>NC_138997.1:74527820-74983968 GCF_964374135.1 Grampus griseus | reverse complement strand
TCCATTTTTTTGCAGCATACATGAATTATTTATTTTTAATATTTAATAGGAAAAGATGTTACATAGTTTACTTCTTCAAGTCTCTCAAGGCCTCTAGCAGGAATGCTCTCCAACCACATTGCAACCCCCAATCTTTTTGTACATGACTGATCTCCCCATTATTCAGGTTTTGGAGGTGATCCTTGACTGTCCTACTTCATATGAACCAATCACAGTAGATACTTCAGCATTTTGTCTGTCCTACCACAATGATAAGTACATATTTATTTACTTACATACATGTCAGTGGTCTCTTTCTTCTTCACTTACCATAAACTCCAAGAGAGAAGTGATTGTTTCTGTTTTATTCACAAATATATAGTCATTTCTTAGCACAATGACTGGCACACTAGGTTAAGCACTCAATAGATATTTTTGAATAAATATATAAACCAGGAAAATGAAATTGTAACATAGGTTGAGGGTACAATTGAAAATCGATAGGTGTAAAATAAAAAGCGATTTGCAGGGACAAAACACAAATATGATTGCAAATTCTAACATCATGAAATGGGTCACTGGTGTCCAGATATTTTTTTTCTTTTTACCACTTTTTACTATTTTTTATTGAGATTTGCTATTCTCAAACCTGAAATATAGCCATATCACATAAGAAAAGAATACATAAATGTTTTTGAAATAATGCTGGCACCAGAAGCAGCACTTGGGTGAGGTGAATGAGGCATCTAGGGCACACAGCGTAAGAAGACACTCAGTCCCAGGCTGGTGCAAACTCCAAACCTGAACCCGCATGACGCTGGGAATGAATGCATCCTTGAATTTTGTACTCCAGGGGTGTCACTTGTCTCGCCCTAGTGGCTCTCGTGATTGATCTATTTATTTTTTCTATAAACCTATCTTCGAAGGAGCAAAGGGGGCCTCTCTAGGTTCTCAGCTTGTTAACCATATTCATCATGAAGGCACCTCCCTCTGTATACAGATTCCTTTCCCTCTCTTGATCTCCTGCCAAACCCACAGAACAAAACTTCTATGTTAGCTAGAGCTGTTTCCTTTCCTCCAATATTTCCTCCAATATTGCTAAATATGGCCAAGTTTTTTGGCTACACTGTAGGTTTCTGCTATCCAGCCTTAGCTGGCCCATAATGAGACTGTTGCTTATTCTTTTTAAATATTTTCCTCACTAACTGTCAGACTAGAGATTGCGAACTAGAGGTCTTGGGTCTTAATTCAATGCATAGGCATTTTTCTTTTCTTTTATGGTGCTTAATTTTTAAGTACTTCCCAACATTAAAAAAATGTCAATTTACATAAAAATTCATGAAATCTCAAAAAGCAAAACCAAAACCAAACCATAAAAGGAAAATCTGGCAAGAGTACATTCTCTTAATGCATGGCTATAATAAGCTGGAACTTTCTTACCACTCTACTAAAATGCCTTTCTTAGCTGCCAATGAGCTTACTACTGACAAAAACAAAGGTTTCTTCCCAGTTTTCAATTAATTTCAGACATCTGCAGTATTTTCCAATGATACTCAGTTTCTATGCATTAAAACTCTTGTGGAATTTTCACAATGGGACATGGAGACCTCCCTCTTCTTTTTACCAAATATAAGTTACTGCTCAACTCATTCCAGGAAACACGAGATACCAAACCCTTCCACATTATGACTGTAGATACATTTTAATGCTGACAAAGTGTCCCTCCAACATGAGTCACCCCTAGCACTAGTATTATTATTTTTATAATCCTGTAACTTCTCCTAAAAACTTCACATGTCCTATCTTCCAAAATCTGTTGGTAAGTTCCCATGTATGCATCCCATAGAATTAGATATTTATACATTCTGTGAATAACAAAGTATGATACTTAAATAAATTTGAGAAGATTTTAAACAAAAGTGAAACGATTTCAAAAGAACTTATCAAAGTCTTTAAAATACGAATTATGGGAGACTTGGAGTTAAGGACTCAAACTCTAGACCTGGGATTGCTACGTTCAAATTCCAGTGCCACTCTTTCCTATCTTTGTGGCCAAGAGTCATACTCATTATCTTTTCACCAAAGGATTTTTCAGCCACATCCTTGATGTTTTCTCCAGAACGTGTTTTCTAGCATTTTTAAATATGGATAGGCTGAGAATTTTCTGAATATTCATATTCTGTTTCCTTTAGGCTTAACAATTCCTTCTTCAATTCATCTCTCTCATCTTGCATTTACTATAAACAATAAGGAGAACCCAAGCCTGCATGTTCAACACTTAGAAATTTCCTCAGGTAATTATCCCAGTTCATCTCAAACAGGTTCTACTTTCCACAAAACACTGAAATGCAATTCATCCAAGGACTTTGTCACTTTATAACAAGGATCAACTTTTCTCCAGTTTCCAAAAACATATTTCTTATTTCCACTTGAGACCTCATAAGAGAATGACCTTTAAATTTTTATTTTTCTACCAATAATCTCTTCAAGGTAATCTAGGCTTTTTCTAACATGCACCTCCAAACTCTTCCAGCCTTTGCCCATTATCCATTTTTCCACAAAGTCACTTTCACACTTTTAGGTACTTGTTACAGCAGCACCCACTTCTAGATACCAAAATCTGTATTAGTTTCCTAGGGTTGCCATAACAAAATGCGACAGACTGAGTGGCTTAAAAAAAAAGAAATTTATTTCCTTATAGTTCTGGAGGCTGGAAGTCTAAGATCAAGGTGTCAGTAGGTTGGATTTCACCTGACGCCTTTCTTCCTGGTTTGCAGATGGAAGTTTCTTGCTGTGTCCTCACATGGCCTTGTTCTGTGTATGTATATCCTTGGTGTCTCAGCCTCTTTTTATTTTTATTCTTTTTTAACATCTTTATTGGAGTATAATTGCTTTACAATGGTGTGTTAGTTGCTGCTGTATAACAAAGTGAATCAGCTATACATACATCCCATTACCTCCTCCCTCTTGTGTCTCCCTACCACCCTCCCTATCCCACCCCTCTAGGTGGTCACAAAGCACCCAGCTGATCTCCCTGTGCTATGCGGCTGCTTCCCACTAGCTATCTATTTTACATTTGGTAGTGTATATATGTCCATGCCACTCTCTCACTTCGTCCAAGCTTACCCTTCCCCCTCCCCGTGTCCTCAAGTCCATTCTCTGTGTCTACGTCTTTATTCCTGTCCTACCCCTAGGTTCTTCAGAACCTTTTTTTTTCTTTTTTTTAGATTCCATATATATGTGTTAGCATATGGTATCTGTTTTTCTCTTTCTGACTCACCTCACTCTGTATGACAGACTCTAGGTCCATCCACCTCACTACAAATAACTCATTTCATTTCTTTTTATGGCTGAGTAATATTCCATTGTATATATGTGCCACATCTTCTTTATCCATTCATCTGTCGATGGACACTTAGGTTGCTTCCATGTCCTGGCTATTGTAAATAGAGCTGCAATGAACATTGTGGTGCATGACTCTTTTTGAATTACGGTTTTCTCAGGGTATATGCCCAGCAGTGGGATTGCTGGGTCCTGTGGTACTTCTATTTTTAGTTTTTTAAGGAACCTCCATACTGTTCTCATAGTGGCTGTATGAATTTACATTCCCAACAACAGTACAAGAGTGTTCCCTTTTCTCCACACCCTCTCCAGCATTTACTCTTTGTAGAAATTTGATGATGGCCATTCTGACTGGTGTGAGGTGATACCGCATTGTAGTTTTGGTTTGCATTTCTCTAATGATTAGTGATGTTGAGCATCCTTTCATGTGTTTGTTGGCAATCTGTATATCTTCTTTGGAGAAATGTCTGTTTAGGTCTTCAGCCCATTTTTGGATTGGATTCTTTGTTTGTTTGATATTGAGCAGCATGAGTTGCTTGTATATTTTGGGGATTAATCCTTTGTCAGTTGCTTCATTTGCAAATATTTTCTCCCATTCTGAGGGTTGTCTTTTTGTCTTGTTTGTGGTTTCCTTTGTTGTGCAAAAGCTTTTAAGTTTCATTAGGTCCCATTTGTTTATTTTTGTTTTTATTTCCATTTCTCTAGGAGGTGGGTCAAAAAGGATCTTGCTGTGATTTATGTCATAGAGTGTTCTGCCTATGTTTTCCTCTAAGAGTTTTATAGTGTCTGGCTATACATTGAGGTCTTTAAGCCCTTTTGAGTTTATTTTTGTGTATGGTGTTAGGGAGTGTTCTAATTTCATTCTCTTACATATAGCGGTCCAGTTTTCCCAGCACCACTTATTGAAGAGTCTGTCTTTTCTCCATTGTATATCTTGCCTCCTTTATCAAAGATAAGGTAACCATATATGCATGGGTTTAACTCTGGGCTTTCTATACTGTTGCATTGATCTATATTTATGTTTTTGTGCCAGTACCATACTGTCTTGATTACTGTAGCTTTGTAGTATAGCCTGAAGTCAGGGAGCCTGATTCCTCCAGCTCCATTTTTCTTTCTCAAGGTTGCTTTGGCTATTCGGGGTCTTTTGTGTTTCCATACACATTGAGAAATTTTTTGTTCTAGTTCTGTGAAAAATGCCATTGGTAGTTTCACAGGGATTGCATTGAATCTGTAGATTGCTTTGGGTAGTATGGTCATTTTCACAATGTTGATTATTCCAGCCCAAGAACATGGTATATCTCTCCATATGTTTGTATAATTTTTAATTTCTTTCATCAATGTCTTATAGTTTTCTGCATATGGGTCTTTTGTCTCCTGAGGTAGGTATATTCTTAGGTATTTTATTCTTTTTGTTGCAGTGGTAAATGGGAGTGTTTCCTTAATTTCTCTTTCAGGTTTTTCATCATTAGTGTATAGGAATGCAAGAGATTTCTGTGCATTATTTTTGTATCCTGCTACTTTACCAGATTAATTGATTAGCTCTAGTAGTTTTCTGGTAGCCTCTTTAGGATTCTCTATATATATTATCATGTCATCTGCAAACAGTGATAGTTTTACTTCTTCTTTTCTACTTTGTATTCCTTTTATTCCTTTTTCTTCTCTGATTGCTGTGGCTAAAACTTCCAAAACTATGCTGAATAAAATGGTGAGAGTGGGCAACCTTGTCTTGTTCCTGATCTTAGTGGAAATGCTTTCAGTTTTTCACCATTGAGAAAGATGTTGGCTGTGGGTTTGTCATATATGGGCTTTATTATGTTGAGGTAAGTTCCATCTATGACCACTTTCTGGCAGGTTTTTATCATAAATAGCTGTTGAACTTTGTCAAAAGCTTTTTCTGCATTTGTTGTGATGATAATATGGTTTTTCTCCTTCAATTTGTTAACATGGTTTATCACACTGATTGAATTGTGTATATTGAAGAACGCTTGCATTCCTGGGATAAACCTCACTTGATCGTGGTGTTCAATCCTTTTAATGTGCTGTTGGATTCTGTTTGCTGGTATTTTCTTGAGGATTTTTACATATATGTTCATCAGTGATATTGGTCTATAGTTTTCTTTTTTTGTGACATCTTTGTCTGGTTTTGGTATCAGGGTGATGGTGGCCTCATCGAATGAGTTTGGGAATACTCCTCCCTTTGTTATATTTTGGAAGAGTTTGAGAAGGATGGGTGTTAGCTCTTCTCTGAATGTTTGATAGAATTTGCCTGTGAAGCCCTCTGGTCCTGGGCTTTTGTTTGTTGGAAGATTTTTTTTTTTTTTTTTTTTTTGCAGTACATGGGCCTCTCACTGTTGTGGCCTCTCCCATTGTGGAGCACAGGCTCCAGACGCACAGGCTCAGCAGCTGTGGCTCATGGGCCCAGCTGCTCCACAGCATGTGGGATCTTCCTGGACCGGGGCACGAACCCATGTCCCCTGCATCGGCAGGCGGACTCTCAACCACTGCACCACCAGGGAAGCCCTGTTGGAAGATTTTTAATCACACTTTCAATTTCAGTGCTTATGATTGGTCTGTTTATATTTTCTATTTCTTCCTGGTTCAGTCTCAGAAGGTTGTGCTTTTCTAAGAGTTTGTCCATTTTTTCCAGGTTGTCCATTTTTTTGACATATAGTTGCTTGTAGTAATCTCTCATGATCCTTTGTATTTCTGCAGTGTCAGTTGTTACTTCGTTTTCATTTCTAATTCTATTGATTTGAGTCTTCTCCCCTTTTTTCTTGATGAGTCTGGCTAATGTTTTATCAATTTTGTTTATCTTCTCAAAGAACCAGCTTTCAGTTTTATTGACCTTTGCTATTGTTTCCTTCATTTCATTCTGATCTGATCTTTATGATTTCTTTCCTTTGCTAACGTTGGGGTTTTTTTTGTTCTTCTCTCTGTAATTGCTTTAGGTGTAAGGTTAGGATGTTTATTTGAGATTTTTTTTTTCTTGAGGTAGGATTGTGTTGCTATAAACTTCCCTCTTAGAACTGCTTTGCTGCATTCCATAGGTTTTGGTTCATCATGTTTTCCTTGTCATTTGTTTTGGTATTTTTGATTTCCTCTTTGATTTCTTCAGTGATCTCTTGGTTATTTAGTAATGTATTGTTTAGCCTCCATATGTTTGTATTCTTTACAGATTTTTTCCTGTAATTGATATCTAGTCTCATAGCATTGTGGTCAGAAAAGATACTTGATATGATTTCAATTTTCTTAAATTTACCAAGGCTTGATTTGTGACCCAGGATGTGATCTATTCTGGAGAATGTTCCATGAGCACTTGAGAAGAAAGTGTAATCTGATGTTTTGGATGGAATGTCCTATAAATATCAGTTAAGTCCATCTTGTTTAATGTATCATTTAAAGCTTGTGTTTCCTTGTTTATTTTCATTTTGGATGATCTGTCCATTGGTGAAAGTGGGGTGTTAAAGTCCCCTACTATGATTGTGTTACAGTTGATTTCCCCTTTTATGGCTGTAGCGTTTTCCTTATGTATTGAGGTGCTCCTATGTTGGGTGCATAAATATTTACAATTGTTATATCTTCTTCTTGGATTAATCCTTTGATCATTATGTAGTGTTCTTCTTTGCCTCTTGTAATAGTCTTTATTTTATAGTATATTTTGTCTGATATGAGAATTGCTACCCCAGCTTTCTTTTGATTTCCATTTGCATGGAATATCTTTTTCCATCCCCTCACTTTCAGTCTGTATGTGTCCTTAGGTCTGAAGTGGGTCTGTTGTATACAGCATATATATGGGTCTTGTTTTTTTTATCCATTCAGCCAGTCTATGTATTTAGCTTAGAGCATTTAATCCATTTACATTTAAGGTAGTTATCAATATGTATGTTCCTATTACCATTTTCTTAATTGTTTTGGGTTTGTTATTGTAAGTCTTTTCCTTCTCTTGTGTTTCCTACCTAGAGAAGTTCCTTTAGCGTTTGTTTTAGAGCTGGTTTGGTGCTGCTGAATTCTCTTAGCTTTTGCTTATCTGTAAAGGTTTTAATTTCTCTGTCGAATCTGAATGAGATCCTTGCTGGATAGACTAATCTTGGTTGTAGGTTCTTCCCTTTCATCACTTTAAATATGTCCTGCCACTCCCTTCTGGCTTGCAGGGTTTCTGCTGAAAGATCAGCTAACGTTATGGGGATTCCCTTGTATGTTAATTGTTCCTTTTCCCTTGCTGCTTTTAATATTGTTTCTTTGCATTTAATTTTTCATAGTTTGACTAATATGTGTCTTGGCATGTTTCTCCTCGGATATTTCATGTATGGGACTCTCTGCACTTCCTGGTCTTGTTTGACTATTTCCTTTCCCATATTAGGGAAGTTTTCAACTATAATCTCTTCAAATATTTTCTCAGTCCCTTTTTTTTTCCTCTTCTTCTTCTGGGACCCCTATAATTCGAATGTTGGTGTGTTCAATGTTGTCCCAGAGGTCTCTGAGATTGTCCTCAATTCTTTTCATTCTTTTATCCTTATTCTGCTCTGCAGTAGTTATTTCCACCATTTTATCATCCAGGTCACTTATCCTTTTTTCTGTCTCAGTTATTCTGCTATTGATTCCTTCTAGAGAATTTTAATTCCATCTATTGTGTTGTTCATCATTGTTTGTTTCCTCTTTAGTTCTTCTAGATCCCTTTTAATCATTTCTTGTATTTTCTACCTTCTATTTCCAAGATTTTGGATCATCTTACTATTATTACTGTGAATTCTTTTTCAGGTAGAATGCCTATTTCCTCTTCTTTTGTTTGGTCTGGTGGGTTTTTACCTTACTCTTTCATCTGATGCGTATTTCTTTGTCTTCTCATTTTGCTTAACTTACAGTGTTTGGGGTCTCCCTTTTGCAGGCTGCAGGGTCTTAGTTCCCATTGTTTTGGTGTCTGCTCCCAGTGGGTAAGTTTGGTTCAGTGGGTTGTGTAAGCTTCCTGGTGGAGGGGACTGGTGCCTGTGTTTTGGTGTATGAGGCTGGATCTTGTCATTCTGGTGGGCAGGACCATGTCCAGTGGTGTGTTTTGGGGTGTCTGTGAACTTATTATGATTTTAGGCAGCCTCTCTGCTAATGGGTGGGGTGGTGTTCCTTTCTTGCTAGTTGTTTGGCATAGGGTGTCCTGCATTGTAGCTTGCTGGTTGTTGAGTGGAGCTGGGGTTTAGTGTTGAGATGGAGATCTCTGGGAGAGCTTTCACTGTTTGATGTTACGTGGGGCTGGGAGGTCTCTGGTGGTCAAATGTCCTGAACTCGTCTCTCCCACCTCAGAGGCACAGCCCTGACACCTGGCCGGAGCACCAAGAACCTGTCAGCCACACGGCACTACCTCAGGATCTCAGCACAAGGAAACAGGTATCTTTGCAACAGCAAGGAACCAACACCAACACCAAAGCTGGGTTACTCTGGCAACAGAGCTCCCAGCAATTTCATTCTTGGTAGTGAATCTCCAGCTGAATGACCTGGTACAGGTTTCTTAACATCTCTGCAGTTCTGCTTTCTCACCTTCCCTGCATGGTTGAAGACAGCAGCAGAGGAGCCTTCACTTTTCTCCCTGCACTGGGTCCTTGGAGAACCAATAAGAAGGCCCATCTTATTGGATTAGGGCCCCACCCTTAAGACCACATTTAACCTTAATTACCCCTTTAAAGGCTCTATCTCCAAACACAGTCACATTTTGAGATACACTTGAGGTTAGGTCTTCAACATATGACTTTTAGGGGACATAATTTTGTCCTCAACACCTGCTATTCTTTCCATGTAATTTTGAAAGCTCCCAGGAAAATGAGGCATCTGTTTACAAACAAAGCTACTCAAGTTCTTGTGTTCCACAGTGAGCACTAGCATCTAAAGAGGCACTTGAGAGCCACATACCACCAGTGTTATTGACACTGCTGTTGCCCGACGTGGCCAGCCCACAGTGGTGCCACCCAAATAGCTCCACAACAGATAAAAAACTTCTCATGCACAAAAGAGCACTATAGTCCTCCAGCCCTTACTGAGGAATGAATCCTGTGAAATTTGTCAAAAATTGGGGAAAATTTTCTCCTTTCATAAGATTCAGATCAGTCCACAAGGCTGGCCCAGGAAATTTGTGCCCCCACTTCATCTTGTCCCTGCGATATATTGAACTACTGTTGTCATTTCTTCACTAGCCTATATCTATACCCATCTACTCTACACTACATCTAAATCCATCTCCTGGTGGACAGAGTATATTTCCTATCCTGATGACATTAGGCTTGGCCACTTGACTTGCATTGACCAATGTGATATTGGCATAGGTAGCAGCGGCAGAAGACTTAAATGACCTTGCATGGTTTGGCTTGTCTGTTTTGCTCTGGGAATTTGCCATGAGAAGACTTTTTCCTAGTAACATGTCCCATCAACCTGTTCCCTAGAACAAACCACATGGAATAGATCTGAGCCCAACTGATAACCTGGAGGTGGGCTCAGCTTATCCACAGCCTGAAGTACACCACCCAATGGAGAAGGTTAGATCAGCTCAGACTGCATTCAATCTCTTGACCTGTGGGCATATGAATAAATGTTTATTATTGTAAGTCACTGTATTTTGGGATTTTATTATATGGGGTTATTGTTGATAATGGCCAACTGAGACAGTATGTAGGGAAGGTGCATAAAATTTTCCTCCTTGAAGACCCTTCCATTATTCGTGTAACATAAATGAAGTCAATAAACACTTAGGGACATCTCACCAGTTCTTCAGACACACTCAGATTCAGGATTCCAGGGTAGCAGACTTCAAATCACAGTCTCAGCAAGGAACGCTGCTTCATGTACTTTCACTATTAAAGGTGGATTTCTTATTTTTCACAAATTCATACGTCTTATTAAGGCTAGAAGTCACAGTAAAGATCATACTGTAACTCTTCCCAATAGATGAAATATCAGAGGCCCAGGGAGGAAAATTATTTACATGAGACCACATTACAAGACAATGGCAGCTCCAGGACTGGGTCTCTTGTCTCCTAACCCAGGATTCTTCTGTTGTGACTATCATGATTTCTCAGCTTTATGAAAACTATCCTGTGAAACATTTTTCTTGAAAGCTTTCATAATGGCAACAAACTTACTCAGGATTTCCCTGATTAGATCATGTCAATTATTTTTATGGTTTTCTTCAAGGTCAATCTTGGATAATTTTGACCCAGATTTTGATGTCAAACTTAACTAAAAGGAGTATTTTAGTAAAAGAGAGTAAGATCCATTAAATGTAATGAAGCAGGCCAAATATTGAGATCTATAAAGTACCTGGGAACCTCTGAATTGTCATTTACTTAAATTTGCTCATTCTCCTTGCTAAAGAGTAATCTAGAAAGATGCATTAAAAGGAACATATTAATACTATTTCTTTGCTTTCCAGTATTCAGATTTTCAATTACTAAGGAAAAACGTTAGAATTCTGAGGGGAAATATCGCTTATATTATTTGAAGGGAAAACTTAACAATACTTAAAAGCAAAATATGCATCCATGTGACAGGATCGTTTGCTGTTATATTGCATTTTTCTACAAATTCTGAGCTTAAGTTTCTTAAAAACTCATAATGGGATAAAAAAGTGAAATTTTTAAGAAATATCTTTGTCTTTATAGGCAATATGACAGTTACAGTTTTGCATATCAGTTTTTGTTTTCCTCAGTGTAGGCACTTTTGCACGTTATTTTTTGAGCTCAGATTTTGTAATCATACTATCTGCATTTGACTCTAAGTTCTGTCAATTATTAATTGAAAAATAAGTGTAAATTGCTTACTTCTTTGTGCATCAGTTTTCTCACTTGCAAGCTAAAGATAATAATAATAATACCAATCACAGAGAGTTGTTTTAAGACATTAATTCATTCCAGGAGTAATTTTTGTTGAGTGCCTACTATCTTCCAGACATTGTTTCTCTAGGTACTTGAGCTACATGAATGAATGAAACTGACAAAAATCTATGCTGTTGTGGAGCTTATATTCTAGAGCATAGATAGACAATAAAAAAGAAGCCTAATAAATGAATAACATTTGGTATACTCAGCCATAAGTATTATGGCAACAAACAAAAGTTGAGAAGGGTAAATAGAATCAAGAGTGTTAAAGGAAGGGGTGGGTTGCAATTTAAAATAAATTAGTGGGATAGACTTCATTGAGAAAGTGTCTTTTGAGCAATGCCTTGAAGAAGGTGACTGCAAAGTCATGCATATATCTGAGGAAATCTTTTATGGCTGAGGGAACAACTTCAGGGGCCAATTCTCCTCAGATGGGAGCAGGAGTTAATACGAGTGTGGAAACAGAAGCTCAAGAACATTAAGTGGTGAGAACAGACAGCACAAGCAGGAAGAACAACAATCCTGCAGCCTGTGGAACAAAAACCACATTCACAGAAAGATGGACAAGATGAAAAAGCAGAGGGCTATGCACCAGAAGAAGGAACAAGATAAAGCTGAGAAAAACAACTAAATGAAGTAGAGATAGGAAACATTCCAGAAAAAGAATTCAGAATAATTATAGTGAAGATGATCAAGTATCTCAGAAAAAGAATGGAGGCAAAGATGGAGAAGATGCAAGAAATGTTTAACCAAAGATCTAGAAGAATTGAAGAACAAACAAACAGAGATAAACAACACAGTAACTAAAATGAAAAATACACTAGAGAGAATCAATAGCAGAATAACTGAGGCAGAAGAATGGATAAGTGACCTGGAAGACAGAATGGTGGAATTCACTGCTGCAGAACAGAATAAAGAAAAAAGAATGAAAAGAAACGAACACAGCCTAAGAGACCTCTGGGACAACATTACATGCAACATTTGCATTATAGGGGTCCCAGAAGGAGAAGAGAGAGAGAAAGGACCTGAGAAAATATTTGAAGAGATTATAGTCGAAAACTTCCCTAACATGGGAAAGGAAATAGCCACCCAAGTCCAGGAAGTGCAAAGAGTCCCATACAGGATAAACCCAAGGAGAAACATGCCGAGACACATAGTAATCAAATTGGCAAAAATTAAAGACAAAGAAAAATTATTGGAAGCAGCAAGGGAAAAAGGACAAATAACATACAAAGGAACACCCATAAGGTTAACAGCTGATTTCTCAGCAGAAACCGTACAAGCCAGAAGGGAGTGGCATGATATATTTAAAGTGATGAAAGGGAAGAACCGACAACAAAGATCACTCTACTAGCAAAGATCTCATTCAGATCTGATGGGGAAATCAAAAGGTATACAGACAAGCAAAAGTTAAGAGAGTTCAGCACCACCAAACCAGCTCTACAACAAATGCTAAAGGAACTTCTCTAAGTGGGAAACACAAGAGAAGAAAAGGACCTACAAAAACAAACCTAAAACAATTAAGAAAATGGTCATAGGAACATACATATCAATAATTACCTTAAACGTGAATGGAATAAATGATCCAACCAAAAGACACAGGCTTGCTGAATGGATACAAAAACAATACCCATATATATCCTGTCTCCAAGAGACCCACTTCAGACTTAGGGACACATTCAGACTGAAAGTGAGGGGATGGAAAAAGATATTCCATACAAATGGAAATCCAAAGAAAGCTGGTGTAGCAATACTCATATCAGATAAAATAGACTTTAAAATAAAGAATGTTACAAGAATCATGAAAGACATTACATAATGATCAAGGGATCAATCCAAGAAGAAGATATAACAATTATAAATATATATGCACCCAACATAGGAGCACCCCAATACATAAGGCAACTGCTAACAGCTATAAAAGAGGAAATCAACAGTGACACAATAATAGTGGGGGACTTTAACATCTTACTTAAACAAGTGGACATATCACCCAAAGAGAAAATTAATAAGGAAACACAAGCTTTAAATGACACAATAGGCCAGATAGATTTAACTGATATTTATAGGGCATGACATAAAAAACAGCAGATTACACTTTCTTCTCAAGTGCACATGGAACATTCTCCAGGATAGATCACATCTTGGGTCACAAATCAAGCCTCAGTAAATTTAAGAAAATTGAAATCATATCAAGCATCTTTTCTGACCACAACGCTATGAGATGAGAAATCAATTACAGGGAAACAAATGTAAAAAAACACAAATACATGGAGGCTAAACAATATGTTACTAAATAACCAAGGCATCACTGAAGAAATCAAAGAGGAAATTAAAAAGTACCTAGAGACAAATGATAATGAAAACTTGATGATCCAAAACCTATGGGATGCATCAAAAGCAGTTCTAAAAGGGAAGTTTATAGCTATACAAGCCTACCTCAAGAAACAACAAACAATCTCAAATAAAAAATCTAACCTTATGCCTAAAGGAACTAGAGAAAGAAGAACAAACAAAACCCAAAGTTAGCAGAAGGAAAGAAATCATGAAGATCAGGGCAGAAATAAATGAAACAGAAGCAAAAAAACAATAGCAAAGATCAATAAAACTAAAAGCTGGTTCTTTGAGAAATAAACAAAATTGATAAACCATTAGCCAGACTCATCAAGAAAAAGAGGGAGAGAACTCAAATCAATAAAATTAGAAATGAAAAAGGAGAAATTACAACAGATACCGCAGAAATACAAAGCATCCTAAGAGACTACTACAAGCTACTCTATGCCAATAAAATGGATAACCTGGAAGAAATGGACAAATTCTTAGAAAGTTATAACCTTCCAAGACTGAACCATGAAGAAACAGAAAATACAAACAGGCCAATCACAAGTAATGAAATTGAAACTGTGATAAAAAATCTTCCAAAAAACAAAAGTCCACAACCAGATGGCTTCACAGGTGAATTCTATCTAACATGTAGAGAAGAGCTAACACCCATCCTTCTCAAACTCTTCCAAAAAATTGCAGAGGAAGGAACATTCCCAAACTCATTCTATGAGGCCACCATCACCCTGATACCAAACCCACACAAAGATACTACAAAAAAAGAAAATTACAGACCAATATCACGGATGAATATAGATGCAAAAATCCTCAACAACATATTAGCAAACAGAATCCAACAACACATTAAAAGGATCATACACCATGATCAAGTGGGGTTTATCCCAGGGATGCAAGGATTCTTCAGTATATGCAAATCAATCAATGTGATACACCATATTAACAAATTGAAGAATAAAACCATATGATCATCTCAATAGATGCAGAAAAAGCTTTTGACAAAATTCAACAACGATGTATGATAAAATCTGTCTAGAAAGTGGGAATAGAGGGAACCTACCTCAACCTAATAAAGGCCATATATGCCAAACCCACAGCAAACATCATTCTCAGTGGTGAAAAACTGAAAGCCTTTCCTCTAAGACCAGGAAAAAGACAACGATGTCGAATCTCACCACTATTATTCAACATAGTTTTGGAAGTCCTAGCCATGGCAATCAGAGAAGAAAAAGAAATAAAAGGAATACAAATTGGAAAAGAAGAGGTAAAACTGTCACTGTTTGCAGATGACATGGTACTATACATAGAGAATCCTAAAGATGCTACCAGAAAACTACTAGAGCTAATCAATGGGGATTGATTTTGTCAATCAGATGCCACCAGAAAACTACTAGAACTAATCAATGAATTTGGTAAAGTTGCAGGATACAAAATTAATGCACAGAAATTTCTTACATTCCTATACACTAATGATGAACAATCTGAAAGAGAAATTAAGGAAACACTCCCATTTACCATTGTAACAAAAAGAATAAAATACCTAGGAATAAACCTACCTAAGGAGACAAAACACCCGTATGCAGAAAACTATAAGACACTGTGAAAGAAATTAAAGATGATATCAACAGATGGAGAGATATACCATGTTCTTGGATTGGAAGAATCAATATTGTGAAAATGACTATACTACCCAAAGCAATCTACAGATTCAGTGTAATCCCTATCAAATTACAAATTGCATTTTTTACAGAACTAGAACAAAAAATCTTAAAATTTGTATGGAGACACAAAAGACCCTGAATAGCCAAAGCAGTCTTGAGGGAAAAACACGGAGCTGGAGGAATCAGACTGCCTGACTTCAGACTATACTACAAAGTTACAGTAATCAAGACAATATGGTACTGGCACAAAAACAGAAATACAGATCAATGGAACAGAATAGAAAGCCCAGAGTTAAACCCACACATATATGGTCAACTAATCTATGACAAAGGGGGCAAGGGTATACAATGGAGGAAAGACAGTATCTTCAATAAGTGGTGCTGGGAAAACTGGACAGGTACATGTAAAATAATGAAATTAGAACACTCCCTAACACCATACACAAAAATAAACTCAAAATCGATTAGAGACCTAAATGTAAGATAGGACACAATAAAACTCTTAGAGGAACACATAGGAAGAACACTCTTTGACATAAATCACAGCAAGATCTTTTTTGATCCACCTCCTAGAGTAATGGAAATAAAAACAAAAATAAACAAATGGGACCTAATGAAATTTAAAAGCTTTTGGAAAGTAAAGGAAACTACAAGCAAGACGAAAAGACAACCCTCAGAATGGGAAAAAATATTTGCAAATGAATCAACGGACAAAGGAGTAATCCAAAATATATAAACAGCTAATTCAGCTCAATACTAAAAAAACAAACAACCAAGTCCAAAAATCGGCAGGAGACCTAAATAGACATTTCTCCAAAGAGGACCTACAGATGGCCAAGAAGCACGTGAAAAGCTGCTCAACATCACTAATTATTAGAGAAATGCAAATCAAAACTACAATGAGGTATCACCTCACACCAGTTAGAATGGGCAACATCAGAAAATCTACAAACAACAAATGCTAGAGAGGGTGTGGAGAAAAGGAATCCTCTTGCACTGTTTGTGGGAATGTAAATTGATACAGCCACTATGGAAAACAGTATGGAGGTTCCTTAAAAAATTAACAATAGAATTACCATATGACCCAGCAATCCCAGTACTGGGCATATATCCAGAGAAAACCATAATTCAAAAAGACACATGCACCCCAATGTTCATTGCAGCACTATTTACAATAGCCAGGTCATGGAAGCAACCTAAATGCCCATCGACAGATGAATGGATAAAGAAGATGTGGAACATATATACAATGGAATATTACTCAGCCATAAAAAGGAACGAAATTCATTCATTTGTAGAGATGTGGATGAATCTAGAGACTTTCATACAGATTGAAGTAAGTCAGAAAGAGAAAAACAAATATCATATATTAACGCATATATGTGGACTCTAGAAAAATGGTACAGATGAACCTGTTTGCAGAGCAGAAATTGAGACACAGGTGTAGAGAACAAACGTATGGGCACCAAGGGTGGAAAGCAGTGGCGGGTGGCGGTGGTGGTGGGATGAATTGGGCAATTGGGATTGACATGTATACACTGATGTGTATAAAATGGCTGACTAATAAGAACCTGCTGTATAAAAAAATAAGTAAAATAAAATTCAAAAAAAATCATCTCTGTTGAGACATTATTGATGGTTAGCTTCAGAGAGGACATGTTTTTAGGTGACTTCATCTTAAAATTGCTTGTGTTTCTGATAACATGGCCCAAACAAAAGCATTAAAAAAAAAAAAAAAGGAACATTGAGTGAGGGACTCAAGTTTGGATGAATCTAAGTGAAAGAGTATTTTGCAGGCTGGAAAAAATATGTTCAGTCTTTAGCAAACAGACATACTCGGTGTCTCCCAACTTATATATATATATATATATATATATGAATGAACTAGTCCTACTCAGGAATGTTTAAAATAATTTGAGATCATGAACACCTCTATGTTTAAATTTCTCAATTTTTAAGTCTTCTAGGACAGAACCCAAATGCTCATGTATATAAATGTTCAGCAGCCCTTTGGGTCCAATAAATAGAGCCTCCAACTGTAGCAGAAAGATTCTAAGATGGCCCCAACTATCCCCACCTCCTGATACTCATGCCCTCCTGTATCCCTCCCCTTGAGTATGAGTGGGACCTGTGACTTGCTTCTGACCAGAATACAACAAAGATGATGGAATATGTGTGATTATATGTACATCATTACTTTATATAAGATTGTAACATCCATCTTGCTGTAAGAATTTCTCGCTTGCTAACTTTGAAAAGGTGAGCTGACTTCTTGAGAGCTGCCTTGTAGAAAAAGGCACAAAGAAGGACCTGAGGGTATAGTCTCCAGTCAACAGCCAGCAAGAAAATGAAGCTTTCACCTTGACAACCTGTAAGAATTTGGATTCTTCCAACAACCATATGAACTTGGAAGCAAGTCCTTCCCCATTTGAGCCTCAGGTGAGAACCCAGTCCAAGCCAACACTTGGATTGCAGCCTTGCAGATGATCAAAGTAAGTTGTGCACAGACTCTTAACGCACTGAAACTATGAGATAATAACTATATGCTGTTTTAAGCCACTGTTTGTGGTAATTTGTTACACAACAATAGACAACTAATTGACTTACCCACCTTACTATAGTCCTATTTGAAGTAAGTTATATAGAAGGGAACTGGGGCAGTCATAGGAGGGTATGACTCAGATCTGCTTAAAAAGAGATCTGCTGCAAGGAGTGTAGTTAACCAAAAGCCTGCAGCTGCCACACTTTTGGGATCCACTGCGTTGCTCTCACTACTCTTCTGTTTCCCATCTCCCCCCACACACCCCCACTGCCCCAGCCCCTGCCACCCCAGGCTGTTCTCAGCTAATGGCTGAATAATGCCTGGTAATATTAGAGCTGAGCCATTTCTGCGCAATATGGGACTCCTCTAATGGTTAATCTTTGCTGTAAGGTACTCCATCAACCTGATTGCCATTTTCCCAGAAATGGCAATCAGAGTCTCTTCCTCCTTTTCCCCTCTCTCCTTCACAGTGTCAGACTGACACTGTGATCCAAACAACACCCCCCTCATTTATTCTTATTCATTCTTCATGGCACCTCCCCTCAAAAATCCCATGCCCTTTTCATTGTGTCTTGGCATCAGCTTTCCAGAGAACTAAAATTGACACAGAGACAGTTTTCCTTGTCTGGGACTTCAGCCTCAAGCTAGGCCAGGGAGGCAGTCTCACATACAGAGAAACACATGAATGGTCAGTAGAGCTGCTTGCAGCCACAACTCTGCAGCTACCAATAATCCATGTTGACTCCGAGCCTGTCACTGCCTCCCTGGGGCTGCTTTGTTTTTGTTAAAATTAGAGTGTTGAATTAGATGATCTTTAATATTTTCCTTTTTCTTTCTACCTTCACTAAGTGTCAAAGGAGAGCAGGTACTAAAAATGACTTAAGACTAAACAAAAATAGTGAGGGGTTTAGAAAAGAGAGAGGGGATGGAGAAAATAAAACCAATGGAAGGACCCAAGAGAAAAGAATCATAATCACATTTTGGCCATTGCAAACAGTTTCTTGTTTACATCCTGGTATTTTTCATTTTTAAAATTTTTGGATCGTCTTGATTTAGCTGGCATAGTTAACAGCAGGTTTGCTATCACCTTTCTAGGGATTTCAGATTGTAAAATCCCCTGGGCCACATCTGAGGTGAAGGCCAGTTTCCTGTGCTTTTCTTTTCCCCCGTGTAGTCTCTGTGGACCCAGACTGCTTTTTTTTTTTTTTCCTCTTTAGCAGCTGATGCTACACAGCCTTTCTCTTGGGGCTCCTTTCCTTCCCACATTTGCCTCCTCAGTGGTTTATCTTTTCTCCAGTTCAACGTTTTCTTGGTATGTTCAAGGACAAATACTTGCCTTTTTGGTTTTAAGGTTCTTACTTGAAATCCTTCTGGGGAAACAGTCAGAAGAACATAACAACAAACACAGAGACATTCAAAGTTTTAAGAAATCTTATGGCATTCTTAGAGTCACTGCTCCTGGTCTATATTGCCTGCTGCTGTGACATTTATGATACCAGAAGGCACGTTAGACTCCAACTTTCTTCTTTGGTATTTCGTCCAGTAACAGTTTCCCTCAGATGCATCTTCTTCTCTAAATATGAAGACCCTCTTCTTCACAAGGCATCTTCTTCCTGGTGAAGAAGGTGAGATCCGAGGCAGAAATACAGAAATAAGACCTGTCCATTTAGATGTCCCCTGGAATCAAATATGTGCTTGCATATAAATAGGAAAGGTTGACAGATAATATTTTCCAAAAGTAACTATAACATCTCCCAATCCACATGGTTGTCTACATTAATAATTAATGGTGCCACCCTACCTTTGAGAAATGGAGTCTTTATCTTTTCCCCTTGAATCTGAATGACCTTGTGACTAACTCAATCAATAGAATACGGCAGAGATGATGTTATATGACTCCTAGGTCATATACTACTAGGTCCCAAAAAGCAGTGAAACTTCTGCCTTCTTCCTTGAGACATATGTTATGACACCTTGAGTGGCCACATAAAAATTCTGACCACCCTGAGGCCATGATGGAGAGAACTTGTGAAGATGCTTCAGTTGACAAGCCCAGCTGAGGTCCCAGCCTACAGCTGACAGCAACTGTCATCTGAGAATAAAGGTGCCTGCCAATCATTTCAGCACCCAGATATAGAGTGCCTCAACCTATTGTTAAGACTTTCCAGCTAGGGTCTCAATGTTAGGGCCTCTGTCTGGATTCCTGACATGCAGACTCCATAAGCATGATAAAATGTTTTTCAAGCTCTTAAGCACTGGCACACTTTTTAATGAAAACATAATAACCAGAACATGGTTGGAGCCCATTCAATTCAAATGAGATGCTCAGAGGTGACTGTCCCATGGAAGCAACTTAAATGTCCATCAACAGAGAAATGGATAAAGAAGATGTGGTACATATGTACAATGGAATATTACTCAGCCATAAAAAGGACTGAAAGTAGGTCATTTGTAGAGACATGGATGAACCTAGAGAGTGTCATACAGAGTGAAGGAAGTCATAAAGAGAAAAACAAATATCATATATTAACACATATATGTGAAATCTAGAAAAATGGCATAGATGACCTTATTTGCAAAGCAGAAATAGAGGTACAGATGTAGAGAACAAATATATGGATACCAAGGGGGAAGGAGGGGGTGAGAGAAATTGGGAGGTTGGGATTGACACATATATACTATTGATACTATGTATAAAATAGATAACTAATGAGAACATACCGTATAGCACAGGGAATTTTACTCAATGCACTGTGGTGACCTAAATGGGAAGGAAATCCAAAAAAGAGGTCAAGCCTATTACTTGGCCATACATGAGAAAACTGAGTCACAGTGGGGTTAAACAACTAGCCAAAACTCACATAATAAGTTGTGGAGAGAGATTCAATTCCAGGAAAACTGAGACCAAAATTCACATACTTAACAATATATACTATGTTCTCTTACAAAGGATATAATCAGACAGGTGAATAAGTTATATGGAGAGAACAGATAGACACGTAGACAGATTGATAGATAGATAGTTGAGCTAGAAGTATATAGATGTTCATTGCTGTGTTGTTTATAGTAATCCAAAATTGGGAAAAAACAGCCTCACTATAGAGGATTAGACAAATACATTATACTATCCTCATTAAAGGCCTACTATGCAATAAGCAAAAATGATGACATAAAATGATTTGTTGACATAACATATCCTTAATGTATTTCTACAAGAAAAATTAAAAATTGTAAACTTTTTACATCTTATTAACTTATTTTTATAAATATATGCCAAAAAAATAAAAGAGTCCTGGAGTCTTAGAAGCTGTTTACCATCAGAACTATCAAGATCTCTGGGTGTCTAGGTGGAAAGATCATTTATTTTCTTAGTTCTTTGTTGATTTTTATTTTTCTGCTGTAGGAATTGCCATTGTCAAAAACTCAATTACTGACTTTCTTAAAATAATTAAAACAAAAATACTGAATTGCAATATTTTTGAGACATGGTAAAATTTATATTTAGAATCTAATTCCATGCCTTAACATTCTTGAAGAATATAATTAATAATTCAACACAAGATGTTAGAAGAAAAAATATTTTTTAAGAAAAAATGAGTAAGAAAATTATAAACATGAAAGGAGAAATCAATACATTTGAAAATAACATAAACAAAGCAAACAAAACATAAGCAAACAAAAAGTATAGAATGTATAATTTCAGTTGTAAAATATAAACATAAACCTGGTTTTAAGAAGGAAAATACTACAACAAAAGACATTTGAAGGAAAACATAAAACAAGAGGTATACAGTATGGTGGTTAAGTGTCGACATGGGTGCCAATTATGTAGGTTTCCATTTAGTTTCAATTTATACGAAGAATGTGATCTGGGGTAATTTTCTTAACCTAATTTTTCTTCAACTATATAACAGGGATAATAATAATACCTCCCTGATGAGGTTGTTTTGAGGATAAATTGAGATAATATGAATAATATTATCATCTATGCAAATAACTTGGCAAATCTTGATGAAATAATTGATTTTCTGGAAGAAAACATCAAGAAACAAATAACCTACTTTTCAAAGATCAATTTATTCCCCACCTTCTTGATAAACCCTTCCCTTAGCAACTTGCCCACATGATCTCTCTTCTTTCTCTGAATCTTAATTTAAGTTTTAGATTTTAAACTACTTTTTCAGTAGTTATGGTAGGCAGAATAATGGCCCCCAAAGATGTCCATGAACTAACCCCCAAAACCTGTGAATATGTCACCATACACAGCAAAAGGGACTTTGCAATTATAATAAATGTTAAAAACATTGAGAAAGATTACTTTGGATTATCCAGGTGAGCCCAATTTTACCACATGAGTCCTTAAAAGTGAAGAACCTTTCTCCTCTGATGGCAGATGGAGATGCAATGAAGGAGGAAGGATGAGAGAGAAATCCAACGTTGTAAACTTTGAAGATAGAGTAACGTTGCTCCCAGCAGATGAATATGGACAGCTTTGGAAACTGGAAAAAGCAAGGAAACAAATTCTACCCTAGAACTTCCAAAAATGAATGCAGCCTTGGAGATTTCTTGATTTTAGCCTGTTGAGACTTCAAAGCTACAGACCTGTAAGATAATATATTAGTGTTGTTTTAAGCCACTGTTGGTGGCAATTTGTCACAGCAGCATTAGAAAACTAATACAGCATTATACTGTGATGTTCAATTAAAAAAACATATGCATAGTCTTGCCTCCTTGCTAATACAGGCCCTCTGAGGTCAGGCAGAGCTTTCAATATCTCTGTCTATAACCAATAGCATCTGGTATGTTGCTTTGTGTATAGTGAGAAGGGTTCAGTATTTATTTGATTGATCCGATGATCTTCTTACAGTATCATACTCTACCCATTCTCCTTCTTCTCTCTATATTCAATGAGTCTCAAGTAGTCTGTAGGAAAAGTCATTCATGTTCATACTGGATAAATATAGTCTGGATTTTAGTTACGGGGTTTGGGATTAGCATATGCATCTAAAAGACGGAGTCTTTCCAGAAATAGCTTCCTTTCAGACAGATTCTGCCACCTGAAATATTAATACAACAAACATCTTTTATTCTAGTCACAAGCATTTCCTCCTAATAACCCATGATTACACTAGCTGCTTGCTTTAATTACCACATATACACTATGCACCACAAAGAGACAATAGGCATTGCACATAGACTACATCATTTCCTTCAGAGAAATGCACTGCTGATTGATGTCAGAGAGCCATTATTAGATACCATATTGGCTGGACTCAAAAGATGGACTATTTATAGAAAAACAAATTACATATATTTTGAAAGAGAAATGTAAGTGGCAAATAGAGACACTAGACATAGAGCTTTGTGGTGTCTTTATATTCATCTTGAAAAAGGTTTGACAGTCATTTTCACGTTAACATTACATATTTTTGAATAAAATACTTTGAATGTTTTAAAATTATTTTTAAGTTGTTTTTAAATAGTAAGACAATTTGAAGATAGTTATAACATTGCACAGTAGTGAACTTGGAAGGTAATTTTGAAGTAATTCCATACAACCATTCAGCTAATACAGAAATTCGTTTTTTAATATCTTGACCCATTGACTTAAGTTATTTATTTTTAGTTTGTTTAGTTTTACAAAATTCCAAAAACTTGGAAATATGAACAATCCTTAGTCGTTCAGACTGAACACAGGGATTGAAGAAGTTCAAAAATAATTGTTGTTTTTTCACTTTCAAGAAATTTTGTTAGGAAATATAGGGAGGGGAGAACATAGTAACTAGACATGAACTAAGAGTTAAAGAAGGGCTGGGGAAGGTGTGAGACACTTGAGAACACTTATAGCAGGCAGGAGAGTTTGAGGTCCATCTCTGTTACTTATTTGCTGTGTGACATGGGGAAGTCACTTATCTTCCCTTAGTTATGAAGTTAGAAAAAAATTAATAATGGAAGCAAAATAACTTTATAAACACAATTCATCTAAATTGGAGTAATTTCTCCAAGACCTTTTCTCAGTTGTTAGGGTATAAGATTTACCTTTCTTCAAGTCACATTGGTTTAAACTATTTGGTTTCTTTCTGAGTGATAAAAAATACTTTGCAGTAATTACACTAAAAGTCTGCATTTCTTTTCAAGGAAACATAATTTTAAATTCAGCATTTAGAAATCCTATATGTGATTTCCTAGAGCTTTTCTGGAAAAGAATTAGTGAAATAAACCATTATAATTTATTCTTTGTTTAGTTTTTAATTGTTTGGTAGGGCTACTACATTTGTGAATGAAGACGTTTCCATTTAAAAATAATCTATAGAATTTTAAATTGATGACAATAGTTATAGTAAATTCAAGGCATTCAGAATATTAGCTACCTTAAAAAATGATCAAAATTTTATCAAAATATGGTGGTAAAGGTGAACCCACTTGTTCATATCTACATTCTCGTTAAGGAGAATGAGAAAATTTGGAACAAAAAAATAATCTGTTTGGTGATACCAAAGAGTTCCCAAGGTAGAGAGGAATTGCAAGGCCAAGATCTAGGATAGAAGAAAAGGAAGTACCATGGAGATAAGCCCAGATTATGGGGCTATATATTTCCCAGGGGCAAATGACAATTAGAGAGGAGATTACTGAGAGACTGAGAAGCCAAGCAGAGCATTTGACAGGTTCATGTACAGCAAGGACAAAACTTGGACTCCAGAGCCCACTAAGGATGAAAGGCTGTGGTAGGCGCTCCAGGATTTAGTTCAGGATCCAAAAGGACTACACTTTAGGAATGAGAGAGAAAAGGAAATAGACCTTCTGACATTAAAAAGAGAACTTAAAAGAATATAGAGGAAAAATACTAATGATAAGATACCTTAATAAGATAGAAAATAAAGATGCATTGGAGATGGATTTATAATGCCAAGATCCTACAAATACAACATTGAGCAAAAGAAGCCAGGGCCCAAATAGTGCATAACAGATGATTCCATCTCTACATATTTTTTAAATGGACAGATTCAATCTATGATTTTAGAAGTCAGGATAGTAGTCCCTTTGGGAGGAGGGAAGGCATATGATTGGGAGAGATCACAAATGGAGTTTCTGAAAGTAATGGAAATAGTTTATTTCCTGACCTAGATAATAGCTATGCAGCTTTATTCACCTTGTGACAATTCGTTAAACTATACGTTTTGATTTATGCACTTTTCTGTATGTATGCTACAGTCAATAAAACTGAAAGAAAAAAAAAAACCTGGAACATCAGAGCAAATGACAATAATATATACAAAATTCTACTTAAAAATAACACGAATGTCCTTCTAAAGGGCCAGTGATGAATTTGTCTTTAACTTCAGAATTGCAGAGACCTAATTTATACAGAGTACAATCTATCCTACACAACAAAAATGTTCTTTTTTTAAACACAAACCAGATCTTTCCATACCCTACTCAAAACTCCCCATGACTTCTTGTCACTCTTAGAACAAAATCCACAGTGTGCAAGGCTGTTCGTAATCTGGCCCCTGGTCATTACTCTGACTTCATTTCTTATTTCTTGCTTTGCCCTAGCACTCCAGATTCCTCCCAGAACCTTAAATACACTTAGTAGGTTTCTCTTCAAGGTGTTTGTGGGTTCTTTTTAGTCTGGAATGTTCACAACCCAGAGATGTGCTCCTTTACTCCTTTGCCTTATTCATGATGTTACTCAAGTGCTACTTCCTCAGCCAGGCCATCTCTGAACACCTTATTTTACTTTTTATTTTTCTTTTTAAAATTTTTTACTTGAAGTATAGCTGACTTACAATGTTGTGTTAGTTTCAGGTGTACAGCAATGTGAATTAGCTATATATGTATAAAATATATATATAATATATATATATATATACATTCTTTTTCAGATTTTTTTCCATTATAGGAGATTACAACATATTGAATGTAGTTCCATGTGCTATACAGTAGGTCCTTGTTGTTTATCTATTTTATTTATAGTAGTTCTGTATCTGTTAATTCCAAACTCCTAATTTATCCTCCCTCCCTTTCTTCTTTGGTAACCATAAGATTGTTTTCTATGTCTGAGAGTCTGTTTCTGTTTTGTAAATAAGTGAACACCTTATTTTAAAACACACTCCCAACTTCTGGATGCCCTCTCTTTCTTTTCCCAGCTTTTTTCATTCTCTTATCACTTATAACTGATAAAATATGTCATGTTTATTTGTTGATGTGTTTTCCAGCACAAGGAATTTGCCTATTTGCACATCCCTTCCTTGTTAACATGTAAAACATGTCTGGCATGGAGTAGGCATTCCACATGTTGTTCTGAAATGACTAAGTGAATGAATAGATGAATTAATGTAAGAATGCAATGTATTCCAAAAACAGTTGGCAAGAAGATTTGAAGACTGTAATACAACTCACCAACGTCAGGACACTTTTATACCCTGGGACCACCAGTCTTAACGTTTAGTAATGTGAAGACAGTTTGTTTTCACAAGGGGAAAAAAGATGTGAAATTTCTTTCTAATTGGATTGCTATGAACTACAAAGCACAGCAGCCTTTGTTTTCAATGCTACAGACTGACTGATCACATTTGTAGGTGTAGCTCACAGTTTATTCCCAGGGAAAAAAACAAAGAAAGCCTTGCTAAGGCAGGATGCTGCACAGGTTGTTGTTTATTCAACTTTATCTTCTCTGGGCATCAAAATCTTTATCCCCTAACTTAAGTGTATTAGTCAGAGTTCTCCAGAGGAACAGAACCAAGAGGAGTTATATATATATATATATATATATATATATATATATATACACACACACACACACACACACACACACACACACACACACACACACCAATAGTAGATAAAAGATAGACAGATAGATAGATGCCAGATAGATACGTTTATTATGAGGAATTGGCTCACATGATTACGGTGGCTTAGAAGTCCCATGACCTGCAGTCTGTGGGCTGGAGCCCCAGGAAATCCAAAGCCCTAGGAAAGCTGATGGTGTATTCCAGTCTAAGTTCAACAACCTGAGAACCAGGGATGCTGATAATGTAATGCTCACAGTCTAAGAGCAGAAGATAAGATGAGATGTCTCACTCCAGCAGTGAGGCAGAAAAATAAAAGAGTGAATTCCTTCTTCCTCTACCTTTTGTTCTATTCAAGCCATCAAGGGATTTGATGATTCCTATCAACATTGGGGAAGACAATTTACTTTACTGAGTTCATTGATTCAAAGGCTAATCTTAGGGAAACACCTTCACAGACACACCAGAAAAAAAATGTTTAATCTGGGCATCCCATGACATATCAAGCTACACATAAAATCAACCATCACAGTGTCCTTATATGATAATATCTGGTAGGTCTCTTTTAACTCAGGAATCCATAAAGATAATTTTTTGGAGAATGACTGAACCTAAATTGAGACACACTATAACTGAGTAAGTCTAATTGAGGCATATTATACATACCTACAATTAGTGAAGGAGGATATACAATAATTCTTGATTCTTGATAGAGGTCTCCAATGCCACATTATTAAGAAATAAATTTTGTCCCATCTGACTTCTCTCTGGGATGCATAGTTTTGCTGCTGACCGTCACAGTTCATGCTAAAAAAAAAACTGTGTCTTGCTTTAGGGATCATCCAGGTTAGTAATTATGAACATGGGATTTGGAGTTAGTCAGAACTGTCTTCAAGTCTGTCGAATGAAATAATAACTCACAACCTGAGAGCTGTGAGTTTCAGTTTTATCTGGGGCCTTACTGAGGACAATAGCCCAGTAGACAGCCTCTCAGATAACTCTGAGGAAACGCTCCAAAGAGTTAAGGTGGGGGTCGTCAGTATATATGTGATTTTGGAGAAGAGGGTACATGCAATCAAGCACACGTCGGTAGAAGCTTATGGCCAGTCACAAGGAACAGATATCTAAGTTCATGGTTTTAATGCTTTTCTAAGTATGGGGAGATGCAAGAAATTGGGTTCATAAAATTTCCTCCCGAAAATATCTTACTATCTGAAGGCCTGTTCTGCCAGTTTCCACAGAGCACAGAGTGCCTCATTCCTGGTCTCCACCCTGAACTAATTTCAGGGTGCGTGGAAGGTAAGCAGCTGAAGTGGCTAATGACTCAATCCTTGTAGAGCCAATGGTGAATGACATTCTTTAGCTGGAAAATCTCAGTCTTGAAATTAGTAGTCGTATGATCTTGAGCCATTTGCTTAACTTTTCTAAGCTCTGGTTTCCTGTTTTTAAAAAATACGGTTGATAGTTGTACATATTTCCTATGATTTTCAATAAGGCTTAAAAGCAATAACATTGTGAAATATTCAGTGCAGTACTTGGCATATAGTAATCACTCAATAACTGTAACCTAGGAAAAAAACCAACATGAACAATTATACAATGAGTGAAATGATCTCATGTATAACTTTCTGTGCTTTCTCAACCTATGACTTTATAATTCCTAAGGGAGACTTTATTTTCTCTAGTATACTCTGCAACTTTCTTTTACCAGATTGCTTTATGTCTATCTCCAGCCATTCTGTAGGAACAAAGTTCTTTATACAGTCAATAATAAGAGAGAGTTTTAATCCCCTTCAAGAAAGAAGAGTCCTTTCGTGTTTGGCAAAGGGCTTTCCCAAGGTTCAGAGGCATTGCCACCATGGTACTGCCTGTGCAACACCACTAAACTTTCCCCACGAAATCATGTCAGGGAGTACCTATTCCATCCCTTCATGCTCCTTGTCTGGGCTGCATAGGCTCCTATACACATTAAACGTACTGTCTTCCACTTGGTATTTAGTCCTGGATTGCCACAGGCTGTTGCTACTGCATCAGGTTTGCCCAAAGTCTGTTACGCGTCATGTATTTTGAGACTTGGAAATGGAATGTCAGTTCTTCAACGCCAAAGGCACCACCTGGGGCTGTTGTGTGATTCAAGCATTTTCATCTCCTCCTGCTCTTTTGCTTTGAAATCAGTAAGGTTATGCATAATCAAAGAACAAATATGATCACTCAAAGGAATTAGTGGCTGGTAAATTTAGAACTAACCCCTCATATGAGACTTCACACAGAGATTGTTTTTCATCTTTCTCTGCATGTCACAGAGCTCATCTAAATGAGAAGCACAAATGTTTTCAAAGGCAATTCCACACACAGCTCAAAAGTATAAAAATAATGGTGAAAAAAGAAGACTTGGGTGTATTATCAGCTCCACCCACCTGACTTTTTATTGCACTCAAGATATATTAATAATGTGACTGGCTTTTTAATGATTTTTTTAATTAATTGGACAAGGTTACATCATTTAGGAAAGAATATTGAACATTCCTAATATTTAAATGGTAAGCATGAAGAATCAAGGACAAGTTAATTAACATAATATTAGTGGAATATCTATCACATGAAAAGTGTTGTGATAGGTTTGGGGGGAATATAAGAATGATGTCTTAGTCACCTCGGGCTGCTGTAACAGAATACCATAAACTGGTAGCTTATCAACAATAGAAATGTATTTCTCTAGTTCTGGAAGCTGTAGGACAGATCTGGGTGCTAGAAGGTTCTCGTGAGAGCCCTCTTGCAGATGGCTAATTTCTCATTGCATTCTCACGTACTGGGAAGACAGCTAGCTAGCTTTTTGACCTCTTCCTATAAGTGCACTAATCTTATTTATGAGGGCTCCACCCTCGTGACCTAATTACCTCCCAAAGGCCCCACCTCCAAATACCATCACATTGGGATTAGGGTTCAACATTTGAATTTTGGAGGGACACAAATATTTGGTCCATAGTAGATGACTAAAAACAGTTGCTGATCTCAAGAATTTCACTATCAAGCTGTCAACAAGTAAGGCATAACTCTATGGAATCCTACTGATTTTCCTGAAACTGAGCTTGCAGTATTCAGTGTGTCTGAGGAATATGCCATATGTACCTTTTTGCAAATGGTCTCAACATAAGGTGGAAGAAAGTTTAGGAGAAAAAAAAAATTCAGAAATTGACTTAAGAGATTATATGTGCAAACTGAAAGTCCTGCTAAATCTCAATGTTTTATATATTCATTCCTGATACTTACAGTCTCTGGGGACAGAGACCCTTTCAACTAGCCCTGCTTCCAGAGCTATTAGTGCACTTGTATCCCTATTACTTTGCTAGATTCTCACTGAGGCTCAATCCTTGTCTCTCTGGGAGCCATTATAGATGCCATTCCCTTCATACATTCTCAGCTCTGTGCTCTGCTCTCATGAGTGCTGCCTTTACAGGAAGTTTACATCTTATCTAGAACATACTTTTATTCTTTTCCTTTGTCTCTTTTCCTGCATTTTTAATATTTTCTTCTCTTCTTTCCCCTTTGCTGCCCTAGTGAAAAATGTAAAGCTCATAACCACATGAAGCTATAGAAAATGCCTTTTTGGAGCTATTACTCATGACATAACAGTCGGCTTATAGCCGTGGACCTTATTTGCAGACTAATATACATAGGAAGAAAGCAATAAGCCCCAATTTACACAAATTAAAATGAAATAGAACAGTATTTGAGAGAGAGTTCTATAGGTATCATAAGAATGTGCCAGGGGCATTTGCAAGTGATCAATTTTGATAATAACTAGAAGTGGCATAAGTTTAGAAAAGAAAGACACATCTGTGTCTGGATTGGACTAGAACTGTCTCGTGGGTTGTAAAGAACCTCAGTTAGTTTCTGAAGATAGATAGGATTTAAAAAGTGAAAATGATTGGGAGTTGTCCTAGATGAGGGAAATCTGTGATTGATGGTGGGTGCATAAATGTAAGGTGAACTCCACTGAGAATAGTGGGGTATATGCAGCTGAGGTCTAATTCCATCAAAATTCTGGGTCTAGATCTGATTCCTTCTTCTTTTGTTTGCCAAGCAAACCACTTGGTATACAGAAAATGTGTGTGTGTGTGTGTGTGTGTGTGTGTGTGCGCATTTGTGTCTGAACACCAATAATTTTCTTCATGAGGTAGTCAAGGTACCATTTCCTTGTGTGCCTCTCTGCTGACTGCGGGGATTGGATCCAGTTGCAAAGTAATAACACTGTAGAGAAAGGAATGTTACTGTATTAAAGGATAAGCTTTCAAATATATTCCAACGAACACTGTTAGGGGCTTAAGGGAAATCTCATTTCACTTGCTAACTTTTCTAATGCAGGTCAGGTATATAACCTGTCTCCTAAGAGGATAGAGAAAGATATGTTGAATAAGGCTGCGTGAGAACAGCCAACACCGAGGAGAAAATGATGACCCTTCTCTTACCTTTTTGTATTTAGCAACGATGTGAAGGCTAAATAGTGAGGTGTTTGTTGATATCATTAGCACTGCAAATATAAATATTAAATGATGTGCTTGCCCAGATTGTCATTTCTAGTTATTTTTATGGATATATAGCAACTAAGGGCTACTGGTGCTGTATTTTACTGGGTGTTTTTCAGTACTTTGTATTGATATAATTGATTTATAACTTTGCTGTGGCCAGATTTCTCTTCTACCTAATACCTAGGCATTCTAGCTTTGCTTCCCCTATCAACTACTTTTCAGGTAACATTTTTCCTCAGTTGCTTTCTCTTTATTCCATTCTACAGTCTCAGATTTATTCATTGCTTCATTCATTATTTAGTCTTTGAGAAAAAATGAGAGAAGACATCTTAGAAAGGGAAAAGATAGTACAATCAGGAGAAAAAAGATGGGAAAGAAAGATAGCAATGCTATAAATATCTCCCTAACCCTTTTATTGGGCTCTAGAATTTTTAAAAATCTTATGCTTTCTGCAGGGCCTTCTAGAAAATAAGTTTGATGAAAACTCAAAGTGGGTTAAAGATCTAAATGTAAGGCCAGAAACTATCAAACTCTTAGAGGAAAACATAGGCAGAACACTGTATGACATAAACCACAGCAAGACACTTTTTGACCCATCTCCTAGAGAAATGGAAATAAAAACAAAAATAAACAAATGGGACCTAATGAAACTTAAAAGCTTTTGCACAGCAAAGGAAACCATAAACAAGACCAAAAGACAACCCTCAGAATGGGAGAAAATATTTGCAAAGGAAGCAACTGACAAAGGATTAATCTCCAAAATTTACAAGCATCTCATGCAGCTCAATATCAAACAAACAAACAACCTAATCCAACAATGGGCAGAAGACCTAAATAGACATTTCTCCAAAGAAGATATACAGATTGCCAGCAAACACATGAAAGAATGCTCAACATCATTAATCATTAGAGAAATGCAAATCAAAACTACAATGCGATATCATCTCACACCGGTCAGAATGGCCATCATCAAAAAATCTACAAACAATAAATGCTGGAGAGGGTGTAGAGAAAAGGGAACCCTCTTGCACTGTTGGTGGGAATGTAAATTGATACAGCCACTATGTAGAACAGTATGGAGGTTCCTTAAAAAACTAAAAATAGAACTACCATACAACCCAGCAATCCCACTACTGGGCATATACCCTGGGAAAACCATAATTCAAAAAGAGCCATGTACCACAGTGTTCACTGCAGCTCTATTTACAATAGCCAGGACATGGAAGCAACCTAAGTGTCCATTGACAGATGAATGGATAAGGAAGATGTGGTACATATATACAATGGAGTATTACTCAGCCATAAAAAGAAACGAAATTGAGTTATTTGTAGTGAGGTGGATGGACTTAGAGTCTGTCATACAGAGTGAAGTAAGTTAGAAAGAGAAAAACAAATACTGTATGCCAACACATATATATGGAATTTAAAAATAATAATAATAATAATAAATTGGTCATGAAGAACCTAGGGGCAAGATGGGAATAAAGACACAGACCTACTAGAGAATGGACTTGAGGACACAGAGAGGGGGAAGGGTAAGCTGGGACAAAGTGAGAGAGTGGTAGTGTATATATTGACATATATACACTACCAAAATGTAAAATAGATAGCTAGTGGGAAGCAGTGGCATAGCACAGGGAGATCAGCTCGGTACTTTGTGACCAGCTAGAAGGATGGGATAGGGAGAGTGGGAGGGAGGCAGACGCAAGAGGGAAGAGATACGGGGATATATGTATATGTATAACTGCTTCACTTTGTTATAAAGCAGAAACTAACATACCATTGTAAAGCAATTATACTCCAATAAAAATGTTAAAAAAAAAAGAAACAAACAAACTACTAATCACATTCCAGCAAAAATGTCCTTATTGTTCCCTTACATAAAACAGATAAAAAACATTTAGAGGCCAAGCATCAAAGATGGTGAGTAAAAGAAGCAGATTCAATACCATGAGGGACGAGTTCTTTGCAAGAGGGCTTTCCTCTCTCTCTAAGGACTGCAGTCTTCCTGTCTCTATTGCTACTGGTACAATAGTGTACAGAATTAAAACTTTCCACAACCAGAACTCTGTCTCTTCACATGAATAATTGAAAGCCCACATCATTCTTTTGTCTTGTTCTCAATGACCCTTCAGATAATTGTCATTATGGCCATTATATCTTTCTATAATAATCAGGTTAAGCCATAGTTGCAATTCTTTTTTTTTTAATTTAATTTAATTTTTTTTATACAGCAGGTTCTTATTAGTTATCTATTTTATACATATTAGTGTATACATGTCAATCCCAATCTCCCAGTTCATCACACCACCACCACCACCACCCCGCTTTTCCCCCTTGGTGTCCACACGTTTGTTCAGTACATCTGTGTCTCTATTTCTGCCTTGCAAACCGGTTCACCTGTACCATTTTTCTAGATTCCACATATATGCGTTAATATATGATATTAGCTGCAATTCTGCCTGTAAGTGGCACAAACAAAAAAGGCAGTAATCATAGGTGAATGACATTATCCTTCATGATTCTGTAAATTGTGAATTAGAAATACCAACTAACGGCAGCAGTGGTCCATGTGTGCGGGTCATAGCAGAGACACTCAAGTGCATCAAATGAATCTGCTTCTAACTCCATGTCATAAGCCAGCAAAACAGTACGCTAAGAGATAAAATTCTATGACTTAACTTCACAGGTTTCTTCCTGATTGCTGAACTGAGACTTGAATCCAAGACCCTACCTTTCTATGATGAGTACTTTAAATAATAAGAATTTTATTCACCAGTGAGAAATATCTCTCAATTTTGAGGTTTTTAAAATATAAATGCATCTTGATTTCACATCTGGTGTTTCATAAATTGTTCACTTTCTACAAGAAGATCTGAAAACGAGAAAGTAGAAGAAGGGCATTTTACCTAGCAGCAATGATGCAAATGATTATTTATTATTGTACAAATTTTTGGTACTTTTTATTTACACTAAAATCTTCAGTCACTTTACTACGGAAGAGTCTTAGATAGGAGTGTCCCAGAAAATAGATACCACATTTGCTCCTTGAGCAGAATGTACTGTAGTCCTAGACTTTTTGGTTATCTTAATGATGTAATGCAAACTTTATGCAAATAAGTTGAAATAATGTATTGCCTTTCTAGAAGAAACACAAAAAATATGCACCAATGAGTCCTTATGGAAATGTTGAACAACCACTTCATAATCTAACTTTCCAGAGAACTTTTTTGTTAATTTATTAATTTATTTATGGCTGTGTTGGGTCTTAGTTGCTGCGTGGGGGCTTTTACTAATTGCGGCAAGCGGGGGCTACTCTTCGTTGCGGTGGGCAGGCTTCTTATTTCAGTGGCTTCTCTTGTTGGGGAGCAAGGGCTCTAGGTGCGGGGCTTCAGTAGTTGTGGTACGTGGGCTCAGTAGTTGTGGCTCATGGGCTCTAGAGCGCAGGCTCAGTAGTTGTGGCACTCGGGCTTAGTTGCTCCATGGCACGTGATATCTTCCCGGACCAGGGCTCAAACCCGTGTCCCCCACATTGGCAGGTGGATTCTTAACCACTGTGCCACCAGGGAAGTCCATAACTTTCCAGAGAACTTTGAGGAATGTGTTATTTGAGGACACACTTCATCTCCATCAGAGCTGGACATTAATCAGGTCTGTAGAGTTCAACTGATCCAGGTGGGTCCCTCCTGGCCTGAAGCCTGTATCATGAAACAAACACTAACCTAGAAGTCATAACAGTCTAGGTTCAAGACATGCTGTTTCTTAATTGTATGACCCTGGAAAGTCACTTACACCTTTTAATTCTGTTTTCACCACTGACAAAGATGATAATAACACTTTTCTCATAGGGTGACATGAAATTTAATGAAATGGATGTGTGCGAACACCCTTTTAAAATTCTTAGGCATTATTATTACAAGATCACTATTTTAATATATTTTTAGAAATTTAAAGTTGATATAATTTGGAAAACTTTAAAATTAGTGACTCCTAAAATAACCCTTGAATAAGGAATACTCTAATTGCAAATAATTTCAACGATTTTAAGACACTTGATTATGTTGCCCAAACCCCAGTGAATTGATTTTAATTATTAGTCAATGATATGAGCAAAAATACATAATAAAAATTTAAATGGATAATTCTGCCTTTCAACTTAAAATTTGCCAGTGTTTTTCTCTTAGCACACTCTGGCCTTTCACCCCTTCTTTATTCCCTCCACCCTAGTGGAAGTAAAGTGACATAACTAATTAGTTACTTTGGGAAGAAGAACTGCATGCTTGGTTTAGTTTCACTCTTTTCTCTTGTGCTCATGAGGCTGTCCTCAAAGAACACACATTTTCCTCCATTTCTCTATGTTGCCCATGATGGGAGGGTAAATCTGCTTATTTCTGAAGTTTGAGATTAGCAGGAGTATTTAGCTAACCAATCGAGAGCCATACCTGCCAACCTGGTCTCTGGTATTTTGGGGGCCTCCATTTTGAAGACGTGATTTTTTTCTCAACTTCCTTAGATCACACCAGGGTGAGGAGGGACAACAGTGATTGTGTGGTGGCTCTGTCAGTATTCTGACATTAAATGCATCAACCAGAAATAATGAAAATTAAAACTAAAATGGTGGAATCTGGGGGCCTGGGTTGGGCAGCAAAGTATATACCTGGAGAAGCGTTGGGGATCTAAGGATGTGTGGTCTGGGCCTTGGTGTTCTGACTTTGGTGACATGAAGAAGTCAATTTTAGTCCCAGAGCAGTTTTTAATACATTCCGTGACTGAATAAATTGAAATATTTTAACCCAACTTCATGGTATTTTGGGCTGTGGTTCATAACTGTAGCTAGTGGTCTTTTTGTCTAAAAGCAAAAGCTGTTTTCCTGGAAGCAAAGATTTAAACAAAGGCTCCTGGGCTTCAGGAAATGTTCTCAAGGAGGGACGTCAATGAGAGGGGAACTGTGAGTGATTATTTGAGATGAGCAGAATGCAGGGACCTCAGCAAAACAGAATGAAGTCACTCAGCTCTCAGCAGATGTGTAGAGTTTGGCAAAGACTCAAAGCTCTGGGGCCTAGAAAGCACAGAGATCCAGATTCAGAAAACTGCACCCTCCTCTGAAGGCATAGCTTTTTCTAAGGAGATATGGCTGAGGCAAACCTTCCACTGCAAGGAAGTGAGTACAGGCCTCTAGATCTTAGCGGGCAAAACAGTATTGGCTGCTTTATATTGCCAGGTAGTGAAATCCTACATAAGCTTCTGAGCACTGGTGAGGTTTAGCTGTAGATCACTCTTGCCAGACACCTCTGGACGGGATGTGCTCAATTCCATTCTGTGTGTGGAGTCAAGGAAATAAGTGTGGGAGAGCCCATCATGAAGATTGTCTACAAACTCAAAATCATTTCCCACGTCATAGTTTCAGGGTGGTAGTGGATTGGTTAATTCTAGGTTGAGGGAGAGAAGTTCGCAGGCAAGTTTCTTGGCAAGAGGCCCTGGAACAATCCACAATGGCTCAGAACTGAAAACGTATTATTTCCAGGAGAGTGAGTCCCTGGGGCCTGAGCCGCCACCTCTGCAAACTTCTAAACTTTGCAAGCAGGCTGGGTGTCAGTCTCAAGAGACAGGAGGCTAAGTGCCTAACTGGATTCTCCCCTCAGACACGTGATTGCAGAGCACCAAAATTAACTTCTTGCTAGAAGAGTTCTCACAACTGAGTTTAAATTCACATGTCTTGGGTTTAGAACACCTGGAACAGACTGAGTGGTGCCCTGGCCAGGTTGCCATCGAGAACTTTTTCTTCTTCTCTCAAAAGGATTTTCTGTTCTGGTCTTTGGTGTCATTAAATATCAGGTTCTGGGAGTATTATTTTTTCTGGAATAACTGTTTTTAGAAGTGAGGATTGGCTTAACTTGAAATTCCTTAATTTGAAGAATATGATCATTTTTGTGTCTTATTAATTTTTTGAACTTCTTAAAAAGGGAGACACTACAAATTGTGGTTGAACTAACACAGCTTCTCAGACCATTAAAAGAATTTGACTTGTTCTAGAAGGAAACAGTGCAAGGTGTAGCCGCTGATAGAACCCAGGTCTACCGAAGCAGGAAGAATCATTCTAGCTAGGACTGGACTGAAGAAGTTGGAGAGGATGAATTTTGCACTTTTATTCCTTTAATTTTTTATTAAAAGGGAAACAGAGCTTAATTTCTTGAGTATGAAAGTGGATTATATGTTTAGCTTTAATTTCTTTCTGAGAAGTCAATAGTTTGCATTCAAATGTTAGCATCTGGACGTTGGCATCTTGGAATATCTTAATTCATTTAATCTCACTTAAGAATCTCTAACACATTACGTTATGTGACTAAGCATATTATTGGATAAGAAATCAATATGAAGTGAACATGGGCTTTGGGGACTGAGCGGCCTTGGGTTAATTAATACATGATTTTCATCCATTTCAGAACTTTGAAGGCAAAATGCCTATTGTCCACATTGATTCTAAGAAAATGCTCAAAGAGAAGTAGTTAGTGTCTAGGAGTGACATCTTGAAAATGGAAGACTGTCCAAATACACTGCTGATCACTTCTCTTGGGAGACAATAGACAAACCCCCATTTTGTTAAACCCTACATGTTTATAGGAATAAAAAGTGGGACAACTCTTTTCCCCATTCCTGATTTCTATGAGGAGGGATTTCCCTTGAACATGTCTCACCTCTTGCGCTCCTTCCCTCCCCTCATCCCTTCTCACAAAGAAGGAATAAGAGTCGTACTACCTGTGTTCAAGTTCTGCCAACCCCTCTTAGTAACAAGAGTTTGAACAAGGCAGGTTGATTAACTTCCCTGTGACTCCCATTTCTCATTATAAAATGTGGCCATTAATAGTCTCCAATTTATGAAGTCAATGTGTAGATTAAACCAAATACCATAGGTAAAGTGTTGAGAAAAATGCCTGTCCACACAAAGTGTTATGTTTAAGTGTTAGCTATTATTTGTCAAATCTGTTTTCAGTTTTTTTAAATGATGCTTGTTCAAACCCTTTGAAGATTTCTCTGCTTGTTTGAAACTATGGAAAAAGAGAGACTATTTTTTCTCATTTTTGTATACATCAATTTTCCTTGAACCCTGTCCTAGTATAATAGCCCTTTGTTCATAATCTGAATATGAGAATAAGCAACGTATAAAGTATTCTGGAGCATTTGTAAGCAGAAAATTATAGGAATATTGAGATCTCAATGCAACTACTCTTCCCTCCATTATCAGATCTAAACTACTTAAGATGAATATTTGGGAGAGGGTTCTAGATTTGGAAATATAGGAACAGATATGAAATAGATAACCAGAGGAGTGGTAAAATGTTGACTGGATTAGGGAAATCTAGTAGGATTTCCAGTAGCACTAAGGGCCTACTTGAGATTAGTGGTCATAATAAAAAGTGATAAAGAGGCTCAGAGGAGGTGCAGACTAGGTAAACAGTTGTATTTATCCCGGACAGGTGTTTTGACAGGCAAGTATGATGGCCTCCATACCACCACCAGCAGGATGAAGACTGACCTGCAGAGCCTGGTGAAACTGGAAAACTCCCTGGTGTTCCTGGTAAGTACTCCTAGTAAGACTCCATAGCTTCATTCCAAGCCTCCTAAATTAAATATGAGCAAAAGAAAATTATTCATGTATCAAAATATTATTATACTATAACCAAGTAAGATTAATTTCAGGAATGTTATCATAAAACCTATCAGTATAGTTCACTCCATCAACACGGTTAGGGAAAAAATTAATATGACCATGTGATAAACACACATTAATTTTTAAGAACTAATACTAATTATAAGTAAATTGGAATAAAAGAAAATTACTTAAATAAAATACTTTACCAAAATCAACAATTATTACCATAGATAAAGACACCAAACCCATTTCATTTGAATTCAGGAACTTTGCAGGGATGCCTAATCACCATCATTAGTCAGTACTACCTCAGAGTTTCTAGCCAATGCAATCATGCAATAAAATAAAATAATATTTTTTTAAAAAGAAATATAAGAAATAAGACTTTTGGATGATTTGATATTTTAAATAGACAAAAACAAAACACTCATTAAGAAATAAACTGATAACGCATTCAAGTATTGGTAAACAAAAATCAGCAATTCAATATTGTGTCTAATTTAGCAATGAACCCTTACAAGAAAAGGAAAAAAAATTTTTTCATTCATAAAGCTCCAAAAATTGTAAAATGCACATGAATGAATTTAATGGTAAAGGCATAGGATCCACATGTATAAAATCTTATTGAAGGACATAAAACACAATGAACCAGTTAAAACCAATTCATAGTCTTGAACAAAAGCCTTAATATTATGAATATGCTAGTTGTTCAAATATGAATGAGTAAGTGTTAATACAATTCTAATAGAATCCCAATAGGGTTGAACTTCTGGGGAAGGCAAGAGTTTCTGAGAGTAATAGAAAAAATTTTTTAAAAAAGACCTTATAGTTTATATGGAAAAATAAATGCCTAAGAATCACCAAGAACATTTGAAAAAAGAATAGTGAACAAACTTTCATATCAGATATCACAGCATATTATAAAGCTTCTGTACTTAACACATAATTGGCATTGATATGGAAAAATAAAGCATTGAAACAAACTAGAGAATCCAGAAATGGATTCAAGTATATGTGAGAACACAGCACATTGCAATTGTTTAATAAATGCTGTGATCAGCATTACCACCTTTATCATCATCATACCATGATTATATGATACCAGTTATCACTATCATCACCACACCCTCCCAATACACAGTTCCTGGCATAGAATAAGCTTATATCAATATTGTTTGAATGGAACTGATACAAGAGTGAGGCATCAATAATTACATTATATAAACAAAATGAATCTGGAGAACTATGTGGAGGTTTTTGACCAGTTGTGATATATTTATAGACAAGTGAAGTAACGCATGTGAAAGTGTTTTGCAGATGATAAAGTATTTATGTAAGTGTGATTTTTGACATTAGCATTATGTTATACCCTGCAAGGTCAGAGGAATATGAAACAGTGACTTACAGTACATATGATACATGCATGTTGGTAAACGTACTAAATCTTTGTTCTGTCCATAGGCATAAATAAGATAAGCTTGCATTTCTACATGTTCAGCCAAGCTTTTGTGGATAAAGGATCAGGAAAGGGGCACTGTTACCATGTTAACATATTAATATATTTGACTTCAAGGAACATAACAAGCTCACATAACGTGAGTCTATAACGTGAACGATTTGCCTTGGTTCTGTTACATACTACCTCATCTCATATGTATTTTCTCAGAGGTAACAAAAGAAAGTGGAATCTACTTTATTTCTGATGATAAATTACACGCTGTTGACTTTGTATAAACCCCGGGGTATTGCTTACAAGCTATGTTGAGCTTTTTCTTCCAGTCTTAATGGTCCAAAGTATTAAAAGACATTTTACAGGCTAATTTACTTTGGTTGTTATTCTATTCCTCCAGAAGTCAGAGCACTAGATACATCATTCTATGTTTTAATGGCTAGGAGTCATTATAGTAGTAGGGAGTGGGAAGTGAGGACGTTTTCTAACTCTTCTCTAACTGTCTTTAAAGTTTGCTCATTTCTATATCCGTATGCACTTGGCATGGCATACTTTGGGGTGTAACAAGAGCTTGCTTTCCTGTTTTCCTTCTTTCAACTCTATGTAGAGACCTAATTGTTCGATCATTTTGAAGCCTTCATGTCATCCTATAGGGCAATACCACGGCTGCCATGAAGGATGATGGCTCTTCACCTTTCTACGTAGAAGTGCTCCGTGTTTGTAGTTGAGAATACAGATCATATAGGGAAAAATAAATCTATTTTTATTACAGACTGTGACCCAGATATTAACTATATGTTTTAAAAATCCCACATTATTCTTTTGTTGTGTACCTCTGCTTCAGACTGAGTCTGATCTCAAAGATCCACAAGATCTGAAATATAAATGAGTGCCTACTACATGTCAGGTGCGCAACTGAGTCCACATGTGTTGTTTCATTTAATCAATACTAATTCCCTGTCATTTAGATATTATTATCAACCATTTAAACTAGGATAAAAACAGAGACAGATCACAGGACTTTACATAAAGGTTCACAAAAATTACCTACAATTAAACCTCTGTAGTTTTTTCTGTCATAGAAAAATAGGATTACAGTCTGAGTTGAGACATCTAAACAAATAGTGAGCTTTTGACATTCTCTACTTGAACTTTAAAAATAAATAACCGTACATTCCTGTGCTAAAGGTACTCCTGTTGTGGGACAATAGAGGAGCATGATGTACAATGTTTCACACAGTACAATGTTTGTTTATACAGCACAATTGTTTATGGGGCTCATTGGCAGTGTCTCTGCAAATTCGGGTTATGAAAGGATAATTCAAATACAACAACAATTTTTAAATTTCTGCAAATCTTATTTTTATGGCAAGGGAAGAAAAAGAATTCCCTAAGCAAACATTTATTATTTTGTTCCTTTTGCTATCATCAACTAGAGCAATCCTGGTTATGAATGTATTAATTGACAGAAACATAACAGAAATTCATTTAAGCGTCAACAACAACAAGGAATTATTTGGCTTACATCCTTGAAAAGTTCAAGAAAAGTTTTCAAGTAAATCTGAATCCAGAGTTTCAAAAGCTGTCAGCAAGGTCTTGACATTTTCTTTCCATCTCTCAGTTCTACTTTCTTTGTTGGCTTCATTCTCTATTTGACTCTGTCCGTGTGATAGCTAAGTTGATTCCTGGAAACTGAGGCTTAACTAGTCCTTAGCACTTCTGTCTCAGAAAAACATTTCTCACCATGTATCTATGTCAGTCTCCACAATATGATCTGATTGGAGTTGCTCGAGCATGCACCAAGTGCTTGGGTGGCTTTGATAAAGCATCCTAAATCTCATGCCCACTTCTGTGAAAAGTTATCAGGTCTATTCCCAAAAAGAAAAGAAGGGAAATAGATCTTAGACGGAAAGAGTAACGTTCCAAAAACTTACGAAAGATGTAATTAATACATTTGAGAAAAATGCATCAAGTTTTTGATCTGTTTTTTTTTTTTTTTTTTTTTTTTTTTTTTTGCGGTACGCGGGCCTCTCACTGTTGTGGCCTCTCCCGTTGCGGAGCACAGGCTCCAGACGCGCAGGCTCAGCGGCCATGGCTCACGGGCCCAGCCGCTCCGCGGCACGTGGGATCTTCCCGGACCGGGGCACGAACCCGTGTTCCCTGCATCGGCAGGCGGACTCTCAACCACTGCGCCACCAGGGAAGCCCTGATCTGTTTTTATAGCGTAAGTTTTTGAGTTACAGGTATAAGACTAACTCCTCAAATCTTTTAATTTTCTATTACAAACACCTATACCACATTTTGTTTCCATGTGTAAATATATTTTAGATCTAACAATGCAGGGCAATGAGCAAATCTGGTGAACCATGTGTTGGGAGGGAGGGAGGAGGAGTTGGGAGACAAAGGTCCAGGTAGTTAGTCACCAGTGAAAATATATTTAAGTTGCATGGTCCGTTATAGAAAGTTGGAGTCAGAATTCAAACACCCACTCAGTTCCATTTCAGAAGTGTGCAAAAAAATAAATGCGAATTTGGAGAATCATACTATGTTTTCCAGGAAAAAAACAAACAAACAACTATTGGAAAATGCAGTGGAGTTTAGTAAGACGGTAGGAGTTTAGTGAGAGAAATTATGTGTCAAAGAAAGTCATTTAGAAGGATCTGATGATATAAAGAGAGATGGTAAATCTAAGTTTGGAATTCTCTCATCAGAAAGAGAACATAAGCTCATTTAATATTCATAAAAAGATTGAGTAGAAACATACTGGGGTATAATCAGAAGTGCAGTGCTCAAATGTCACTGTTAAAATAAGAAGTTTCTTGTCATTAAAATAAACACATGAAAGAGATCCTTAACAGAAAATATGATAAGTTTCACTCTCTAAAATTGTCCTCTCTTTTCCTTAGGGCTTTCTTAAAGACATAATTAAATTTTCGGTATCCTCAAAACTTTTTTATGCTTCCTAAAAGTAGAATAATATTTTTCCTAAGTAACATCTTTTTTTTTTTTTTTTTTTTGGTGGTACGCGGGCCTCTCTCACTGTTGTGGCCTCTCCCGCTGCGGAGCACAGGCTCCGGACGCGCAGGCTCAGCGGCCATAGCTCACGGGCCCAGCCGCTCCGCGGCATGTGGGATCTTCCTGGACCGGGGCACAAACCCGTGTCCCCTGCATCGGGAGGAGGACTCTCAACCACTGCGCCACCAGGGAAGCCCAGTAACATCTTTTTTTCAAGACTTTTTATGATATCACGTGAACACAATAACACCAATTACTCAAGGAAAGATCATTTCACTACCGCACAAAATTTGGTAGCAAACCTCTTATATAGTGGAGATGCCTTCTTAAGAATCTGGATTTTCAGACAAATCTGAATTCTCTGAAGACTGCCAAAGCCTCCAATTATTTGTGATCCAAAAATTAATTTTGTGACATAAGTGATGTATACTTAAAATGCAAAAATTAGCCATAAAACTTTGGATCTTTAGTACAACACCCAGCATATGTGTCTTGTTTTCCATGTTTAGGAAAAAGTGCCAGAATTTTCATAATATAATTATCTCAAATATTTCAGCATATAATTTTAATGAGCAAGCCCATGGACCTGGCAGAACTATAAACCGTTTATCTCAAGTAATGGAACAGTTAATATTCAGTTTTTTAAATTCAGTATTTTGTCTGTTAAAGAGATTGGCATTTGTTATCACAGTTTTAATGATAGAAAGAGCCTCTGAAACTTCACTTTTAATTGGTCTCAGGTCAGCAGCTTTGTAGTTTACAAAGGCCTCTACTAGCAAATTGAAAATAATAGCAACTATTTACATCCTTGATATAAAGAAAGAATAACATGTCTTAAGCTTAGCAATTGTGCTTCTGGTCTAGATTTATCAATTCCTTCATTCCACAAAGACCTATTTAACAACTACTATATTCCTAGTACAAATGCCTACAAGTATTATTTTAATACACCACACTAAGGGAAATTGAAAGACAGATTTAAAAGGGAAGATACTCAGACTAACTTACTTTACTCTTCCGTCTTCCAGGTGAGAAGAATCCTTCCCATTAGACAATTTCTTCTTAAGCATTTTCTTTTCCTTAGCTAAGGGTAGGACCATTGGTAGCACTCTGCGTGCTCTTTTGACCCAAAGAATTCTGATAACTTTCTATGTGATACAAATCAAATGTGTATAATTATTTGTTCAAGTTATAAATTTTTACCTTTCCTTAACTGGCTATGAAAGGTTTATGTGAGTATACACTCATATTTTGACATGTGTATGCAGGATGCAAATGGGTTTAATTTGATGCATGTTTCCATTATATTGGGAATATCTAATGCCCTGGGTACACTTATGTTGCTGTATGTCCAGAGGTTACCTGTAATAAGAAGCCAAGGTCCCACAGAATAAAAATCAGAAAATAAGATGGAATTCCCAAAGATAAATGTCAAAAGCTCTTCCTTTCTTTCCCTCATGACACACCCTAAGAGTCTGTTACAGTGATTTGTGGAGGAATGAGATGGGAAGGTGACGTAGAAGATACTTTCTCTGCACAGGAGCACAGCCTGTATAAGTGGAGAAAAGTTCTGTCTTATAAACTGGGCATGCGGTGTGCAATTTTCAGTCCCCAGGCTAGTAGCCATTCAGATATCTATTTTCATCACATTAACTCAGAAACATACTGGCAGCACAAATCTTAATGTGAATGGACTCTGGGAAATAATAGCGACTGTAATAGAATGATGTGCAAAAGTTAATACAGAGTAACAGATTCTTTGGGGATTAGGAAGATTTCTAAGAGGAAGTACCATATTGTTTGGTGATAAGAAGTTTGCCAAGAAGAAACAGCCAGGAGGTCTGAAGAGTTCATCTGCTAAGTGCGTTAAACACATAATAAAGCCCAATTAAAAGATGAACAAATAATCTACATTTTCTCCCATGAATGCAAACTGAAACCTCATTTTCAATAAAAAATTTTACCAGTGCCAATGGAAGCTGAGTAAGCAAAGTTTGGATAGTTTCATGCAGGTCATTACAATTATTAGAAAAACAAATAATTTCAAGGGAGCAGTGGGATAATTTGGTAGTCAAGTGTAGCTTCAAGATCTCAAAAAGAAGGACTCAGTTTTTCTGGTTTTCTTAATGAAGTCCAGTGAAAATGTGAATTTTTTCAGACTGATTTACTTAAGAACTGTGTTCACAACTCTCACATAACTTTTCTGTAGTAATTAAGAGCCTCTTGCTTTCAATGCCAACCTTCAGCCTTGAACTTCATTTGCCTGACTTTTGCTTTCATTTGCTCACAGTTGTATCTAAGCCCTGGCCCCCAGTCAATTGTCTGCCCTGATACACACCACTACTCTTTACTTACCTGTTGAGAGTTTTTTTCACTCCATTGTTTACCTTTGCATTACTCCCTCCTGCTGTGACCCTTACCTTTAGGACCAAGTGTTTTCTATGTATCACTGTTTAACTGGGACAATAATCTAGAGAAAAGCATCCCATTCAGCTATTATCTTCCACAGAATATAATGGTTGCCTGTAGATAACGTTTTCTTATGTAAAAGCAACTATTTTTCAGTCTTATTACTGATTATTAAAATGATTCAAATGTGACATTATAGTGACCTATGAGGGTATAATGGTTCAAACCATCCACAGGAATGCAAATCATAGAAGACTATACATTTCTACAAGAATCTTTAATTTATTTGTCTCATGTTTCATCTGCTGTGACTCTCACTCCCATCATGATAGGAGAATGTATAATCATAAATCTGTGTTGGCTGTGGTGTCAAAGCAAGATTACACTGGGGGAAGAATCAAGTCCCTGCTCTATGGGAGCCAAGAAAGACAATAGCATCAATCTGACCCTTTTATAACCACATTCTCCAGGCCTCACTTCTCTCATCTCTCATGGAGAGTATGAGCAGATCCTCCTATCATGTTTTTGCCCAATAAAGAGGCATGTGTTTGCAGAACATCTTGTTTTCCTCTTATTCATATTTTGACTTGGCATTTATGGCAGTTGGGTGAAAAAAAACCAGAAGCCACAGTCTGATTTGTCTGCAACAGACAGTCTAATTAAATTGGAGGGGAGGGACAGATGCACAAAGCGGCTGAACTGCTCATAATACAAAACATGGCAGCTTCAGTTTGGAAAAATGTAGCAAGATGGTGCCAACAATTTCTGCTCACTGAACTAGCTGAAGGATGTAGTTATGTTAAATTCCTTTAAATTCCCTTCTTTTAATTCCAATTTCACATATATCATTGATACATTTTAAAAGAGCTTAGAAGGCCATTATTTGGGCTGTGCTAGAAGAACGATAGGCACACGATTCACAAATGCTGTAATTTTTTTGAGTCAGATTTGTCAATATTAAAAGTGTTAGTTTTGGGCTTCCCTGGTGGCGCAGTGGTTGAGAGTCCGCCTGCCAATGCAGGGGACACGGGTTCGTGCCCCGGTCCGCGAAGATCCCACGTGCCGCGGAGCGGCTGGGCCCGTGAGCCATGGCCGCTGGGCCTGCGCGTCCGGAGCCTGTGCTCCGCAATGGGAGAGGCCACAACAGTGAGAGGCCCGCGTACCGCAAAAAAAAAAAAAAAAAAAAAAAAGTGTTAGTTTTATAAAATAAGTATTTACACATAGGGTTTTTTCATCTTTAAAATATTTTCCCTCTTTGATTCAAATCAACCTCAGTTTTTTGATACTTAAGAACTGCAAGAAATCGAGAGCTCCAACTGCTGTTTGTAATACTGAAAACCTGATGCAAACCTTTGTGAACATGAACTCTTATGAAGAGAAGCACAAACTGCTTGCATCTCTAATGGCAAATCCTCTTTGTCAAGCTGTTTTACAATCTGCATTTCCGGTATAACATCATCCTTTCAAATTGCTGTGGGCATTCATGTTGCTACTATGGGATGCTAATCTCTCACTGATCTGTTTGTCTATTTTATCCCATCCTACCTCAAAAGTTACAGAGGCTACAGGTATCACCACCTTTCAGTGTGAAAGTATGTTTTCATATCTGTAGGTAAAACATGTTGTATTCAAAATCCACTTTTTCAGAATAATTTACAAGATTCATGCCCCTATTTGAATGCTAAAACTTTCAAGAGATAACTGCTACAAATTCATAAGTTAAAAAAAATCATTGAAGAGCTCACAACACAAAGAACGCTTAATGAAATAAATTCCAAAAAGTACCAAGCCCTTTATAAGAGAGAAGTTTTTTATGTCTGTTCCATTCCTAACAAAATTAAGCAAAGAGCAGCAGCAACATCAACAAAAGGCAAGAAAATGTGATCCATGATCAAGAGAGGAAATAGTCAATGAAAGCAGACACAGAGACAGACCACATGGACTTTAAATTAAATATGATAAAAGTTCAAAAATTCTAATGAAAAAGTATACAACATGTATGGAGAAAGGGAAAAGTTCAAGAGAGATGTGGAAGCTGTAAAAAAGGAAATGCTATTTGTGATAAATAGATCAAGATAATTTATGTAAGTAATGCTTATAATACTTTAAATGTAGTTTTAACATGTAATACAAAATATACTCCCAATTAATAAAATGGAAAAGAATGCACACTGGCATGATTTATCTTTAAATGTTATTCAAATACAATAAGTTAAAAAATAGAATTATGTAATACTTGGTTCAAGATAACTAATGTAACACAAGACGTATCTCCCCTACTTCTTGAAAGTCCATTTAAAAATAGCTATTTTAAAAGGAGGAACAAACCCAAAGAACAAAGAGAGAAACATATTGGAAGCTGAAGCCATATGGAAAAGTAGTAAGTGATTTAACAGATCCAAGAAAGCCAAATCCTAATCCAGCAATGAAATCTGAGAATATCTAGGATGACCCAATGCATTCCAAAGAACCAGTGACTCAGGAATTGGCAGTATTGGGTACGTATGGAAGTTGGAATAAAAGTGGTAGAATAAAATCAGAAAGACCTGTTGAAAGTCTATTTAGATCTCTAGATCACCTCCCTTCCTCTGCATAGCTAAGGACTTTCTACCTTCTCCACACATGTATACCAACTAGGCACATGACTGTTGGTTTATGAACATGAGAGGGCAAATTTCACTATCTCTGATCTGAGTTGAAGCTCAGAGTACCACATGAAAAACAAGAAAATTGAGGGGGAATTTAGACACTAAATATATTATCTCACCAGGATCCCAGAACTGAAAGTCATAATTATGTCCTGCAAGCCACTTGCAAGTTTTACTGGAAGTCTGGACAGCCCAGAGAAAAGTTCTGACGTATTTCCCTAGTAAGAAGCATTGGCAGATTACCCCACAAGGAAGCCCATAGTCTTTTCTATATGCACAGAGAACCCAATTTCTGGGATTTTTTAGTGCCCCTCTTTTAAATATGAGTCTACAGTCAAAAATGAACAGACATTTGAGGCATATCTCTATTATGAAAGAGCCAATATTAAAAAGCCAAGAAAAACAGAAACAAGTAACAGAGAAAAGAGGTTACAAAGAGGGATGAAAATCACACACACATACACGCAATTAGATAAATATTTTCAGAGAAATAAGAGAAATACGAATATATTGAAAAAAAGGAACTTTCAGAGAACAAAGAAATGAGTCCTTGGAAAATAAATATATGATATTAGAAATGAAAACATCAGTAGTATAAATGGAAGATAAAGCTGAGGAAATTTCCCAGGAAGTAGAATAATTAGATAAAATATAGGAAATTTAAAAAAATAATAAACTAGAGGACAAATCTGAGGTTCTTAACATCCAAATAATAGGTTATTCAAGAATAAACAACAGAGAAATAGAGAGAGAGGAAGAAAAAAGGCAAAAAAAATTCAAGAAAATGTTGCAGATCTCAGAGTCATAAGATTCCACATTGAAATACTCACCTGGTGCCCAGTGCAATAGATGAAAATAGTCCCACTCAGTAGAATTTTCTTATACAGTCACACAGGTTGTAAACTGCAGAACTTTAGGGGCAACATTGTCATTGACAATGTGCATGAACCTCCTTTGACATGTGCCGTTTGCAATGGTGCCCTGGATTTTTGTAGTGCAGTGACCCTTCTCAGCAATCTATGCCACTGTGAAATTTTAGAAAGCAGGATAAAGAGAAGATCCCATGAGATTTCTGAGAGGGGGAAGAGGCTTCATGTGAAGATATCAGATTTCTCAACAACAATACTGAAAGCTGGGACTTCCCTGGTGACACAGTGGTTAAGAATCTGCCTGCCAATGCAGGGGACATGGGTTCAATCCGTGGTCTGGGAAGATCCCACATGCCGCAGAGCAACTAAGCCCGTGCACCACAACTACTGAGTCTGTGCTCTAGAGCCCACGAGCTGCAACTACTGAGCCCTTGCGCCCCAACTACTGTAGCCCATGCTCTCTAGGGCCCATGTGCAGCAACTTCTGAGCCCGTGTGCTGCAAATACTGAAGCTGGTGTGCCTAGAGCCCATGCTCTACAACAAGAGAAGCCACCGCAATGAGAAGCCCACGCACCACAACGAACAGTAGCCCCCGCTCACCCGGCACAACTAGAGAAAGCCCACGCGCAGCAACGAAAACGCAATGCAGCCAAAACAAAATTAGAGAAAAAACAATACTGAAAGCTAGGAAACAATGTAGGAACTTCTTAAAAACTCTGAGGGGAAAACGCTTTCCCACTTGGAATCCTATAAGAAGCCAAGCGATTACCTGTGAGCATAAAACAAACACACAAAGATATTTTCATTCATGCAAGTTGTTAGAAAATGTGACTCCCTATGTGCTTAGGAAACTCCTGGGCATCTGATGCAGCAAAATTGGGAAGGAAAACAGAAATATGGAAATCATAGGATCCAGGAAACTGGAGATCCAAATTAAAAGAGAGAGTAACAGAATTTTTAGTGTGATCATGTGGGGAGACATCAATGTAAAAACCATCAGACCTAGAGATGAACCAATCTCGGTTGGAAAAAGAAACTTCTGGAAAGGATTTCTTCAAATGTGTGAAAGTGATAGAATAACTAATGTGACTAAATGATATGAGAGGAGATTATATAATTAGGGAACAAATTGGGGATAAATAAGTGATGTGTTTAGAAAACTAAACAAACATTTAAAAGGGGCAAATATTAACTCTAAGCAAGACAAAAATGCACAAGAATGAAAATTAATCATGGCATGCCACATGACTCAGTTGGGAAGGCAGTCATATAATCATAATATTGATAGTTATAATAATATGAATATTAAATATTTATCTTACTAACATTAGGATAGAACCATAATGGCAAGATGGGGAGATAGAAAGCAAGGGGAGGTATGATGGGGTTACACATAAAGAAGAGTCAATCTTCCTCTTCCATGCTAGAAAGCTAATTGATAAAGCTAAAAAAGAAAAATTAAAAAGTAGTAGATAGAGACGTAGAGGGAATACTGAAAGAATAAGAGTTGCAAATGGTTGCCTCTGTGAAGTGGGAAGCAGGGAGTGGGATTGTGGTACTGCTGCTTCTAAAAGGTCTGTGGAACTATCTCTCTCTTTAAATTGTGTGCAAAATGCATGAAAACCTGCACTAGAGATAGTCTGTGGGGTTTTCTAATTAATCATCTGTTGTAAAACTTGTATCAGTATTTATGGAGCTATCTACATGTGCATGGACTGCTTCCACAGTTCCTGATATGCATTTGTGTTTCCTCCTGAAAACTGTCAACTGACTGGTCAGTCAACTTGCTTAATTCTTGTTAGTCCCAGGCCCTGGAATTAGACACTGTAGCTTCAATACACATAAACCTCTGGGCTCTATTTGACAATGTACTATCAGGAACCACAATGGTGATACTTTAACTGATTTCAAGCAACCTCTACCTAGAACTTCATAGTTCTTTGAATCCTGTCATTTGGACTATGGTAGTATAGTTTTGCAGGTAAAATCTTTGGAGTAGATTAGAATCTTCATCTGGGCTGCCTGGATTTGAGCTTTGGCTCCAGAACTTACTTTTTCTTTGACTTAGGCAGTTGCTTAAGCAAGCTGCACCAAGTTTATTGATTTATAATGTGAGATTAATAGTATTACCTACCACAAATGATTAAAAGTTGAATGAAATAATCCATGTAATGAGTTTATTGCAACACTTCGCATTTTAGTTAGTTCAAAAGATGTGTTAGTTATTATTTTTACTGTCTTCTCAGCTCCAAGCTTAAAGGTCTATCATCCCCCTAAATTCCTCAGCTTCTTCAATAGCCTAGGCCACTTCGTTTCCAGTATTGCCAGCTGCCCAGCAACTTAGAACTTTGCAGCTTTTACGCAAATAGAACAGGAGGGGTTGTCTGGCTTTTCAAACACCTTTGAAACAAGTATGCAAATTGGATTTGAACAGCCAGCTTGGATTATCTATGAGAAAATGATTCCAAACTCACAAACATCTTCTGTAAAAAGAACAAAAAGACAAGATCTTGATCAAATATAGTGAAAGCAAACTAAAATTCCAAAGGTATAACTTTGACTTTTTATTTAAATATATATTTGGTCCTGGATAATTTTCAGGAAGAGACACAAAACCTGAAAAGAAAGTAAACATACAAAGAAAGTGAGAATAAAAAATTCTGCACCAATCTGGAAAAAGAGAATAAGAATAAACATAAGATTTTAAGAACAAACATAAAGTTTTCTAGGTGTAAGGACAGCATAAGTCCACATAGACAATTAAAACACTCACTAATAATCTAAGATGTGGCTGCAATCTGATTGCACTGGCATCCTCAGAGTCCTGAAGTTCCTGAAAATTTCTAAAATATTAATGTGTTTTTCTTCTAATTTCACTTGATCATTGTTTATTTTAAAATCGAACACTGAGGACAAGCAATGAGGAATTGTATAAAGGCAATGTGCCATAGATCTTAAAAACACAATTTTAACTTGGGTCAAGGTGTCTCAAAGGGTACTTTTGCATCAAGGTGCAATTTCAATTCTGGATGATGTACAAGTAAAAGACAAATTATGACATTTTAAAGTTGAATCACAACTCATTAGTTTAATTATTTAAACACTATGCTTACGTTATGATAAAAGCATTTATTTGGTAAAATAATGCATGATACTTTCTTTTCTCCCCCACTCATGGATTGGAATCCAAAAATTAGCCTGAGACATAAATGAAAAGGGTACTTAGACTGCCATCTAGTACACATTTTTCTGTATAGCAAAGCTGTTTGAATAACATCTTTAGCATTGGAACAAATACATGCTCAAGCACAATTGCTTTTTTTAATGTATAGAAAATTGTATACAAACCACCCTTTTTACCCTTTGACCTAAATTCTTCCCCTAAATATTAATCTGTGAGTGTTTCAATCTGTATTTCAATTCATTAGTACTTTATTCACTTGGCCCAGATATAGAATTTTAATCTACTAGGGATTTTCTTCAAAGGCCTCATTTGAAATATTTTTACTAACCTGTTATTTTCCCTCTCTAGAAAGTATACAAGGATTTGAGCCAGGAGTCTCTCAGGATTCAATGCACTTTGTACAAGTATTTACCTTTTAAAAGGAGAAGGCATTATTTCATTGGCAAAAGGATAATTATACTGATGATTAAAATTAAATGGAAATACTTCCATTAACAGTTCTCCTAGACTATTTTCTGCTATTTGCAAGCCTCCTGCCACTAAGTATATAGATCCATGTTTCCTCTAGCTCTAAGAGCTAGGGGCTGGACACACAGGGTGCTTAAATACTGTGTCCAAAATGAGCAAACAAAGCAGTATCTCAAGACTTACGCTGACAACATTTAAGATGGCATTAAAACTTGATCAATAAATGTTCTAACTTGGTATCAGTCAAGAATAGGATAGAATCCCAAGGACATTTAAGAATAGAGCAGAAACCCCAGGCCTCTCTCACATCCTTGGAGCTCCCACAGAAAATGTTCACCTTTGCTTCAGAATAAAAAAAAAAATGACTTAACTGTCAACAGATAATCTCAGGATCTTCAATTCAATTTACTTGCACACATTTTTATTGCACTCCCATTATGGGCCAGAAATAGACTTTGGAGGTACAAGATCAAATAAATCATGGTATAATCTCATGAGCTGTTTACTGTATGTTGATGATACAAATTTCAGGATTTACAAAACTTTCAAAAGACTAAATTGTGATGTAGTGGAAAACCTATCCTTGAAGATTTTCTGTTGGAGGTTGGGTAATTACCCACAAGTTACACAGCTGAAAAGATTTCTCTCTTGGGAGGAAACTTAAATTTCATTTTAATGCATAATTCTCTGATTTTGTTATAAATTAGACCATTTTAATGCTAAATAAATAGTCAAAGAAAGTAGAACATTGTATTTTATTTGGAGCTATAATTGCCATTGAGTGTTACTCAATGGCAAAGCTTTGAATAATAAAGTACCTTAAAATATTAATGAATCAGGAAATCACATTTTTTTCAGTAATCTCTGCATTATAGAAAAGCAATGTCAAAATGATAACTTAAATAATTGTAAGATAACTTAAGAATATTTAACCATTTATCCATTTTATTCCTCAGTGTGTTAGGATTCTTTTTAATAATTTTTATCTGATCAAAGGGTATTTAATTTGGGAAGATAAGCCCAAGGTAACCATGTTGTCCTATGCTGCCAAAATGATTCTAAGCAAAGCCCATTCCATTCCTGCAGCAACATCATTAACAACTTTCATTCAGTTATATCTCACCTTATGACTTATTTCAATTTAAAATCCTGTGAGGATTTGAATCCTAAAAGAAACAAAACCAATTATTTATGCATATTTCAATACATATAATGCATTTCTTAGCACAAATTAATTGAATTGTGGTATTATTAAATTTCTCTACAGTGTAAATTTTAAAGCAATTTAGGTTCCTTGTCTGCACATTACATGCACTCTTAAGTTGATGTAAACAATTTCTTTTTCTTGATAAAGAAAATATTCTTTATCTTCTTCCACTTTGTTGCCTCCATGAAATCCTCTTTCCGGGTAAATATCTCTTAATAGTCAGCAGAACACTCAGGCCAGGTCTCTTTGGCCTGTGTTTCCAGTTGTGTGCTTTGCTCGGGCTGCCATAACAAAGTACCAAACACTGGGTGATTTAAACAATGGAAGTTTATTTCCTCAAAGTTCTGGACTCTAGACGTCCAAGATCAAGGTGTTGACAGCTTTGGTTTCTTCCAAGGCCTCTCCCCTTGGCTTGTAGATTGATATCTTATTTTGGTATTTTCACATGGTCTTCCCTCTGTATCTGTGTCCTAATCTCCTCTTATTATTAGGACACCAGTCATATTGGATTTAAGCCCACCCAGATGATCTCATTTTACCTTAATTTTGCCTTTTAAAGTAAAAGGCCCTATCTCCAAATACAGTCACATTCTGAAGGTAGGGGTTAGGCGTCAACATAAGAATTTTGGAAGGATATAATTAAGCTTGTAACATCTGCTTAGATTAATTCTATTTATTTAGTAATCTCATTAACATTTCTCTCTCTTCTTTTAACTCATATTGCTTATTTCTGAATTTCTTATATTGTTATTCATCTTGCCAAGTGCTATATGCTTTATGCCAAATCTCCTGAGAACAAATGTTTAGCTCCTTTTCTGTATCCAACCTTGTATCACACTGTGCTTTATGGAAAGTAAATGCTCAATAAAAAGAAACTGATTGGATTTCCTGTGACTCCTAATGCTTTAAGATCTTCTGTCCTCTTCCTCACTGCCCAGTAATCCCACATCTTTAGGTAAATGTTCAACTCCAAAGGTAAAAGTCATTTATATAAGAAATGTGTATAGGTTGTCAACTTTATAAAAGAAAGGAGTTTTCTGAAAACTAAATAATAATTCTTCACCTGTTTTTCAGATCTGTACTTTCTCATTTCATACTTTCTTAAGGCTATTGAGAGTCATATCTAAAGTGATTGCATTGCTCAAAAAAACTCTTTTCTGCAAGTGAAATCTGTGGACAAATATGAAATGTGAACAAATTCATGAAATATGGATGTGACACAACTTAACCTGCTTACTAATTTACACAACCTGTAATTAAACCTGGGCCTGTGTGAACTATACATTTCATTGCAAATACACACGTAGAAATATTATTATTTCATCCTTCTGAAGAAGAAAAAGAAGTGTTACGAGGACCCTAAATTACTCCCTGTCCACTAAGCATTACAAGCCCAGAAAGTAATCAACCAAGTTTAACCAATGAACAAAGATTTCAATGCAAAGCCTGCTTACATGCTCTCCTTAGATCCCAAAGTTCCCTGTCCTATGTATTCTTCAAATTTTGACAACCCATGGGTGCATTTAAAAATAACATTTTAAAATAATCATAAAATTTAAATTTTATCTAGCATTTAACCTGGTGTATTCCAGTAGAAATCCAAAATTTGTAAATACATTTAAATCATATGCTATTGTGCATATTATTGTTAATGACTCAAATAATTTGATGGCAAAGGGGTAATGTAAAAATTCAACATTATTATTAAGATTCTTAAAACTTACCATGGCTTTAGTATCCTTCATCTTTTAAATCCCCCCCGCAAAAAAAAAAAAGTTAAACACAGTCAATATGAGAAAATGGGACTCCCCTGGTGGCGCAGGAGTCAAGAATCTGCCTGCCAATTCCAGGGACACGGACTCAAGCCCTGGTCCGGGAGGATCCCACATGCCGTGGAGCAACTAAGCCCGTGCACCACAACTACTGAGCCTGCACTCTAGAGTCTGTGAGCCACAATTACTGAGCCCACGTGCCACAACTACTGGAGCCCACACACCTAGAGCCCATGCACGGCAACAAAAGAAGCCCCCACAATGAGAAGCCTGCGCACCACAACGAAGAGTAGCCCCCGCTCGCCACAACTAGAGAAAGCCAGTGCGCAGCAACGAAGACCCAACGCAGCCAAAAATAAATAAATAAATTTATAAAAAAAAAATGAGAAAGTGATTTGCACTAATTCTTAGAGACTGACAAATATCTGAGAATACGATGTGACTAATTTAGTTCCAATAATTTCCAAATTAGTATTATTCAGACTACAGAACATCTCTGTTCAATAAATAATTGAATATACATGGTTCCATTTTTTATTGGGCTGTATATGCAATCACTGATTGAGGTTATTATAACCATGAATGCTTGGTTCATCTCATTGCCTAAATGTCATCATAAGACACAGTATCTAAGATACTAGAACTCTGAGCAGGTATATAGAAGTGTGGGTATAAAATAGATATCTCAGACTGGCAGTTGGAGTTTGCCTTCAATGTATTTCCTTTAGTTTTATAACTAAGATAAAAAGAGAGGAATGTTAGTGGACAATATTTATTATTTCAAGAGTTTTACATAAAATTCCCTTTCTGTGGTTTCTTTTGAAAATTTGATTATCTTACAACAAACGTCTTCTTTCCTACATGGTGACAGTCAGATGGAACTGAGTAGTCACAGCCCTGTTCAGGCAGGACAAGCAAGCTCCCATGTCACCACCACCTCCCCTACTCCCTATTGTATTTTCCCTAACGCATTCTCTCGCCTGCATGGACATGGAGGCATTTATATTTGCCACACTTTATACCAAAGGAGAAAGATGGAAAATAGAATTTGAGATGTTGAGGTTTGGATCAAGTTCTTGGAGGAGCTGAGAATGTTGTGAGATATCAATACTGGAGAGAAAGACCAAAAGAAAAAAATGCCCACATTCGTGGTCGAAGTATAGAAACTCATTTTTTCAAGAATATAAATAACTAGAAAGAAACAGAATATGTTTTTATAGAACCCTTTAATGTTAATTTTAAGGTCCTTTAGGTGTGTTTTGATATCAAAAGTGTTCAGAATCTTTTCCTCTTAAGTATATTTTATGTATTTCTAAGTCCTTGAAATTGGTGGTCCATGCAGTTAACAATAAAGCAACTTATTATTGAGTAGAATATTCATTTAACCATGAAAAAACATTCCTTTAAAGATTTGTATACAATGACTATAGTTTAAAGTGATTTACACATTTCTTAAAAACCCCGTAAATTATTATTTTCCTAAGGTACTTATGAGTTGTTTATATAATAAAAGTGTCACAGTGGAAGAAAAATAAACTGCATCTTATACCATGGTTGGGTTAAAGTAATCAAGCTCATTATATTATCAAGTCCATTGGAAAATATTATGATTCAAGGTGAAAGCCATATTGCTAAAGCATTAAGTTTTCTTTAGCCTTGAAGTAAAGACCCATCTGGTATTATTGTCAAAACAATAAGATTTGGAAATTCTCTTGCTTCTGTGTTCATTCGAACACAAACTCAAATAGAATTATTTTTCTATAAATAAATGTTTAAATTTATGACTGCACATATAAGAAACTGGAGACTTAAAACAGATTTCTGAAAGTAATTATTTAAGCGGAAATGTCGCTCTATACAGCTGGTATAAAAGAAATGAGAAAAGCTTAATAGTTAAAACAAAAGACTATTTGAAGACCACATTCTTAAGAGTCTTAAGAGCCTTGGCTGCTGAGCCTGTGCGTCTGGAGCCTGTGCTCCGCAACGGGAGAGGCCACAACAGTGAGAGGCCCGCGTACCGCAAAAACAAAAACAAAAACAAAAAAAAGAATCTGGTTAAAATATACCCAAATGACAGATGAATTTAGAGAGGAGAAAAAATGTATTTTCATCTGTATGTTAATTTTTACAGAGCAAAAGAAAAACAAAAGGAGAGAGAGAAAAGAGAGAGAGAGTAGAGAAAGAGAGAGAGAGAGAGAGGAGGCAGGGAGGGAAGAAGGTAGGAAGGAATAAAAAACGGAGATAAATTGTGAGTCATAGCATCTCAGTAGTAAAAGTTGTCTAAGAAATCATCACACCGACCTAGTTAATTAACAAATGCTTTCTGGAAAAAGTAAAGACATTCCTAATGAGGAAGAACATACAAGTGTTACAGATTAGATTAGCAAATGCTGGCATTAAGCCAAAATCTGCCTTTCTTCTATTTCTACATGTCAGCTCTATTTCGACCTTTACATCTGCAAAATAGTCATTTTTCGATTTGCACTTCATAGTGTAGACATAACTTCAAGATGAATGTGGTAAGTGTTGTTTACTTACTGCTGGAGTAAGTAAACCATGTTGGAGGCATGGCTTGGTACCTACCAGGCACTCTTTGTCTTCTGGAAATGTTAAGCCTTTAACTCCAGCTATGACCTCTATTAACAGGAATTACTGCTATTGAGTTTTCAAATTATTTAACTATTTCTTGTTTGCTCGATTTTTCCACTCCCCCCTCCCCAGCTCTGCATAGAATCACTGCATTCCTCCCTTCACAGAGAATATGATTTTTAAAAAGTCTGGCAAGCTTTGAAGTTAGTGAGACCCGGGGCTAATCCAAGTTCTGTTAGCTCATACTAACCTGCTAATTACTGCACCACCCTTTCATGTTTACTAGAGAAACAATGTGAACAAAATATTCACAACTCACCTTCAAAGATTAAATTAAGATATCATTGCTACTCAAGAATTTTTCAAGTACGTATATCCAATTGTCCTTTCCCTACTTTACGTCTAGATCTCTCATTCAGAAAACCAATATTTTCCATGGAAATGTTTACAAATACAATTCAGTAAGTAAGGTGTGAGGAAAAAAATTTGTTTTTTGGAAAGTCCTACCGGATGTAATTTTTTTCAAGACTATTTGCCAAACATGTTAAACTGTTTGAGAAGAAAAGTACTACCTTGCTATTTGGCTATTTGTCCAGGAGACATAAACTATGACTTGGAACCCCTAGAAATTTTCAGTATTTCCTTGCAGTTACATTTTCCTATGGCAATAAAGGTAGACTATCGTTCCCAATATTTAAACCTCACTGCCATCCACAATAGTAGGTTAACACCTGCCCAGTGTCATCTGACTTGCCAATAAATTATGTGGGAAGAATATATATATCTCTGCCTTATTGATTTTGGGCTTGACCAGGTGATATACTCTTGAATGGGATATGTGAGTAGATGTGCTGTTAATCATGTTAAGCAGAAGGTTTAAAATTATTTTAAAGTCTGTTTCAGGCTCTCTTGTGTTACTCTCTTATGCTATGAGAATAGCATGCCCCAATTAAGGGCAGATCCTTCAGCCTGGGTCCTGAAATGAAAAGGTGTGTTAATGCAGACTTACCATTGGTCACCAGCCTGGATCACAATCAGAGTAGCCCTACAAACTTTATGACACTTGAGCAAGAAATAAATGTTTTTTGTGCTATAAATCCCTAAAATCTGGGAGGTGTTTGTTACATAGCATTATCTAGCAAAAGCTGATTAATGTACTCGTTAGTAACTTTGATCATAGTCTTAAAAAAGTTTTTTTATCCAAAAAAAGGCCAAGAGTTACTGTTATATAATGTGCCATGACAGCACAAAGTGATGTGCATGTTTGTCAATTCTCTGCTGTATTTCTTCATAATATACTGCCAATGTATAAAACAGACAACTGAGGGAAACATACTGTATAGCACAGGGAACTCTACTTAAGGCACTGTGGTGTCCTAAATGGGGAGGGAAATCCAAAACGGAGGGGATATATGTATATGTATGGCTGATTCATTTTGCTGTGCAGTAGAAGCTAATACAACATTGTAGATCAACTATACCCCAATAAAAATTAATTTAAAAAATATACTGCCAAACTAGGTGTTCAATAATTCAATCTGCAGGTTCATCCTAGGAAAAGATTTTCAAATTAATCCATGGCTATCATTTAGTTTATCCTCTTACTATAGACAAGTAAATTATTCTAGATTTTTAGCCTCCAACTTCTTCCTCTAAGTCTTATTCGTTCCTTTCTGTAATCTTTTTTTACATTTCTGGATTTCTAATTTAACAAAGGTTAAAAACTAAAACACTGTTATTATAAAAATTGCATTCCAATCTTTTCAAATCACTTTAAAATATGAATTGTCATTTAAATATTTGAACAGTACATCTGTTTCATTTTCTTCAACCATACATTACTGAAAGATGTCACAGATGCTGTTTCCGTCTGATCACTCAGTGTCCATATTCCTGAAATTTCTGGACTCATAATTTGTGCAGGATATAGAGATCCATAGAGCAACCCTCAACCTCAGTGACATATTGGAGGTGAGCACACTGAGGTTCAGAGAGGTTAAATTATATGACTAAGCTCACACAGCATATCAAGGGCAGAACTGGGACTTTAACCTAAGACTTTTGCCTGTGAATCCACTCACCATTACTAAAACATGCTGTGATTTTTAAAAAAAAGTGTTAATAAGTAATCTTTAGACTGACTGATTCAGGCATTGATAGGCAAGCAAAATTTACAAACATCCAGAAATGCTGTCATTCCTGATAGGACCATACAACCACTTAAGATCAGGATTGTCCTAGGGCTTCAACGGCAGAACTCTTTAAAGTGCTAAGAAGTTTCCCAGTGACTTACTTTCCATTAATTATTCTTTAATAATTCTGCTAAATGTGTCCTAATTCACTTCTGGGTGTGCATTTGGTAATCGTAAGTATATGATAAGTAAGTATATGATTCAAAAGTATAATTCACATGCCCCAATATCAAATATATGCATAGAAAATTCTTAGGAATTTAGTTTAGAGTTCAATCATCACATATACCTACTTTTGTGCACAGTCTAGTAATTTAAAAAATGCATAGTGCAGTCAAGGTAATTCAACCAACAGCTTTTAACTACCTAGTATATAGCAGGCACTCAATTATGTAATGAGCGATACCAAGATAAATATGGTATGGCATTTGTTCTCAAAGTGTTCACATTCAAAAACAGACGTCTACTGATCTGGGAGACAGTGTGGACCTTTCACTGTGAAAGCATATAATCTAAATTTTTAATTTATATAAATGTCATCATAAAGACTACAATACATCACTTCCCCTTATGAAACTTGCACCTTTGACCACTGCTTCTTTTTATTCTGAAAAGTCTGCTTCTGCTGAACACTAAGGCAGAGGTTCTAGCAGAGGGTGTGGCATTATTTGCCAAGGGTTGCATCTTTATCTTGCTCTGAAAAGTTGAACGTGATTTTCATGTAAAAAATATTTAAATATTATATTAGCATTCCCCAAATGCTTCCCTTGTTCATCAAATATAAGCACTCAAATATGTCCGCTGAAGACATTTTTACATTATTTCCTCAAATGTGAGCCAATTTTAATTTAGCCAGCAATTATTCTGAGTGAATGGAAGTGACTTTTTACCTAATTTGCTCTGGTTAACATTAATTCCTAGCTAGTAATTCTTTAGCAGCTGTAAAAATGAAGGAGCTTATGGTACCCCATGCCTCCCTACTACACACACTGGCACAGTGATGCGGAACTGGAACTGCCTGCCATCCTCCTGGAGAAGGAGAGCGGAGACATCAGTGAAACATTCTGTTCCCTTCCTGTAAAATATGTCTTATTTTCTCATAGGACTTTCTAGAATGAAGGCGGACAGTGGGATTGAAGCAATCGATGGCTGGAAATTTAAGGAAATGATAAAAGACACATTTCACAACGCCGGATCTATGACTCATGTCTGTTACTTTTTTTAAGACATGGTTCACAATTCACCTTTTAAAGAAAGCTTTCCTTCTATCCCATCTGTGAGTAAGGTGACCTTATAGTTTATCGTTTAACTGGAACAATGTTGAGAGTGAAATGCGGCAATAATTAATAGGGCTGAGACAAAGGCATAAACTGGACTGTCCCTGCTAAACTGGGATGGATGGCCGCCCTATCCACGAAGCGAGCAATATCTCCTCAAGATTCTAATAGTATTTACTGCAGGTTTTACTTGTTGGACATTCAGCATGTGCTACAGGGGGTTCCTTATATTTTATGTGTATGTTCTGTGCCCTTGACTTGGTCTATAATATCCTTTGAAAGCAGAGAGGACGGCTTTTACTTGGATTTTTTCTCTAGAACCTAACACAAATCCTACACACAGCACACACTCAGGAGATATGATTAAGGCAATAGGTGAACAGAGTTAATGCTTAATTAATGTTTGTTGAAGGAATCTGCATTAGTTAGGGTTCTCTAGACACAGAGCCAATAGGTTCTGTTATACATGCATGTGTGTTTATATATGTTTATAAATTTATATATTTTATGTATATATAAAGAGATTTATTATAAGGGATTGGCTCACATGATTATGGAGGCTGAGAAATCCCAAGACCTGGGATAGGAAAGTTAGAAATCTAGGAGAGCCAATGTGTAGTCCCAGTCTGAGTACCAAGGCCTCAGTACCAGGAGAACTGAAGGTGTGAGTTGAAGTCTAGAAACCATCAGGTTCAAGAACCAAGAAAAACTGAATTTTCAGTTGAGTCCAAAGCCAGGAGAAGACTGATGTCTCAGCTCTGAAGTCAGGTATTTCCTCCTGCTCATGGAATAGTTGGCCTTTTTGTCCTATTCAGGCCTTCAGCTGATTGGATAGGGCCACCCTCATTGGGGAAAGCAATGCTCAACCTACTGATTCAAATGTTAATGCCATTCACCAACATCTTCACAGACATACCCAGAATAAAGTTTGATGAAACATCTGGGAATTCTGTGGCCCAGTCAAGTTGACACATAAAATTAAACATCACAAAATGCAGCACATGATATTTGTAGTGATAGTGGCTTCAGCTAATATTATCATATCTTTACCTTTACCTTGATTTCAGCTAAGTGCATAATGGTTTATTTCTATTACAAGATGATAAGATCTTTGCTTCCACTGGATTTCCCCAAAGTGTCTAGAATCATATTTGTTAATACTGTTAATGATAACACCTTAGAAACTGTGAAGATACAAAGGTGAACAGGGAACGGTTCCTGCTTTCAGAGCCCTAAAAGTCTTATTTGAAAGAGGAGATGAATACACATAAAAGGTGACTCACACTAGAGTCAATAAATCACATAATGTTTGTGGTATAAACAGAAAATACAGAACAGTGTGGTGGATAGTGTAAAAATTTGCAGTCTGAAACGTGGGTGTAACTTCCATACCATTTCAGAGAGACCTGCATTTAAATCCAGCTCTATGAATTAACAATTGTGTGAGCTTTGACATTCAGAACTTCATTTATTCCACTGTAAAATGAACAGTGATAAATTTCTGTCATATAATTGTTAGAATTAAATGAGTTGTGGACTGGAACATTGCACTCCAATTACTATTGTAATCATCGTTATCACCATTATGAACGTTATGTTTATATACAAACAGCTATGATTTTTGAACCTTTCTTTTTATTGTTATTATTAAATGTAAAGAATCCTAAACCCAAATGATTATTGTAAAGAGTAAATGATATAGCATATGTTTAAATTTTTAGTTAATCTAAAATAATAGTACAATTATTAACTGGAGTATTATTGTCATTACTATAACACAGAGTGGAAATATGCCATAAACAGTATAGCTGTGTCTATTATTCTATAACTTTATAATTTAAAAGTAATTGGGCCAAACAAATAATTCAAAGAACTGTTCTCTAAAATATTTTCATTGTTCTGCCATATTCCTTTCCCGTATTCTTTTATTAGAACACATAATTGGGTGTGAAACAGAAAATTTCTAAATTCAAGGTTGTGACATCCAGGAGAATACAGAAAAATATGGAAAGTGAACATAAAGTGAGGGAGATATTTTCAGGTGGCCCTCAAACAGGAAGATTTTTCTCTTTTGGCCAAAAGCGAGAAAGGGGTATATGAGCCTTGTTCTCACCACATGACTTCAGAAAAGTCATTCTTTCTCATAGTGGAAAATAAATATGAAAATACACACATGAAAGAAACAACTTTCTAAAGACCATGCTTTAGCTAAAAAGAAATAGAAGAGCCACAAATGTTGCGTTGAAATTTCCTCCCTTATAAGACTGAACTTTGAGTAGATCCAGACAAAGAGGCTAAGCATGTGAATTAAAATATCAAGCCCAATACAACCATGGTATCACTTAAAGGCACACCACAGAAGACGGCAATGTAAAACTAGGAAATGAAAAAAGAGGGTGCAAAGATGAGCTGAGTGACTAAATGCTGAGGGTCCAATTCAATCAAGGTCCAAAGTATAATTAGAATTGTATATAAATTATAATTTGGTGTGTTCATACTTAAGTGTACCTGAAGAGATGCTTTAGAAGTCATGAGAGTAAAAATAGAACAAAATCTTATGGATTTTCAAATATATAACCTTATTTTTATTTGTATTTTATTGAAATTTTAGGCACACATAGAAGTGTGAACTGATTGATAGAATCTAGTGATTGGTTATCATTGCTCATATTCCCCTTTACACCTCTCCTTTTTCAGTTGCTGACATTTAGTTTCAATTAATTTAAATTGATTAATCTCAATTAATTCCACGTCAAATAGTTTAGAGTCAGAAAGATGTAATTTATCTAAATTTATAAATTTAAATTTATAACTTAAAATTATACCTCTCATGCTTGTTTATGATCTTGTGCAAGTCATTTGGGGAGAAAATAGTACCTACTTCACAGGGCATTTGGGGGTTAAATGATATATAAAAGTTTTAGCAGAGTAAGTATAGGAGCCAAATATCTTAAAAGCACCACCTGGTCCCGTAATCATCACAAGGTGTCTTCCTTTTCAGTTCTTGGGATTCAGGTACTGGAAACTTCTGTAGAAGAACAGAATGTGTTCAGCTTTCTATGAAAAGTGGTTTGGCAAAACCACATTGTGTTCCCCTTGAACAAAGATCATCACCTGGGAGGCATACACATATATAATGTAAATTTTTTCTATCATATTTTTGTTATTTTTAATTATTAGAATGTAATTCATTCATTGGATTCAATGTGGAGGAAAAAAGTATACATATTAGGGTATTTGTTCAGCTATCAACTATCAATGGAAACTTGGTATAGTCATTTCAACCTCAGGGCCTTGGTTTCTTCATTTGCAAGATGGAAAATTGTAACATTATTTTTCCATATTGCTATGATTTTTCTAATAGCGGTCCAAAACTCACAAGTATAAGAAATTAAAATTTTTAAAGGGTTTGGTCACTCAGTCTGTGGCTATTGACTCATGATAGCTAAAACACAGTGCTGCTTTAGCGTGAACAATTGCTAACCTTACATTTGCCTCCATAGAATCCTTCCAATAGAATAGAGATTTCATGAACACTCATCTATTAATTAGAGTAAACTCTTTGCACACTTAAGTGCTTAAGAAATAGATGGACATGAGAGATTGAAATGATCTTTATGATTTTCTGTTTCATTATACTTAGCTAGAAAATCCTTTTGGTTTCTACCACTTTCAGAAATCATAATATTATTTGTTGCTTAATTTAAAACTGTGCTCAAACCAACAATTTTAATGTGTCCAAATTCTTACTTCAAAGTAGATTCAACATAAAACAGTAAATTCTTTGTGGTGGGAAATTCTTCTTGCCTAAGAGCTATTATTTAGACAATGAACTCTCATTGTGCAGTTAGTGTAGGTATGGTAGAAAATCGAACTGACACTGCTTTGGTGCTGGAGATATTTTCTAGACAAACTTTTAAATACATTCCTGTTGTGCTTGGCTGTCAAACACATTTCTTCAAAAGTAGAGGGCAGAAAAAGAAATCCTGATTCATTGAGAAGTGGCTGTTTCATCTTCAATTCTTTCACACTTTCACCTGGTCTCCCTTCAAACTCCCCTTTCTGCACACCAGTGCTCACCATTGAAAAAGAATGCAGTTTCCTGATATATCCTATTCCAAGTAATAAACTTAGCATCTAGTCTTTAGTCTTCATCTTCAAAGCACTTGGCAAACATTAAATAATTAATCTCCACAACACATGTGGGAAGTAGACATACATTATTATCACCATGACAAAACTGGAGGCTTCCTGAATTTAAATGAGTGGCCTGAGACCACAATCAAGTTATTATCAGAGCTGAAATTAGTTGCTGCTTCCCGGTCTCATTTTAAGACCTCACCAGGTCGCCTCCTGTCCTAATAAGAACCCAAGTCCACTTTCTGCATAATTTTCATAAAGAATCAACAGCATGTTGCTATTTCTGCCTATTAGGGAATTTGTATAAATAATTTTGGACATGGTAAATTCAAATTTATTAACCAGTAATGACATGAGATAGATTTTATTGCAGTTTGTTCTGATAGTGACCAAAGGGTTTCACCTTTAAACAAGACATCAGATGATGGCTGTCCAGAAAGGAAATGACGTTACCTTCAACAAGTCTGTGGGTCTGTGTTTCAAAAATCCTGTTTAAAATACAATATATCATATTTTTACCCTAGTAGGTAGAAAGGATTTTTGGCAAGAGCAATGGATATGCACTAAGGAAATACTTGGTAAAGTTTAAAAATGAAAGAAGCATATTCATTAGCATTTGTTGAACACTGAGTCCCTTCTAAGAACTGTATGTGGCAAAGAATCATAGTCTAAACCTCATGGGCTTAAGCGGTAGTCTTATTAATATTTGCTTCTAAGTAGCTGCAGTTGTACTTACTAATAAAATCTCCCGATGAAGTGCAGGTTGTTCCTCCTGCAATCCCTACACTTAGTATCTCAGAATGTGTACATTCTATAACTCCCAAGTTAAGGAGCTCTACAAGAGAGAGCCGTGCCCTGACACCATAGAATTAGCAGGTGAGCCCTCATCATGTCCAGTGATAAACAGCCTTTGGTGAGCTGAACTCATGTTGCTGGTCTGCTAATTGGCCAGTTATATTCATTTGGTGTTGCTGAGCCTCTAGACAAATTAAGGTTAATTGGAATCAGGAATGGATCAGCAACCTTGGTACTCAATCTGTTTAGCAGTTCTCCTCAACTCATTACTTTTCTTCTTTCAGCTCCTTGCACAACGAAGTGTTGCTCATTCTATTGGCCTCTATGGTGACACTGTATTATTACAAAATGTTTCAAAAGGGAATTATTGGGGGGACAAGCAGCAAATCGCAACTCAGTAGCATCAACAGAATCAACACCTCTAAGATGTATTTTGTGAATGTCGTCTTCATGTAGCTTTTCCAAGTATGTCTCTATCTAATCCCTCAGGACGTTTCATTTTGTTATTTGGGGTCCTCTTTTGGTAGAACAGAACCTACTCCTGGAAAGGACCTCAACATGTCCATCTGATCTAGTTCCTAGTCAGAGATTATATTAATCCATTTGATAGATTAAGTAAAGAAACCCTGAGTGGGATAAATTTTCCCAAATGTCTGTACTTAGGCTGTTAGCATTTTGGTCTCCAGCTTCATAATTTAGTGACTTTCAACTATGCCATGTTGCCTCCATACTATTTCTAATAGCTAATAGTTATTAGACAATCACTATGTTCCAAGCAATGGTGAAGTGCTTTACATGCATTACATTAATGAATCCTTACAAGCTTTAATCCCATTTCAGAAGAAACACCCTTCATTGAATTAGCCTGATTGCAAAGTCCCTACTACATATTCAATAACAATTATTCAACAGAGAGAATCTGTAAACAATTCCAGAATCCACGTCCTGCCAGTTACCACTCTGAATGAAAATCAGGACTTTGAGAGACAGCTCTGTGATTTAGGAAAATGATGTACATCCCATTCAGACCTAGGCAATGAGGAATACTGAGCATTAATAGCCATCAGAATCCCACTAGAGAGAATGTTCTTGCCATCCTAGATTCATTAAAAAAATAATAAAAAATAAAAACGAACATAATGATGAGAATTATTTTATTAACTTCAAAAGTAAGAATCTCCCAAGTTATTGAGATAATTATGATTCAGTCGGTTTTCCTGGCAGAAAAAAAAAGAAAACTATATACACAATAAATCCTATTATAACCACATACCAGTGTTCCTTATACATTCAACAAGACTCCTCTTTTGGCACTGTGATATCCTGTTCATTGCTCTCCTCTTGACACTTCTCTGTATCCTCCACTAACATCTCTCCCCCAAATTCCTCTTTTCAAACACTTCACCACCCTGTTCTTCTCAAGGGCATTCAATCGGTAAGCAGAAATACAAAGGAGAGAGCCTATGTATCTTCTCTGCTCCTAACCATTTCCCTTTCTACTATACCCTCGTGTATTAATGAGAGAAACTCCAAAAGTAATACTTCCACACCACTCCAGAGCGATATTTGCCACACAGAACCCCAATGGGGGGTTTCTTATGTAATTGTTTCTAATGTTTTTCCAGCATGTATAATTGTATAAAATAACAAGCAAGTTTATGGCTTAGTTATCCTTGAATACATTTTATCACCTTCCTGGCCAAACAATTCAATTATTTTTCATCCTTTGGAAAACTTCTAAGCTAAAATTGTGAAATTGTTCAGGGAATTAAAAAATGCTCAATGATTTGTGCCAAATGTAAAATCTGTAACTTTTCTGACCATTTTAAGGCATGATTCGCAAAGCTTATGTGCATAAGACTCAACTGGGACTGTTATTAAAATTGTAGAAATTTCTGAACCCCACAACCAAGAGTTTTAATTAGGCTGGTTTACATCTGACAGCATCAATTTTTTTAATGCACTTGAGAGCTTTTATTTATAGAGAAGAATTTACAAATATTTTTATTTTTAAAATTAAAAATCAATTTATTAAAGTAATGAATTCAGAAATGCAGATCTCTCTTAAGACTTTCTACATAGCTTTACTGAAATATAATTGACATGTAATAAATTCCGTATGTTTAAATTGTATATTTGATAAGTACTCCCATGTAGCTATCACCACAATCAAGATAATAATACATTCATCACCCCCCCAAAATTTCCCATTCACATTTGTAATTCTCCTTTTCTCCCCCTCTCTACACTTTACCTCCCATTCTAGGCAATTACTGATTTGCTTTCAGTGACTAGATATTAGTTACATTTGTAGAATTTTATATGAATGGAATGATATATGGAACAAGTTCTTGGAGTTTTTGTTTTTTAAAGGGAGAAATATTTGGCTTTTTTCTTTTTTTTTTTTTTTTTGTGTGCGGTACGCGGGCCTCTCACTGCTGTGGCCTCTCCCGCTGCGGAGCACAGGCTCCGGATGCGCAGGCCCAGCGGCCATGGCTCACGGGCCCAGCCGCTCCACGGCATGTGGGATCCTCCCGGAACGGGGCACGAACCCTTGTCCCCTGCATCGGCAGGCGGACTCCCAACCACTGCGCCACCAGGGAAGCCCTATTTGGCTTTTTTCATTCAGAATAATTATCTTGAGATTCATTCGTGTTATGTATATATTAATAGTTCATTCCTTTTTATTGCTGAGTAGTATTATTACATTGTCTGAATATACCGCAATCGGTTTATGCATTTGCCTATTGATGGACTTTCGGATTGTTCCCAGATTTTGGTTATTACCAATTAAGCTGATATAAACATTTTTGTACAAGTCTTTGCATGTACATATGCTTTCATTTCTTTTGCGGAAATACCTAAAAGTGGTAACAGCAGTCATGTGGTAAATAGGATATGTTTAATTTTTTTATGAAAATGACAAATTGTTTTCCAAAGTGGTTGTACCATTTCACATCCCCACTTAGTATGCAAGGGTCCCTCTGCCTCATATCCTTACCAATGCTTGGTATGGTCAATCTTTTTAATTTTAGACTAGTTTTAATTCCAATAAGCATGTAGAAGTTTCTCATTGTGCTTTCAATTTGCAATTCACTCTGACTACTAATGTGGAGACTTTCATGCACTTATTTGACAACTGCATTTCATCTTTACTGAAATATCAGTTCAAAGTTTCTGTACATTAAAAAAATACGTTATTAACTGTAGATTTTTCAAATATATTCCTTATCAAAATGAGAAGATTTTCTTCAATTTCTAATTCGTTGAGGGTTTTTACCAGGAATCAATTTAATTTTTGTAAATTGTTTTCTTGTTCCTTATCTAATAGTTTATCTGTGCCATTCTGGATAAGTTTTGATTGAGTTTTCTTCTCGTCATGGTTAGTATTTTCCTGCTTATTTGCATGTGTGGTGACTTTTGATCAGATACCAGAAATTGTACATTTTACCTTTGGGAATGCTTAATACGTTGGTATTCCAATAAAATTCTTGAGCTTTGTTATGGCAAACCACTAGGTAACCTGAAAGCAGTCTGATACTTTTAGATCTGCGTAAGGTTTGTTTGGCAGGATCAGGGTATAGTCTAGGGTGAATTTTTCCCCACTACTCATGTAAGAACCTTCTTAGTGATCTACCCCATGTCCTGTGATTTGCAAAGCTTTCCACTCTGGCTGTTGGGACCAGTACTGTTCGAGACCCTGTGTGAGTTCCAAGTATTATTTCCTCTAATCTTTTCAGATGTTTCTTCCTCAGCCTTGAATAGTTTCTGCACACATGTGTGCTGATCAGACGTCCGCTGAAAACTCCAGGGAGTACCTCTCAGGGAGTACCTCTCAGGGTTCTGGTTGTTCCTCCAGGGAGCTCTCCTTTCTCTGGTATTCTGCTCTGCAAAATGTAGCTGCTTTGGCCTCCCTGAACTCCCAGTTATGTCTCCTTAACCCAAGAAAAAGTCTGGAATGTACTTTCCATGGTACAACCTGGAAACTGTCTCCTGGAAGTAGGCTGGAGTAATCAAAAGGCTCACCTCATTTGTTTCTCGTCTCAGGGCTCACTGTCCTTCATTGCCTAATGATCAATTTCTTTAAAACTGTTGTTTCACATTGCTTGCCTGGTTTTTTAGTTATTTCAGGCAGGAAAGTACTTTTGATCCCTAATCTGCCACCTAAGTTACCCATTAAACTTTTCAAGTCAATTTACAATCTTTTTCTCTAATTATGAATCCAGTTAACATGTAACAATCACTTTAAAGATGGCCTTTGATCAGTATTTTGCCTAATTTATAACTGTATCTAACCAAAACACTTAATCTACATTTATAATTTTAAATATTCAGTTTTTATCCATAACTTAACTATCTCACTGAGAGCATTCTCAATGCAGATGTGAAAGCATATTGGTGTGCTGTGCAGGGATTACAAAGCTTATTTATTTCCTCTGACTTCGGGATGGCTGGGTGGGATCTTGAATGCCTGGAGCCCTTGTGTCTATATGTGCACAAAATGGAAAAGGGTGGCAAAAACTTTTCTAACAAACAAAACTCTCACAAATTCTGAAGTATTTCTTTTACACCTAATAAATTGTACTTATAAGTATAGTAAATATTAAACTCAAAATTATTCTCATGCTGTTCTCAAACAGTAGACTTATATTCTTATTTTCAAATTAAAATCTCAACCTATAATTAATTTCTTCCTTAAACATTTTAAATTGAAATTACAAGTTAGATACTATAACAAAAATAAACAGTACAAGCACTTTAATTTACCAAAAGTACACAGATTTTTTTTCCTTAACATAAAAGCGTTCATACTGGATGTTTGATTTGCTTTATCATATTAAGCTTTGATAAAACACATTTACCCAATAAAGTGGCCAGTATGCTTTCCCAAGCAAACTAGAATTTTCATGTCTGAAAAATGAGGTTGTATATAAAGAAAGATTTGGCAGGAAAGTGAGTTTCATTCCCTTTTCTTTCTTTTCTTTTTTTCTCCCAAGACAAAACTAGAAAATACTTAAATGCTCACTAAACAGACTCCACAGTTACAAAGGTGTGTGGTTTTACAATCCTCATTCCCTAAATTCAAGTTACACATTTATATTAGTCCACTGGGCTTCAGTTATCTACATACTCATTTAACTTTAATCTTCTTCTGATTTTGCATTTCTTTGGCTCTCTTAAGACACTGTATTTTCTTCAAATCTGTCTCTGAAGGCATCAAAGTGAGATGCCCTTGAATAGTTCATGCAATGCCTCCCAATTTTGTATTTCACCATCTGAACTATGTAGATGGAATTCCATATTCTATGCTTCTTTTTTCTGGTCTGGCAGCACCACAGATTTTATGTATATTTAAAATTAGTTCCTATTGGATTTTGAGTGACATCCTGGCTTTGTTTGATTCTAGGGTATTTTACTAAAATTATACTAGCCACAGTGCCTAGGAAACTATACATTTTAAAGAGTATTAACCAATGATTCTGAAGCTGGTTTTTCTGATATCTCATGTTTGTACTTTAAGGCAAACATATATTAAACCCTTAGAAATACTGCTAGTTCCATACTGCAATAATATGAATAGCTACTTTTATATATTGAATATGCATAGTTTTTATTTAATTACCTTTGTGACATATTGTATAAACAATTTTCAGCTATAATCAATATTGTAAATATATATTAAACAATCTTTAAAAAACACAGATAATGTCTCTTCCAGTTATAAAAGATCAATACCAATAAGGAGAACAAACATTCCATTCCATAATCAACTAGGTTATATTCATCTCAATTACAGTGAACGATGAGGCCCTGTGGTCAGGGTCATATAAAAAAAGTCAACAATATGTTAGCTAATGTGCTAATATAAGTATTTATATTGCTTCTCCCTAAACAGAGCTCAGAATTGTAGTAGTATCTCTAAAAGATGATGGAATGTGGGTCCGTGATAAAAAGTCAGTCTATGTATTGACTCTTGTAGAGCACGACTTAATTCCAAGAGGTGACTCCATAACATTCTTAATCATGCTTTCACACATTAGAAAGTAAGGCAATTAATAGCTAATATATCCAGTAAAAATAAATACTGAACTAGATTATCTCCCAGTGAGCTTTTAGCATCTGTTGACCTTCTTCCTTAAATGCTCACAAAATCACCTAAAAAACAAAGACTTGATGCACATTTTGATAACTGATCATAGAAATGGCCGCAGATATTTTCAAGAATTGAAAAAAAATAGCTTGACTCTTCAGACACTGTGTGTACTAAGTATCTCTCCTTTCATGAATTTAACAACAGAAAAGATATTACTGAGGGAAATTGGTCTCGGAGGTTTTATTTTGCAGGGGAGGGGTTAGAGTTGTTTTGTTTTAATTTATATTCTTTTCCTTCCCTCTTCATATAACTACCCCTCTCTAAGGCAAGAAAAAAAAAAAGTAGAGATGAACTTCCTCCTCTATCATATCCATCTCCATATCGTTTCCTCTATCATATCGTATAACTCATATCATATAATATTCAGATCATATCCATATCGTTTCCTCTGTCATATCGTATAACACATATCATATTCAGATCGTATCCATATTGTTTCCTCCATCGTATCATATAACTCATATCATATCATATTCAGATCATATCCATACCGTTTCCTCTATCATACCCAGCACAAAGCAAGACATTAGCAGCTAGACATCAAATTAGGACCTAAAGATATTCTGTATATGTACTATTAATGGAATTACAAATTTTAGAAGCTATTCGCTTTAATAATTAATATTTATTATGTTACCAGCCTTTGTAAATAATTTCTTGGGCGACTTTTGGAAAGTTTACTTATGGTTAGAACTTGGAGTATACCAAAGGTATATGAATTCATTCTTAGTGTGCATGTGTGCGAGCATGCATGCGTGTGTGTGTATACATGTATGTTTTTCTTTATGTTTGAAAATACTGAATATGTTAACTTGATTCACCTCAAGTTTTAATTGAATCTCTTCTATAGAAAGTCCTCTGCAAGATTCTGTGATGTGAAAGGATTAAAAAGTCAGTCACTTGCCTCAGGACGTTATCTAGAGAAGACAAAAGGAACAAATCTGGAAACAAAAGAATAAAAGTGGTTTGTGATTAAATTCCAAATGAGTAGAAGTCATAATTCAGTTTTCTTTTTTATCCTACAATTTGAATGAAATAGGTGACAGAAGAATAATTAAAATTATTAATCAAACACTACCCAAACAAAATGTAACCTAATTGGAGATTATTCCTCAAAATAATCTTTTAATAGGCTATACACACTTCAGTGGCCTTGAGAATTCCCCTTATTGAGGCCGTTGGAGATTCTCCAGGGATATCTTAGAAATGAGTTTTATTATTCTATACTTATATTTTAAGATCAAATTATTATTATTCAAGCTATCCAAAAGACTGGCTTGGAGAGTCAGGCAGACCCCTGTGGCCTTGGGCAAATTATTTTAACTCCTCCAAGCCTGTTTCTTCAACTAAAAAATATTAAATATATTTAGCTTATTGGGTGGTTATGAAGACTAAATATTATAACGTTCATTAAGCTCTTACTGCAGTGCTTACTGCACACAGTATGTACTCAATATTAGTTGTTATTGTTATTACTTTTATTTTGTAATTTTCAAACAGCATATGTATTTAAATGCATTCCTGAAAAGATGATTTTCCTAGAGAAGATCTGTAAATGTTCTAGGTAATTCCTAAAGAGGAAATCTAAAAATGTGAGTATTGGCCGCACTGTCATAACAAGTGTGTTGCATTTCCAAGGTACCTGCTTCCAAGGAGAGTGGGTTTTGTTTGTATTCAATACTTGTTAAAACATCTGAGGTAATACTAAATGGTCTTGCCATCGCACCTGAATGTACTGGCAGGTTAACTTGATGTTTCTGTCGGTTAAACTGGAATGTCAGTAAAATAGCTATCTAGTGCACTTCTAAGTCATTATCTGTTATGTAAGTGCTTCCCAATCTCTAGTACTAACCTGGGACTGTCTCTTGAACTCCAGACCTCCAACTAATCTTCCACATCCTTCTTGTAAATCTGCTCCTTCATATATAACTCCTAGACACAGCCATTCATCCAGTGCTCTATTTCAGAATCATCTTAGATTTTTCTTACTGCCCCACGCCCTGTTTATCATCAAGTCATATCCACTCTACTTAGTTATCCATTCAAGAAATGTTATAAGAACACCAGCATTGTTCCAGATTCTTCTTCATATTAGCAGAACTTTGATCAAGGTTCACCAAGCCTACCACCATAGATTCCTCACTAAAGTCTCTTCTTTTCTTTTCCCTCATCCAGTGTACATACCACAGACCCTCCTTTATAATACGAATGCCATGTGCCTCCACGCCCTTCTGCACAGATCTCATGCATGCTCCTTCTTCAAAATTCAATTTATGTCATTTCTTTTGGTCTATGTGGATCAATGAAACTGCCATTTTGAAATAATTTCTGTATGCAGGAATGGATTTTATTTACTTTCCATGCTCTCTTGTCTAGGCCTACTAGTACCAACCTGGTATATCTGTTATAACCTTGGTTCTGACTGCAAGAAAATTGTGAGTTTATACATGGTTTTGTTTAGATACTGTGGAAGGTAAATTGTATCACAGATTGATCTAACATAGAGCTTATATAAATTCTTTATGACTAATTTTTTAACCAATATTTTTAACAGAATTAGGAAATAAGAATGACAAAATGCCTTCAGTTTAGATCAGGGTTTCTCAGCCTCAGCACTGTTGACATTTTGGGACAGATAATGTTTCGTGTGGATGGGCAGCGGGGAGGAGGTTTTCCTGTGCATTGTAGGATGTGTAGCAGCATCCCTGGCCTATACCCACTACATCCCACGAGCTCCCACCCCCCCACCCCAATTGATGGTAACTAAAATTGTCTGCAGACATTGTCAAATGTTTCCTGGAGAAAAAAATCACTCCCACCTGAGAACCACTGGTCTAGATATTCCCAATTCTCCAGGTTTCCAGGATCACGTTTTTCTTGAGTATACAAATAAATATCCTCTGTTTTTATCCAATTAAATACTTGGTGGTGAGCCTTTAAATTGCTCCTATGCCATCCATGCGGCAGCCTGAGCCTCACCTCTTACGTGGCTCCTGCAATTGCCTCAGGAAGCTTGTTGAGACTAACTTCTTTCATTTTTCGTGAAGTACCACGAAGCCTAAGGCTAGTGTGTTTGTCAGATTTTATAGAACATTGATATATATAAGAGAATAATTACATCAAAGGGCAAGAAACAATTTTACATTCAACATCAATCATCACTGTGTCTGCAAAATTATGGACTATTTCCTCCACTAGAAATTTATCCATGTATCATTCTCTATGCTTCTAGCTTTCTGTTATTGATAGGTGCCTCATCTGCAGGCCCTCCTCACATATTTCTCTTCCATACCTTTCCTTTATCCTCACCTCTATCCTCATTTCATAATCTCAAACTCTTATGTTGCCATGTAGAGCAACTATGCTTTGTTGCTTTTTTTTTTAATGAACTATTTTCTTCTGTAAGGTGACTAAAAAGTTTTTTTTAAACATTTTTATTGGAGTATAATTGTTTTACAATAGTGTGTTAGTTTCTACTTTATAACAAAGTGAATCAGCTTTACATATACATATATCCCCATATCTCCTCCTTGCGTCTCCCTTCCACCCTCTCTACCCCACCCCTCTAGGTGGACACAAAGCACCGAGCTGATCTCTCTGTGCTATGAGGCTGCTTCCCACTAGCTATCTATTTTACATTTGGTAGTGTATATATGTCCATGCCACTCTCTCACTTCGTCCCAGTTTACCATTCCCTCTCCCCATATCCTCGAGTCCATTCTCTACATCTGTATCTTTATTCCTGTCCTGCCCTAGGTTTTTCAGGACCATTTTTTTTTTTTAGAGTCCATATATATGTGTTAGCATACGGTATTTGTTTTTCTCTTTCTGACTTACTTCACTCTGTAGCACAGACTCTAGGTCCATCCATCTCATTACAAATAACTCAATTTCATTTCTTTTTATGGCTGAGTAATATTCCATTGTATATATGTGCCACATCTTCTTTATCCATTCATCTGTCGATGGACACTTAGGTTGCTTCCATGTCCTGGCTATTGTAAATAGAGCTGCAATGAACATATTGGTACATGACTCTTTTTGAATTATGGTTTTCTCAGGGTATATGCCCAGTAGTGGGATTGCTGGGCCATATGGTAGTTCTATTTTTAGTTTTTTAAGGAACCTCCATACTGTTCTCCATAGCGGCTGTATCAATTTACATTCCCACCAACAGTGCAAGAGGGTTCCCTTTTCTCCACACCCTCTCCAGCCTTTATTGTTTGTAGATTTTTTGATGATGGCCATTCTGACTGGTGTGAGGTGATACCTCATTGTAGTTTTGATTTGCATTTCTCTAATGATTAGTGATGTTGAGCATCCTTTGATGTGTTTGTTGGTAATCTGTATATCTTCTTTGGAGAAATGTCTATTTAGGTCTTCTGCCCATTTTTGGATTGGGTTGTTTGGTTTTTTGATATTGAGCTGCGTGAGCTGCTTGTAAATTTTGAGGATTAATCCTTTCACATTCCCCCATTTGAGCCGTATTCAACCAAAAAAAGATTCAGTGAGACCTATCAGGGTGTTCTTCTAAATATTAGAACTAATTGACCAGGAGATGAATTATGGTCCTGCCCTAAATGTTTAAATAACATCTCTCCCAACAGAACATTCTATCCCAACTCTTCAGCTTACTCTTCTTTTCATCTTCTAGGTCTCATTTTATATATTGTTTCCTGAAGAACCTTCCCTGACTCCCTGACTCTTAACAAAGTAATTCCCCAACTAGGCTAATTTCTTTCCTAGCTGCCAGCTCTTTTGCTTAGTTAATCTTATCAGAATCTGTAACTACGTACACATATGTGTGTCTAATTCTTTATTCATGTGTCTTTATTAATATCTAAGCTCCATGGGGCAAGCACACATTTGGGCTTTTCCACTATGCCCAGCGTCTAGTGCTTAATAAATGTGTTTTTTTAATTTAAAATATTAAATTTACAGAAGACTGAAGTGGAAAAGAAGGGCACTGTAAAATATACTCAAAGATTAAATATAAGCTTCTGTACAGAATTTGTGGGCTCAGAATACGAATTAAATGAAGATATATCTAAAGTGGCCCAGTGTAGAAAGGGATTTCAACAGCAGTACAGGGACCATCCCTAATGGCAAAGAATGTAATAAAACCTGCAGTGGATGCTCTTTTCCCCTGTAATTAATTACTAGGTAAGAAATCCTTTTTCGCTCCAGTGAGATGTACAAAGGAGATTTCTAAAATTATCTATTTAAAGAGCAATGATAATTCTTTAAGAAACATAAATGATTCAAAATATAAATAATAACTCTGTATTGCATAGACTCCCTCTGAAATCAGTTTTTAAAATCTCTCAAAATGTGAATGAAAACAGATATATGTATACGTATAGCTGATTCACTTTGTTGTACAGCAGAGACTAACACAACATTGTAAAGCAACTGTACTCCAATAAAAATTAATTTTAAAAAGTGTGAATGAATACCAAGGGAGAAAAAAGAGAGAGAATGAAGGGAAGAGGCAGCCCCTGGACTTGCCCAGCAGAGGAACTAGGCAAGGCAGAAGCCTCAGGCTCCCCCAGGGCCAGAAGAGATGACAGATAAATATGCAAAACGGCGTCTGTTCAAACACCCACTCAACAGCATCCCCCTCTCCCTAGTACATTTTGGATAGCTCTGCCAACATAAATAAATAGATCAAAGCTAAATTCATTCCAAAAGAACCATTTAATTTCAACACCAAAAATAATGTCTTCACTAAACATAAATTTTCCTTCAGGAGCCCCCCACTTATACACATAACACAGACATAAAAGCAAACACACACAGACACATAACATACACACACATACACTTTAACTCAGCAGTAGCTAAATAGTGCCAGCTCAAGTTAAGCCTAGAAACATAGGCTACTGGAACTACAAGTTTCTTTAAGGATTTTGTAGGATTTTAATTGTTTTACACAATGCCCCTAACCCTTATTTTTAAAACGAGGAGAAATTGGGTCTCAAAAAGTTGGAATCGCATGCCCAAGGTCACTCACCGACAAAGGACATGCTAGCAATAGTTAGAAACCCAAGCTTCCTGGTCATACAACCCTGGCCCCATTTCCCACAAAACTTACAGAGGAACACCTGGTTGGCATTGAATTAATTGACTGCTTTTCTCTATACATTTATTACCACCCTACGATAACTAGTTCCTTACTAGAGATGAGAATATTGGAACTAAAAAGGGGATCTATTGCTTGGTGGTGGGTATACAGCTATTATAGAGGCAGAGCTAGAGTGTGAGCACAGATCTCTGAGTAAACTCACATTGTTCCCAATATTAAATTATAAGGGATAAAATAAATAAAATGTTAAAGACTATGTGCAAAAACAATCTTATTTTCTGTTCAAGATATTATCCTTGCCTGAAATAACATGAAAATATAAAAATATAAAGCTAAATCCATAGTAGTGTGGAAAGTCAAAGTTGCGTTACCGTGTAACACACGGATGGGCCCAATTGAAAGTGGAAGCCCAAAGAGCTGAGACATCTGCATAGGAAAGAGGCTCCCAAGCTGAGAGTATAGGGGCACTCCAAGAGAGTGCTAAGGTAAGAGCCACTGAGCTCTGGGGGAAGGAGCAAGCTTGAGACAGAACACCACGTAAATAACTAAAGGATAACAAAGTTCTGAAGAAAAATGCTCATCAGAATTTAGAAATGTACCTCTAATCAAACTACCTTCAAATGCAATGGCACTGAATAGAGAGGCATTGTTAGACACTAAAGAATCAAAAAAATTTATTATCCACAAACCTATTCTGAAAGACTTCCACATCTACATATTTCAGCAAAATTTTAAAAAAACACAGAACAGTTGAAGAAAGTGGAGTAGACAAAAATGTACTACAGAAATTATAATGCTGTATATAGAAATGGCAACATTAAAAATATACAAACAATCCAAGGCAAAAAAAATAGTAAATGAAAAACAAATATAGATATTGAGTTCTCACCATGTGTTAGGCATTCTTTCAGGGACTTTGCATTCTTTACCATAATAAATGCTCAGATTAACCAATGAGGTAGACATAATTACCCATTTTACAGATGGAGAAACTGAGGCAAATATAGCTGAATAACTTGTCCAAGAGTACACAATTAATATGTTTTGGAATTGGGATTTGAGGTTAAGCAATAGGACTTCAGATCTCACTCTTTTAACCATTAAATCAAAAAAGTATAGAAGATTTAATACCCATTTTTCTCAAACTCTTCCAAAAAATTGAAGCGGATAGAAACCTTCCAAACATCTTATGAAGCCAACATTACCATGATACCAAAACCAGACAAGGACACCAAAAAAAAAAAAAAAGGAAAAACAAAAAAGAAAATTACAGGCCAATAACCTTGATGTACCAAGATGCAAAAATCCTCAGCAAAATAATAGCAAACCTAATCTAGTAATACATTAAAAGGAACATACATCTTGATCAAGTGAGATTTATTCCAGAAATGCAAGGATGGTTTAACATCCACAAATCAATCAACATGATGTATCACATTAACAAAATGAAGGATAAAAATCTTATGCTCATCTCAATAGATGCAGAAAAATCATTTCACAAAATTCAGTATTCACTTATGATTAAAAATTTTCAACAAAGTAAAAATAGACCTCATTTTATAAGGTACATAAATGCACCCCAACATAATAAAGGCCATATATGACAAACCCACAACTAACATCACACTCAGTGCTGAAAAGCTGAAAGCTTTTCTTTTAAGATTAGGAACAAGACACAAATGCCCACTATCATCACTTTTATTCAACATAGTATTGGAAGTTCTAGCTACAGAAATTAGGCAAGAAAAATAAATAAAAGACGTTAACATTGGAAAGGAAAAACTAAAACTGTCACTATTTGCAGATGACATGATAATTATGTATAGAAAATGCTAAAGACTCTACAAAAAAAATGCTAGAACTAATAAATGAATTCAGTAAAGTTGCTGGATATGAAATCAATATACAGAAACCTGTGGCTTTTCTATACACTAATAACAAACTATCAGAAAGAGAAATTAAGAAAATAATACCACTTACAATTTCATCAGAAAGAATAAAATACCTACTAATAAATTTAACCAAGTAGGGGAAAGAACTGTACACTGAAAACTAAAAGACACTGATGAAAGAAATTGAAGAAGACAAAAATAAATGGAAAAGATATTTTGTGTTTAAGGACTGAAAGAATTAATATTGTTAAAATGTCCATACTACTCAAAGCAATATACAGATTCAATGCTATCCTTATCAAAATTCCAATGGCATATTTCACAGAACTAGAACAAATAATTCTAACTTTGGTATGGAACCACAAAATATCTTTACTAATCAAAACAACTTTGAGAAAGAACAAAGCTGGAAGTATCATGTGCCCTGATTTCAAACTATACTATAAAGCTATAGTAATCAAAAGAGTATGGTACTGGCAAAAACAGACACACAGATCAATGGAATGGAATTTAGAACCCAGAAATATACCTACATATATATAGACAATTAATTTACAGCAAAGGGCACAGACCATACAATAGAGAAAGGATAGTCCCTTCAATAAATGGTGTTATGAAAACTGGACAGCCACATGCAAAAAATAATGCTAGACCACTATTTTATACCATATACAAAACTTAACCCAAAATAGGTTACAGACTTGAATGTAAGACCTGAAACCATAAGATTCTCAGAAGAAAATATAGGTGGGTAACCTCACTGACATTGATCTTAACTATGTTTCTATGTATCTGACCCCAAAGGTAAGGGAATCAAAAGCAAAAATAAACAAATAGAACTACATCACAGTGTAGTTCTCCACAGTGAAGGAAACCATCATCAAGACAAAAATGAAACCTACTGAATGGGAGAAGATATTAGTAAATCATATATCTGATAAGGAGTTAATATTCAAAATATATGAGGAACTCATACAAGTCAACAACAACAAAAAACAAACAACCTGATTAAAGAAAAAAAATGGGCAGAGGATCTGAGTAGACACTTTCCCAAAGAAGAGATACAGATGCCAAACAGGCACATGAAAAGATGTTCAACATCATTAATTATTAGGGAAATGCCTGGTGGTCCAGTGGTAGAGAATCTGCTGTCCAATGCAGGGGATGAGGGTTCAATCTCTGGTTGGGGAATTGAGATCCCACATACCACGGGGCAACTAGGCCCACGTGCCACAACTACTGAGCTCATGTGCCTCAACTAGAGAGCCCATGTGCAGCAGGCTACAGAGCCCATGCACACTGGAGCCTGTGCACCACAACTAGAGAAGAAAAAACCTGTATGCCACAACTAGAGGAAAGCCTGCACACCACAACGAAAGATCCCACATGCCTCAGTGAAGATACCATGTGCCATAACTAAGACCTGATGCAGCCATAAAAATAAAAAATAATTAAAATTTTAAAAAAATTATTAGGGAAATGCAAATCAAAACCACAATGAGATGTCACTTTACACCTGTTAGAATGTCTATTATTGAAAAGAAGAAAATAACAAATATTGGCGAGTATGTAGAGAAAAAGCAACCCTCTACACTGTTGGTGGGACTGTAAATTGGTGCAGCCCCTTTGATAAACAGCATGGAGATACCCCCGAAAATTTAGAATAGAACTGGCATATGACTCAGCTATTCCACTTCAGGGTATCTATCTGAAAAACATGAAAACACTATTCAAAAAGATATATGCACCCCAATATTCACTGCAATATTATTAACAATAGTCAAGATATGGAAACAACCTAAGTACCCATAGATGGATAAATGAATAAAAAAATATGTGGTATCTATATGCAATGGAGTACTACTCAGCTATAAAAAAGGATAGAATCCTGCTGTTGGTGACAACAGGGATGGACCTTAAAGGTATTATGTTAAGTGAAATAAGTCAGACAGAGAAAAACAAATACCATATGATATCATTCATATGTGGAATCTGAAAACACAAAAGAACAAACAAAATACAACAAAGATAGACTCATAGCTACAGAGCACAGATTAGTGGTTACCAGAGTGGAAGGAAGTTGGAGAGTAGACAGAATGGGTGAAGGGGGTCAACTACATGGTGATGAATTGCAACTGGACTTGTGGTGATCACTTTGTCGTGTTCACAGATGTCAAATTACAATGCTGTACACCTGAAACTTACATAATAAAAAAAGAATGTATATAGAACCATTATTCTTAATAGTCAAAAATGGAAAAAAAAAATACTCAAGTATCCATCCACAACTATAGAAAGCATATATTCATTGGAGAATATTCATTCAACTAAATCATATATAAGGCATATATCACTCTTACATTCAACAACATACATTATGTTGACTAAAATAAACTAGAGACAAATAAAAATAAATACAGTATTATTCCCTTTACATAAATTTCCAAAACAGGCCCAATTAATCTATGGTAGTAAAAGTCTTTATAGTTTAATAGTGGTTATTTTTGTTGGGGTTAATGACTGGAAAGGACCATGAGAGTTGCTTCTGGGTTGATGTTAATGCTTTACATCTTAAACTGGGTGATCATTACATTGATGTGTTGATCACTTTGTAAAATTCAATGAACACTATATTTAAGATTTTCTCATCTAAATATGTGTAAAAGATTTCAGAAAAATAAAAAGATTGTACTTTATATGATATATATATAGCATAATATGTACATGTAGATACTATACATAAATATGTATTTTACTCTAACCTTTTTATGCATTTGTCATTCATTGTGACTATCTGTCCATGTCAATAAATCCACTAATTATAATATCAAAAATTGTCATATATTTCATTTACTCATCTGGTTACAATTTGAATCAGTATTTTAACACCAAAGTAAATGGTACTATTTTTAAATATAAAACATTAAATGGAAATATATAAAGCAAATTAGCCATATTTTTTATGAATTCCCTTTGAGATCTATTGGTCTCAAGATTCCCAGAACATAAAGTAAATCCAGTGAAATGATTTCAAGACAATTTAACTTCACATTTTTTTTCTTTCTAGATGATTCATTTATCTTTAAGATAGGAATGGCGTCATGACTCATAAATTATTAGCTGATAGTGGGAAGTCAGCTTTTATGAACTGAAGACAATTAAGACTTCAGTACAAAGACTGCACAATGTTCTCAGACCAGAGTTTCCAGGTGGAAGCACAAGTTGGAATAAAGTAATATACTTTTTAAGTAAATTAACTGAGACATTTTCTTTTCTTCCTAAGCTAGAAAAGATCTTCATCCTTCAAGACACTGTTTAAATGATATCCTTTGAGCACCAATCCTGCACATCGACACACATTCCTCCTTTCATTCCTACTTTGGACAAAATCAATCAGTGCCACTGCTGCATGCCTAATGACTGAGTTCTTACCTTTACTGTAAAGACTTGTTAATTGTATGTATGCATCTCTCCCTATTAAAAGTGTATCCAGTGAAAGGTCTTAACCTATATAGGCAAATGTTTTGAATTCAGGCAGGTATACAGTATCCTCCAATATCCTCTCTCATTTCTTCAGATTACCATTTATATGATCTTCTACAGTTACTAGAAATAATTAGCACAGATATCTTCAGAACTGAATTTAAATTATATCAAAATTTTTTCTAAGAACAGGTGTGGGCAAAGAGAAGATGGGAGAAAAAACTACCAGACATGAATGTAGCAGGTGTGGTGGATGGGAAAAAACTTGAACTGAGAAAGTCTCTTAGAAAAGAACAGAGAGTAGTCACACATTTAGGTAGAAAGGAAACTAGTGTTTACTGAGTACCTACTATGTGTCAGGAATTCATCTTCATAGACCTTTATTTTACAGATGATGAAACTGAGACCCTGAAAAGGCCAGAAATATACTAGAGTTCACCCAGGTACCTAGATATTAACAGATAACTCTAAACTTACCTCTAAAGCCCATCTTTTTTTTTTCACATGTTTAATTCACAGCTAGAGCACATAAATGTAAAATGTATGATTAAGACTGTTATTTGAGTCACTTGTTGTTGTTTTCAAAATGTGCCTTGAAACATGCTGTAGTGATTTTAGGCAGTAACCATTTTTTGAAATTTATTAATGTAATTACAAATTCAGGATGAAGCTGGGGACAGATTTGGCACATGAAGAATATTTTTATTCTTTGCAGAGATCAAGTGGGGATAAGATAGCAGCACACTACCTAAAGTATCAGGAAAAAAATCTGGGTCACTTTTGCAATGTTACATGCTCCCAAATATTTTTGTGCCATCCACACATACCCTAACCCATAAGAACCAACAGCTTTTTTTTTTTTTTTTTTTTTTTTTTTGGCGGTACGTGGGCCTCTCACTGTTGCGGAGCACAGGCTCCGGACGCGCAGGCTCAGCGGCCATGGCTCACGGGCCCAGCCGCTCCGCGGCATGTGGGATCTTCCCGGACCGGGGCACGAACCCGTGTCCCCTGAATCGGCAGGCGGACTCTCAACCACTGTGCCACCAGGGAAGCCTAAGAACCAACTGCTTTAAAGAACCATTGTCACTGGTGGCTTTGTAACTTAGACTCACAGTGTTTTGCTGCACAAAGACATTTGAAAACCACTGCCACAAAAATACTAGAACTGCTACCTGTAATTTAATTTTGTTTATTTCAAAGTAATCAGCTTTAACAGCCTGCTGCACATTTGGTCGGATACCTTAAATACTAGTAAATCTTCCAAGGAAAGCTAATTTAGGTTTCAGAAAGAAAGAATAATCATTCATACCATTTTTCATTTGTCTCAAGAGGCAAGTCCATGATGTTGATTTGTTCTTGTGGCTGGAAAACTAACAGAAGGCAATTCCAAGAAGTAAGTCCAGCCGTGGGTTGAGTAATGGCCACCTCTTGGAACTTCTGCTTCCCTATTTTTGAAAAAAGAATAATAGTGTCTACCACAAGCAGTTGGCTTGTGAAGATTAAACAAATTAAATAAGATAATTAATGTGAAATAATGGGCAGTACTTCAGGTACAAAGGAATAACTCAATCAACCATAGGTGAGGTTGAAGTGGATACCCACAATTTAAGGGCATGTTATACATAGGAAAGCATGGGATGTCTGAGGAAAAGCCAAACTCTTTCTTTTAAAACAATTCTAGGGGCTTTCCTGGTTGCACAGTGGTTAAGAACCCACCTGCCAATGCAGGGGACATGGGTGTGAGCCCTGGTCCTGGAAGATCCCACATGCCACGGAGCAACTAAGCCTGTGTGCCACAACTACTGAGCCTGCGCTCTAGAGCCCGCGAGCCACAACTACTGAGCCCTCAGGCCACAACTACTGAAGACCGCGTGCTTAGAGCCCGTTCTCCACAACAAGAGAAGCCACTGCAGTGAGAAGCCCACGCACCACAATGAAGAGTAGCCCCTGCTCGCCGCAACTAGAGAAAGCCCATGCACGCAGCAACAAAGACCCAATGCAACCAAAAATATAAATAAATAAATTTATAAAAAAATAAAAAATAAATAAAACAATTCTAGAGGAATTTAATCAGCTAACTACATAGATGGGGGAGTGATTTGCACCAAATACTAATGAAGAAACACATCAAATAATAATGGTTAAGAAACTGAAGATGTTACAAGATGTAAAAATGTTATAGTTCTATTTTGCTTAATTGTATCTCATGTAGTATCTCTAGCATCCTGAATTATATTTGCTTTTAGCTCAAGCCATCAGGATTGAAACCTCAAGAATCTCTGATTTATCCATTTCTCCTTCAGCTAGGCTCACAACCAACTCATTGCACTTTTATGCACCTCTAATACCTCCAGCCTGTTCTGCCCCCTCTGTTACCAGCCTAGTTCAGGTTTTCATTGCTATCACCTGGATTACTGTAACAACTCCTGAGAGTTTGCCATTTACCATCTCCAAATTGTCCGACTTGTATTATGGTGTCACATTAATCTTCAAGCTGTACAGCAACGATCATATCACTCCCTTGCTCAACGACCTTCAATGCCATGCCTTCCACTTCCCAAATAAATCAACTTCTAACTTTTCTCTGTGGCATACAAGGCTCCCCAACATGTAGCTCCAATTTGTCTTTCTGGCCTTATCTTCAACCATTCCTACACAAATAATATAAATGCTGGCTCTCCACTATGACTTGCAACCTACATTCTCATTTAATTCTCACAATAGCACTGATCAGGTAGTAGATTAACTTGACAAAATCCCACATAGAAAAACCATTGCTATGATTCAGATTTAGCTTTTCTAACACCAAAGTCCTTGGGATTTCCAATAAACCTGAGTGCCCAATTCTATCAAGTCAGGACTCCCTGATAAGGCATTTTAACTAGATTCTAGGACTTGGCTTCCAATTTTGTTGGCTGGTGAATAAAGCATCCCTCTTCCACACATTGTCATTTATTTTTAGGACCATATGATTTACTCGTTAAGTTTCTTTGGGTTGCAAACAGCAGACATTGGCACTGGCTAACCTAAGCAAAACAGAGATTTATTGGAAGGACATTGAGGTCACTGTTAGAATTAAAGCAAACACAGTCTCCAAGCATGATAATGACAAAAACTAGGGCAGCTCCAGGTATCTTAGCAGCAACTTCTACCATATGATGACTTAGTTTCAACCACCTCTGTCTTTATGTGTTTACATGGAATTTTTCTAAAACCTGAAAGGTAGACTCTGATTGTCCTAGCTTGGGTCATTAGACTGAACCTTGTATCAGTTAGCCATATCCAAAGGACAAGAGTTGTAGTATAGGTATTTCCTGTTTTGAGCCAAGCATTTGCCCAAATTTATGTCTGTTACAGATGTTGACTCTGCAAAGAGGTAATGCATTCTACACCATCTGTTTGCATCTACTAATTATAAACTTTTAAAGGAGCTTTATATAGGAAAATCTGTAGGATTTTAAGTGTGTAGATTTGAATTTGCAGTGGAACACATCTGCCAGGCTACAGCGTGGACAGGATCCAGTAAAGACAAATTTAGGTTAATGAGAGTGTAGCTCAGCAACATCAGAGGGAGAGGTGCTTGGAATCACTTGAATAATTGGTTCAGAAAGAGGCAATTTTCTGGGGACCTTCTGGACCTTCAAATCTCTATCAGTCCCATCATCTGTAGCATGACAGGATCACTGGAGGAAAGGGAACTAGTAGGTGAGGCTTTGGGAGGTAGGAATTGTAGTCAAGAACAATGTCTGAGTTCTCCAGCACAGAGAATCCTTATTTTACTCATAACTTTTTAATTTCTGTTATGATAGTACAACAAGTTCAAGTGTAATAGTGATTCTCTATATGAATCACAGTGATGCAACTTTGAATGAACAATGAACATATTTTAAAATTATTTTCTCCCTTAATGTTTTTTCCTGATTATATTTATAAAATATTTTTTCTGTTGAATATAATAAAAACTTGGCTTGTGTTTTATCTGTTTTTAATTTCATTTTTCTAGTAGTTCATTTTATTGAATTTTACAAAAGTATGGGTTTGCAACAGAATGGAAATTTTCGAAAAAACAGATATTTTGCTCTAGATGGTTGAACCCAGTATCCTATACTTGTCTTCTTGCCGTGAATGATACAGTTCTAGGAACACAAGAAATGCTCAGCAAATAACTGTACATATATATAGATTTATATCAATAAATTGGGTTATGTTTTCTAAAGGGAATAATTTCCCCTAGTAGATAGCTGTATCTATAGAGAGATTATGTTCAACTCCCAGTTTCCAGGGGTAGGAATCATTAAAGCACGCAACAGGAATTTCACCATTCTTTTGTTACTTCTCTATTCTAATGCTTCTGCAATGTCCAGTTATTTATTCCTTTCTGGAGAAAGTACCTAAGGCGAGCCACAGCATCAGGCCTCAAGCAGGTAAAAAGAAAAGTATTAGGTAATCTACTAAGAGGAACATGAACAAGTGTGTCTGCCCAATAATATCTTTTTACACATTTTTACTCTGGACATGTGTAAGGTTTTGGTTCTTTAAGATATTCTATCAAAATGAAAATAACCCTGGAAACTTAGCTTATCATTGTTTTATCATTTAGGTAATTAGAAGGAGAAAAGGGAAAGAAGAGTTTCAGAGATAAGATTCACCAGCTCCATAATTTCTTTGTGAAAATATACTACTGCCCACAGGGTCATGAGACTCGATCTCAGCTCCTAATTCTATGTGTACTACATAATGGGAGGGGTGCTTCCCGTTTCTGGTAACAGCTGGCTAAATTATTTGTGTGAATCTTCCAGCTGAAAACAAAACTAACCAAAACTGTGGGGATAAATTATATACACAGACAAATGTATATATGCATACATATATTTAAAATATATTATATTTATGTATAATATATAATTATATCTTTTTAAATGATTATTCATTCTCCAAGTGATCTAAGTATGTATTATATATAATGTATATAAATATATTTTCAATATATGTAAATACACATATATTGTAATTACATCAAAAGCATTGAAGAGCTGAAAATGAAATATCTCATTTAACCTTAATAGAAATCTGATAAGGCAGGAATTATTATCAATTTTTTTAGATATGAGCAAGTAAAAGAAAAAAGTCAAAACAAAAAATAAAGCTTTCTTTATCACTGATATTTTAAATAGAATTTTAATGTCTCATTTAGGTATTGAAGCAAAAATATAGGTGTCATAGCTGTTTGTAATGCCTCTAAATAGGAAACAACCCAGTTATCTGTTAACAATAGCATACATTGTGCACACATACATTGTGATATATCTGTCAATGTTGGTACTATCTAGCAATGAGAATGAATGACCTACTTCTACCTGCAACAGTATGGATAAATCATGAGAAAATAATATTAAAGAAAAAGCCAAATATACATATATTTTGATTCCACATTTGTAACATTCAAAAGAGGTAAACTGTTTTTAGAGATTCATATGGAATTGGTATAACTATTTTTTTAACTCTTTATTTTATATTGGAGTATAGCCAATTAACAATGTTGTGATAGTTTCAGGTGCACAGCAAAGCAACTCAGCCATACGTATACATGTATCCATGGAATTGGTATAACTATTTTAAAAAGAGAAGAGATTATTGCCACAGCCAGAATGGTGGTTACCTCTAGGGTGAGGAAGGAAGCTATAATAGAGAAAGGTGTACTGATGTTCTTATCTTTCACACAGATAATTGTTGCATAGCTATGTGCTTTAAACAACTTATTAAACTTTATTAATAAGTTTTTCAGTTTTACGTGTGTTTCATTTTATTTTTAAAAATGAGTATATAAAGAAAGAAAATGCAGTATTTTTTCAGGATTTGGAAGAAAAGTAGAACATTTCTAAAATATTTTTCACATACCATGCAGGGTAGTAAACACTTTCTCCTTTTTCTCTCTCCTCTCTCTCTCTCTCTCTCTATATATATATATATATGGTTTCATATTCATAGAAATATAGTGAGCTAAAGATTATTATATCTAATTTAGCAATAAGAAAATAAGAGGAAACACAAAAGACAGCATGGAGTATTTTTGTTAAATGAAATTATGAAAGACATAAAAGTCTCCACATTAGTTGTGAAATGAGACAAATATAAAAAAGAAAGAAGCACAGTTAATTGTTCCCATGTTACCTATGTATTTGAACCAACTGTTTCACCACTAAAAACTACTTTGGTTTAATTTCACCACCTCTAACACAGAGTATCAACTGTAAAGAATAAGCAATCAAACACAAGTAATTTATTTTAAATATCTGATACTCTCATGGAAAGCCTTAAACCTAAACAAAGCTCAGTCACATTTGTACTTACAGTATTTTTCTTTTAGATTTTAAAACCACTTCATATTATACACTATTTATTCTATATTTCATATTAGTTTCTGATATAAGGCAAAGATCACATTCATTTTCCTTCATAGTAATTTTTCACCTTTTTTTCTTGAAGACTTGATTTCTTTCCCACAGGTCTGTGATATTCTCTTACAATAAGTTGGAAACCTGGATCATGTGCAAATGTTCTTATCCAAATTATTGGGCTCCTAGTATTCATGAATTTAATTTAGCTTTGCTAAAGTTAAGAGAGAATCTTTTGTTCTCATTACTGAGAATGACTTATTCCTGGGTTATTCAGGACCTGGGTAGCTTTTGCCTTGTGAGAATGTAATATTGGTATAAATTTTCCATTTTTTGCCATGTCCTACAACATACTTGGCTTCACATGTCGCTGTTTGTCCACCAACCATGTTGCAACACTGGAAACGGTAGTACCAAGGCAGATGTAGTAAAAGATACCAGTGTGTAAGAAAATCCCAGAAAGCTAGGCTCCTGAAATAGGAGGTTAGCTCTTAACACTCTGGTGAGCAAGACAGAGTGCTTCTAAGCAAAGGAATGGGATCCACAAGGATAATGTGGATAATTCTTCATAAATTCAGAAAGGTGTCATGGCAAACTGCATGGAGTTTCATATCCCTCTGAACAAACCAAGCACACTTTTCTCTTTCAACTGTATAAATCATTATCAGGTAAAACAATACCATAGAACGTATAAAAAGTAGCAAAGACTGTGATGTGATCAGAACATTTCTTAAAAGAATAAAAACATGTAAGAATCCTTCTGCCTTTTGTGTTTGAAGATTTGACGTTAGGAAACCTGTCAAGCTGAGATTTTGTTTGACCAAAGGTAAACAAAACAATACTCATGAAAGGGCAAAAAGAATCATTATACAAAGTCGTCTGCATTTAATCATTAATCTCATCCAGCAATACAAAGTCAAGGTATCCCTATGGAAGTCCATGGGAGAAATGGCAAAAACAGACTAAAACAGCTGATGGTCCTTGATCTCCTCTTTAATGCCTACATTATATATAATGTTTACACTCCAGTATTTGGTAGTTAGAGAAAACTTTAGACATTTCTGTGTGTGAAATCAGTCTTAGAGAAATCACTTTCTGGTCTAGCCCAAGTAAGAATCACTCTTTTTCTTTAAGACTTTAAGTGACTAGAACAATTCTTTTGCATAAAATTTTAATCAAGGTCAGCTCTTTTACATAAAACCTTTCATCAAAGCCTTGATGCCTTCTCCACCCTTAGGTTATTTCAGGGATCCTATAAAGGATAGTTTAACATGCTCATTTCCTCCCTGAATTGGACAAGGTAGGTGCCATTACTATTCTATAGAATTCTTACCTTGCTTTTCCAATTGCATGAACCAAGAACGTACTTTTTCTCTAAATGATCTAAAAAGTGATTAGTTGTTACAGTGACAGTCATTTGTGTATGTGTATAAGTGAATTACACAATGGTTTTCAATAACCTACCAATAAAATTCCTTAGGGAATGGGATTCATTCTATTTTTTTAAACTGGATATTAGTGCGAATCACTATAACCAAACCTGTTTCTTTAGTGTAATTAATAGGACTTGCCAATATTACTTATTATCATGTCAAGGTTAATGGAAAAGAGAAACAGGTTAGGACAATTTAGATATAGAAAAGTATTTCTATAAGAAACTCTGGAGAGTTTTGATTGAGAGAAGACACAGTGACTTCTTTCCTCAGCAAGTAGATCCTTTTTAGATAAGTCTTATGTCTTAGGAAACTATGTAAGTTAATATCCTCTTTCATCACCTCTGCTAGACACTCCTCTGTAGTCTGATAACCAAAGTCCTTCTAAAGAGGGTGTTATCTGGGGGCGTATGAAATGCTTATTTATATCTATTTTGAAAACCTCTTAGTAACACCAAAAAAAGGCTTTCAATTAATCCAGCCTATTAGATAAAGAGTGGAGCAAAATTCATTGTGCTAAAGTTATTTCCACATGATAAGCCCATTCTGGATCCTCATCAATTCAAATTACCAGAGACAAAAATTAAATTATTTTAGACAATGCAAACAAAATATTTTGCAATATTTAGAAAGGAATGTATCTACCAAAATGCCTGAGAGTCTATAACATTTATACAAAACATTTATTGAAAAAATAATTGGAAGCCACCCACAGTATACTATAAAAATTCTAATTTTCCATCCTTTTTAATTCTGACACTGTTAGCTTTCTTCATCAGTAACATGGAAATTGAAACCCAAAAGTTTTTGCCAAATATTTGACAAGACAGAATGGTGTTATATTATTGTAAGTTCTTATTTCTATTCTCTGAAAATAATCTAGAATTTCTATTAAATAACTAAAATCTTTTTAATTCTCTTATTCATTTTATAATTTCAAGGATCACCCAAAACTAATATCAATCCATACCTTGCTGTAAATGAATACAATTTTAATACTTAGAGGTCATCATATGTCATTGGACCACAATTTCAAATATATAAGCAATTAAGTCATAGCTCTATATCTTATGGGTCCACTAGACTGGGAACAAAATTAAAAACATGTAGCTGAATCTACATTTCTTGAACAGGAGACAAGATGAATTTGCTGATTAATCAAATGCATACATATATTCCTTTGTCAACCAAAAAATCTGATGTGTTAATACTCTTGAAAACTATAGGTCCCGTGAACATACTTAGGGTATATTGAAAATCTTGTTTATGATTTTCTTTATTCAAATTATTGATGACCTACCAAAATATGTAATATGTAATTCAGTATTAGGAGAAATTATCTAAAGCAAAATCCAGAAAGAGGAGGAGAAAACTCTTTACTTTTATGATAAATTTAGTAGGAAGAATAAGTGGTATACTTTTAATCCTTTACTTCTCTGAAGTAAATTATTTAAATTTCTCTTATCTGGCAGAATAGATGGAAATGTTTGGTATAGCAATTCCCCCAGTGTCCTTAGATTTGATTTCTGAGCAGATTTAGCTATTTTCACTTTTCTTTTTCTTATTTCTCTTCTTAACAAAGCGGGAAGCTGTACATTTCCCTACAGACAATTCATGGACAACAGCCTAGCTTGTGGCCTTGTGGCTCACTTTAGTCCTTACCCGTCTGAATTTAAAATGCTATCACAAGATTTCTTCTCAATCACCAAAACTTAGGCTATTTTCTCTCCACATTTCTACTTGTCACTTACTTTGTGCCTTGATGCTGCAATACCAATTCAAACTTCCTCTTCTTTCCCTACGCCTAATACAAAAGGTTCATCTGTCAGCAAAATTGGTTAACATCTGTCAGCAAAACTGGTGCTGTCTTTCATCTTAATTTTTAAGATAAATGAATCATTTAAATTTGGTTTATCATTTTAATTTTGAAAGGAAATAACCTATTTGCTATTCACCACTTAAGAATACTTTTTAATATTCACACAAGAATTTTCATATAAAAGAGGAATTGTTTTAAGTTATATTTATGTCAATATGAAAATAAGAAAATGTTTATCAGAGGCAGTAGTTTGGAAGAAACCAATCTCCAAATGTATTTGCATGTGGATTGAGAGTTTTGTAATTAGGGTTCCAAGATCACGATGTGCTGGGAGCCATATAGGAAGTGCCTTTGAGTCTCAGCACGGACGAGACCCGTAGTGTCAAGCAAAGTTGATGCTATCAGGCACAAATATGGAGAGGCAAAGTTCTCCTCTGCAAAGCTGATGCTGTCAGACATAAAATTGGAAAAGCAAAGCTCTCGGTTGCAAAGCTTCCTGAACACAGGGTTTTTTACATTCCCCCTACCCTGTTGTTTCATGAAGAGCAGCTCCCTTTTTTACCGTGGCTAGGGGGCATATCTTTATATCATGCCCCATACATGGAGTTGCTTTGAGCCAAGAGCCTGGTATCCCTGGGCAGAGAAAGCTCTCCCTCCCTGGGACTTCCTGCTGATGGAAGTTCTTCCTTCCTCTGTCCTGCAACGGCCCCTCTTGCCCTTTTGCCAAGAGGCGCTCTCTTTTCACAATCTCCTTGCCCAAGGCTGGTGCCTGGGCTTTCCTGCCCACACTGAGGTTGAGGCCTCCTGGTAGCTGGTGCCGTGCAATCGGTCTCTCTTGCCCAGTGCTGTAAGCTGGGCTCTCCCTGGAGGAGAAACCTGGGTTCCCGAAGACATGTGACCAGAGCCGGGGCCCCGCCAGTTGGCGAGGGAATCCCAGGGCAGGTGCTGGGCGTGGAGGCCACGGGGGCATAGGCTACCAAGGTGACAGAGAACTGACCTTCTCTGGGGGCGCTGCACCTCGCTCACTCACACACCTCACATCTCCCTGCTTGGCCCCGGAGGATGGCTGGTTAGCCAGAGACGGGTAAGATTCCTCAGGGAAGGAACAACCTAAGACAGGCACAGTCGCAGAGGGGCCATCAGGAGAGAACTTGGGGGCCAACAGAGGTGGGGCACAGACCCTCACCCCCCCAACTTTGCAGGGGCCTGAACCCTCACCTGTTTTGAGGGAGGTCTCCTGTCCCCATGGCTGCTTCGATTCCCACGCCCAGCTCAGATGGGAACCCAGGTAGCAGACAAGAGACCTGGCCAATAGCAGCTGCTCTCCCGCCGCAGCAGGACTTTGTTTCCCATTTCCTCCGTGAACCACAGCTTTTTTGTGTGGAAGCAAAGCTTTCCTCTGTGTGGTTCCCCTTGTTTTCCCCTGCCTTTGCCTAAGATGATTTTTGTAGGATTGTTATTGGTGTTGGGAAAAATGTATAGTTTTAATGCAGGGGTTTAAGAAAAACCCCAAGTTAGGGTAAAAACCAAGAAAAGAATTGTAGCTACTTCGGCTCCTTTAATGATTATATTTGTTGGGGAAATACAATGGTGGGAATATTTTTGCAGTAGTTTTTGATTTTAATTGTGAGAGTCATGGCCTCCCAGTAGAGTTATAAACATGTTGGAAAATACCTGGGTATGGTGGCGAGTTTTTATGCAACAGTGAGTTTAATCAATGAGTTTATGGTACAATGCCCGCTCCCATAGTTTTTTAGAAGCATAAAAATAATGTGTATTGTTTTGATTATTATGGTAGGGTTGGGAAATTTGTAGAAGAAATGTTGTTTGAATATTGTTAATCACTAATAGAATTATATGTTTAAGTTTATGGCTTGATCAAGCAGAATGTACAGGTACAAGAACACCTTAATCTTCTGAGAAGAATGAGAAAACCGCAGACTGTGTTCCTGACGTAGATGTGACCAACATGTACCTAACCACAGGAGATGAAAGAGACTCTGGGCGATGGGAAAATTACCTAATTTGTTTTGATTAATTTGCTGATGTAAACCACCTTTGTTTTGTGGCCTATGTGGGGGAGTTTTTGGTATGGGAAAGAGGATGTTGAATTTGAAAATAAGATCACTTTATAGTATAAAAGCTTTTGGAATCTTGAAAATAAATTTGTCAGAGCCTTGCATCCTCTGAGGTGTCTTGTGCTCTGTCCACGCCGACTCCGTCCTCCCCTTTGGGTGAAACCTGTCCAGCTGGGGCTGGTCCCCGGCAACGATGTCATTGAGAAGTATTCCATAGAAAACAATATTTCCATTTCAAGCCAATTTAGTTACATGATCCACTGAAAAAATAATTACATTTGTATTATATGTGTAGCAAGATATAGTTAAAGTTTCTTAAAACTTAAAATACGGTAAGTCCCCTACATATGAACGAGGTCCGTTCCGAGAGCACGTTCATAAGTCCAATTTATTCTTAAGTCCAACAAAGTTAGCCTAGGTACCCAACTAACACATCAGTTATATAGTACTGTACTGTAATAGGTTTATAATACTTTTCACACAAATAATACATAAAAAACAAACACAAGGGGCTTCCCTGGTGGCGCAGTGGTTGAGAGTCCGCCTGCCAATGCAGGGGACACGGGTTCGTGCCCCGGTCTGGGAAGATCCCACATGCCGCGGAGCGGCTGGGCCTGTGAGCCATGGCCGCTGAGCCTGCGCGTCCGGAGCCTGTGCTCCGCAACGGGAGAGGCCACAACAGTGAGAGGCCCGCGTACCGCAAAACAAACAAACAAAAAAACCCCACAAAAGACAAAGAAAACAATCTTACAGTATAGTACCTTGGAAAGTACAGTAGTACAGTACAACGGCTGGCATCAGGTGAACAGGCAAGAAGTGTTACTGACTGGAGGAGGGAGAGGAGGTGGGAGATGGTAGAGCTGAAGGATCGTCAGCAGTAGGAGATGGAGGGCAAGCTGCAACTTCACTCACGCCTGACGTTGATGACACAGGTTCTGGTACCTTGTTGGATTCAATTCTATCTACCCGCTTGAAAAATTGATCCAGTGATGGCTAGGTAATAGCTCTTTTTTTCTCCTTATAGATGACAAGGTAGCACTGGATTGCATTCTGAACGTCTGCTGCAACCTTCGTGTACCGTTCTATGTTCAGGTCCTGTACCTCAAAAACTAACGGTGCCTCCTCAAATAAAGAAAATCTCTTTGCCATTTCCTGCATTGTGAATCTCTTCGGTTCCTCAGTTACTTCTTCTTCCCCTTGTCTCTCTTTGTCCTTTATCTGGGCCTCCAATTCCATCAGGTCTTCATTAGTAAGCTCCTTGTGTTGCACAGCAAGGCATTCAAGTTGTCCTCTTGCAGAACTGGCTTGAAATAAAGACACTGTACTACTGTACTCTATACATTCCTGTACAGTAAAGTACACAAAAGCACAAGCACTTGTAGAGGATGCACACACATGACAATGTACACCAGACACGTGAACTAACGTACATGATTGGACATGCGGACGCATGTTCGCATCTTCAAAAGTTTGCAACTGGCAGGTTCGTATGTAAGGAACTTACTGTAATAGTCACTCAAAACAGTTTGATTTTATGTTGGTATATTTCCAGTAAAAAATTAAAAGTAGAAACAAAACAAAAAAAGAGAGAGACAAAATAAAAATAACAAACGAAATAAGCCTATTTAGAGGTTCCAATTTCTCAAAAACCCTGTCATCGACAGTAAATATTTCTTAAAACAAATTTTAATCCTTTTGATTGAATTTAAATCCATCTTTTCCTGTTTTCCCACTGAAATTACTTAGTAGTGTGGTTATATTTGTGCTTTTTTCCCCCCACAGATCATGATATATGATTACTTCCTAATCCACATACTGGGTCACATTTAGCCTTTCTCTCTCTTTAAATCATGCCACAGCCATTTATTTCTATGTCAGTGTTTGGCCCTTGGGAAGGTTTATGAATACAAGAGATGTGGTGAGTTATCCTTTTATTTCATATGTTAAAGTTTTCATTATGTATTTAGTAACATAAGGACAATGGAACTATCCTAAAGGCCACAGTTAACTGTTGCTAATTGTTGCTGGTATGATGCAGATCATGCTCTATTTCCTCTTTTGAATGTCAACTTTGTGGAAAAAAAAATCTACACAGGTTGTCTTTACTCCATTACCAGTTCAATTCTAAACTCTTCAGATCTACCATCAGTCTTCACTACTGTGCTAAAAATTGTTCTCACAATATCTAGTTAATAAAATATAATTATGTATTTTCAGTCCCAGTCTCCTGGATTTCTCTAAGTAATTTTGTCTTCACTAACCAGATTCTTGAAACGATTTCTACCTTCAGCTCCATTTTGTTTTATTTTCCTAATTGCCTGGTAGCTCTTTTTGTTGTTGTATGTTTGTTTCTACATCATAAAAATGGACATCTTCTAAAATCTAGTTTTCTAAAGTATAGTTCTCAATCTTATTCTCTTTTTACTATATTCTCCACATAGATTAATCCAACCAATTTTACAGCTTGAATTACTATTTTAATGTAAATGATGCAAATCTTTTCCTAAGACAAACTGACCGGCAGACCAGCTACTCCATTTGCTGACAACATATTTATTCAATCTTAATTTTTATTATTTTTTTGTTAAATATATTTCAGTTCATTCCCCTGAGATGTTATTCTTTCTCTATTTTTCAATTCATTCTATTGAAATATCCATCCAAGATTTTCTCAAATGTCTTCCTATGAATGAAAAACTCTTCTTGATTCCCCAAATATAATTACTTCTTCTGTATGCCTTCTGTTTGTTTGTTTGTCTTTTTATCGCACTTGTCTTACTCTACCTGTTTTTTTGCTATTATCTACTTGATTGTTTAATCCTGTCTGTTAAATTATAATCTTTTTCATGGTGGATGTCTTAGTCTAATCAGGCTGTTATAACAAAATACCATACACTGGGTGGCTTATAAACAATGAAAATTTATTTCTCACAGTTCTGGAGGCTAGGAAGTACAAGATCAAGGGGTCCACATGGTCACATTCTGGTGAAGGCCACTTCCTGGTTCACAGCTGGCACTTTCTCCCTGTGTCCTCACATGATGGAAGGGGTGAGGAAGCTCTCTGAGTTCTCTCTTATAAGGGCACTAATCCCATTCATGAAGGCTCCACCTTCATTGACCTAATTACTTCCCAAAGGTCCCACCTTCTAATACCATCATCTTTGAGGGTTAGGATTTTAACATATAAGTTTTGAGGGGACACAGACATTCAGTCTATAGCAGTAGGATTGATATCTTTATGTCCTTGTTTTCCCTGCAATGTCTAGGATATAGTGCCTTCAACATATTGAGTGAGTGGATGAACTGAGTTTAATGTTTCAACATTTCAAAAAAGTCAGTCTCATAAAACAATCCATAAAACAGTTGTGGAGGAAGAAAGCAGTTGGACAGCATACGTGATCTACTTTTGAGATAATCAGAAAAGAAGGCAAAGATGTGCATCCAGCTGAGATTGAGAAGTAACTGCTTCCTCTAGTCATTGGAGAGCTCAGCCTGCAGTACATTCATACCAAGACAAAATTCATGATGGACATTCCATACAGGTATATGGCAACTTTTGACCTCTACAATATGATAAAATCATTAGGACCAAATCTTCTACATAAAACATATTTACCAGAAGTTATTGATTATATGCCCTGGTTTGCCCCGGGATAGTCCAGGCTTCCACTATTGTCTTTAAATAATTGTCATCCCCTTCTCCTTTAGCTCTCAAAAATGTAACAGTTTGAATGAATTACATGATCATCTTAACTTAAGTAATAAACATACACACTACTATATATAAAATAGATAACCAACAAGGACCTACTGTATAGCACAGGGAACTATACACAACATCTTGTAATAATCTACAAGGGAAAAGAATCTGAAAAAGAATCTATATATGTGTATATATACATATATAACTGAATCACTTTGCTGTACACCTGAAACTATCACAACATTGTAAATTAATTACACTTCAACAAAAAAATAAAATAAAAGTTAAAAATAAATAAAAAACAAATAAATAAATTAAACACACAAGCCTGGGTAGTTTGTCTAATCTATATCTCTATGGTTGCCAATCTGTGACCTTAAAAATTCCCACACTTGTCACATTTTTAGCAAAGTGACTCATGCTGAATTCGACATGACTGGCATAATAATTAATTAAAAATTAATGGAAGGCAAGAATCATTGTGTTCTTTCCCTGTGTGCCTAACAGGGCCTTGCACATTATTGGCCCTTGCATGGGGTTTATTAAATTAGACACATGTTCTAAGGGGCTGATATTAAATTTCCCAATAAGAGAGTCCCTGATATCAGGGGGTTTCCATTAAGTCAGACATCTAGTACATTTTTCAGGTGATTTTCCTTGTAGCAAATTGGAGAGAGCTTTGTAAAAAAAAAAAAAAAAAATCTAGATGCCTAATTGAAAGAAGATTTGCAATTGACATAACAGTAACTACTCATTTTTAGAAAAAAAAATGTTGAAAATACTGATGCTTTTTCCAAAAGTCACATTTAACACCTTTCAAACTAACCCCCTCCCAAGAAGAGCTCGTTTGAAGTACAATATTCAGAATGTAGATAGATTCAGAATGCACACAATATTCAGAATGCCAGAAATTTTTGTCATTTAATTATTTGAATACTGAAGAGTCAACTCACAGAATTGAAGCTACTAAGTAAAGACAAGATTAGTGCATAGAAGAATAGGATTCCTTGGACTCTACTATCTTTCTCCTCCCTTTGAGTGATTTTCAATATATCAAAAGGTGAAAATTTAAAAAGAGTTCCATTTGTTTCATTTTCAACTCTTTATCATCCACCTATTTCTTAGCAGCAAAAAACAATTTCTTAGAGAAGAAAAAAAGGAAGCAGTTCTTTCCCTTACTCTCACCCACCATCATTTTTAAGGTCTCATTAAATAAAAAAATAGATGTCTCATTGAAAGTGCAAAATTAAAGTTACTCTGCCACCAAGTCCATTAACCACTCCAAGAGGACTCCCTGATGCTAACTTTGATAATGTCCGTTAGACGTACATGCTGTGAAGAAGAGAAATGAAGGTGAGAACAGAGAAATGATAGAAGCAGAAGAGAAAATTTGGCATCTGCCTTCTAATCTGCAGCACTAGGATTTCCTAGAAAATAGACACACAATCAGTCATGTCAATTAATCCACACTACATCAATCCTCAGCTAAAGGATGGCAACCTCATATGATGGGAACAGGAGTATGTAGAGCATACCATCAGACATATTAGAGAGACGGCTGATCAGAAGTGCTCACTTAAAAATGTGGTCCAGGGCTTCCCTGGTGGCGCAGTGGTTGAGAGTCCGCCTGCCGATGCAGGGGACACTCGTGTCCCGGTCCGGGAAGATCCCACATGCTGCGGAGCGGCTAGGCCCGTGAGCCATGGCCGCTGAGCCTGCGTGTCCGGAGCCTGTGCTCTGCAACGGGAGAGGCCACAACAGTGAGAGGGCCGCGTACTGAAAAAAAAAAAAAAAAAATGTGGTCCAGAATGTATAGCCAGTGTTGCAGTAGCCAATTCTAAAATGAAGTCCGGTTACCCTAAGTGTATCAGAGTTTGAAATTCACTATACAGTAAAAAATGATTCCCAGTGTAGGTCCAGGAGATAGCATGGGATTCAAAAACTGAAGGATTGTAGCAAAGGGGTTAAGGTGGACAGGTCAGGGGACAGAATCAGAATTTTGATTTAAAAATATTTCTTGCCACTTTTCTTTAATTGTATTTACTCACATGTGTTTTGCCCTACGAGTGTGTGCAGAACATTGGCATGTGGATGAATGAAAGAATAAAACGTTATCTAAAAGCACTTAAGCCTTATTTCATAAATACCATGGCAAAATAAATGAGGTGTTTAGATGTCTTTTGCTTCTCCTCTAGGCCCAACACACACCTTCTCTCAACCCCCTGGTTTCAGTCAGCACTTGATGACAGGGTAGCTGTGAGGTCCTCTTCCTTTCTCACCCTCCTACTCTTTACTCAGAGGTGGCTGAGAGAGTACTGAAATTTGTACTCCTTCCAGAATTATGAATTATGAATATTTGGAATAGACATACCAATTTATGTCTCAGTTGGTGGCTAAAGTGATATTCTACTAGAATTCAAGATTGGCATCCAACCTAATCTGCTGGTACTCATGCTGGATCTCTTATTACATATTTTGAACATCACCTTTGGCCAGTGGAGTGTATCTACTTCAAGTTTATAAAGAACAATTAAACACTAATCATGTCTTAGTCCAGAACTTCCCTATTCTCTATTCTTTCTCTAATTCAAGATCACAAAAATTATCTCCAATACATTCTTATAGAACTTGTATAGCTTTACTTCTTTTAGATTTTTGATCCATTTTAAGTTAATGTATTTTGTATGTTTGTACGGTTCTATGTATCAAAGTTCTTTTTTTGTTTGTTTTTGCATACTGCTATGTTGATATCCAACTTTTCCAGCACCAGTTGCTGAAAAGACTCTCCTACATTGAATTACCTACAAAACTATTGCTCACTTTGCTTTAGATCTTTGGGATTGCTGTTGCTCATGATATGGTAAAAATATCATATTTTGTGTGCTAGACATAAAAAAATCTTTGAAATCATATTTCACAGACATAAATTGAAGATAGATCCTTATCTGCATCACCATTATTCTTGAAGAATTAAAGATATGCTAAGATAGCAAATTATCACGGTGATCTCCTCTTTGCTCTTACGTATATTTTACAGTCCTGCCCTAACTGGTAAATTACACAGTTGGGGAAAATTGAAAAACAAAAGTATGATAGATAGAGAAAATAGACTAGAGATTAGAGTGGAGTAGTTGGTATGTATTTTGTCCAATATAATCTCAACCTTACTAAGTAACTCATTAGCAATTTGGAGATCTAAGGTACATTGGGGAAAATGGCACAATTTAACTGAACAGGGGAAGGGAAATTTTCTTTGACATTTTCTAAGGGTTATCTCCCATTATACTAAGAAAATGTGGCAGCATTTTATTGGGACCAGCAAAAGAGATAAATTTTTGCGTGAAACCCCAAACTCTGGCCCAGGAAATGTCTTTAGCCTTCAAGAAAATGAAAGTGACAGACTGCAATACTGACTGCCTTTATGTTTCCCTACTCTTTCTATTCCCTATAGGATAGAGAACTGATTAAACTCTGACTCCAGAATGTGAAGCCAAGAAGTTTCATAACCAAGTAAGTGTCTTTAGCATGCCCAAGTGTTGCTACGGAGATCAGAATTTCTTGAACTTGACATTATAATCTGCATTAGCTTCTCTAAAAATGGTAAAATAGATGTAGTGTCAGAAAGCTGATAATTCCACTTGCATGTCTCAAATCCCATCACGCACCCTGATTTTTCAATTTTCTTAAATTTGGTTTGCTGTTCCTGTTTATTGCTACAGTATACATTAGAGAAGGTATATTTATGTCAGTCTCATTAAATTGTCTATGTTAATAGGTCAGCAAATAATCTTTTTATGGGTATCACCATTCAATTTAGAGGATTCTAAACCAGAAATCCCTGGCGTCAAAATATCTGTAGTTTAACTACAAAATTAGCAGTAGGTCAGGCAAAAGTTATGGGACTGTCTTAAACTGAGACTTATTCATGCTTGAGGGCATTTATGTTTTCTTCTCAAAGCTCAATTCAACAACCAACTCATACTCTACTTTCTATTTCTGGAGGTTTCAGTTGGAGAGCTTTAGCATCCCAATGCCTTTGAGATTAATTTTGACAAGTGCTTCCAGGCACACCTTCCCAAGGTCACTGGGTCAGTCTGGCAAGCAGCTAAGGGATATACAGAAGCAGTGTACTTGACCCTGGGATAAATCATCACAGTACACTTGGCTGTGAAGTTACTCATTAAAAATCTTGACCTTCCATCCTAATCAACATCATGATTCCTCTTCTTTATAGCTTTTTTGTGTGTGCTGAACTCTTTCTGTATTCAGGTGAGAAAGGTTTAACATAATACGGTTCTTTGGAAGGTGCTTGGGTTGGGCAGGACTATAGTCTTATTACACAAATATAGAATGCTTTGGTTTTCAAAAGAAAAGGAATATTTAAAAGCCATTTCTAATCGGCTGACTATGACTGTCCACTGATCTATTTCTGTATCCAGCTCTCTGTTCTCATGGTATAACTCTGTCAGATTATTTTTCTTCACATGATTACTCTTCATTTTTATTTCCTGCCTAGATTTGTAAATTCTGAGTCCTTATTGTTTACTTTCTTCTTTAGCGAAAAAAATGTATCAGGAAGGACAAGAAACTTCTCTATTTCTTGCTGTTTTCTACACCTTCCAATTTCTGAATGGAAAGACAGGAAGCCACATTTCAAATACATGCCCAACCATAGAGCAGAAGCATTCCAGGCCATAGTATTTTAAGGTTTTAAAATATCTTCAATGACATCTTACTCAGATTCAATCCATTTGATTCATAACTGGTATTATACATCTTAAAAAATTTTACTGAAATGTGGATGCAAGTGGTGCTTCAAGCTTCAGTGATTACTTTGGTTGATCTGTCATGTGTCAGTATGTTTGAATCTTCAGTGTTGATAACTTAACGACAAAGATGGGGGGTTATGGGAAGAGGAAGAGTGACTAAAATGGATTTTACTAAAATCTGTACTGCTTGTCTTTCATTCCAGTAGCAACTTCTGGAAGACCTAGAGGTTTCAGGGCATAGCCAGTAAAGATTTTGAGAAGCATAGGTACTGATTTCAGCAAAATTTCCCCTGAAATATTGGGAATATTTCTTAATCTGCCCAGTACACAGGGATAGTGTTTAACCCGCAATAAAATGTACTTGTTTATTGTGTCTACTAGTTTTTGTCTATTTTGCCTGTGTTCCCAGATAGAATGTAAGCTCTCTAATGGCAGGAGTTTTTATCTGTTTTATTAATTTATGTATTCCCCAAGCCTAAAAGAGTTCATAGCACATAGTTGGTGCTCACCAAGTAGTTGTTGAATGAATGAACTAACCTGTGTCCTTTTTTTTATATATAAATTTATTTATTTTTGGCTGTGTTGGGTCTCCGTTGCTGCGCACAGGCTTTCTTTAGTTGTGGCGAGCGGGGACTACTCTTCGTCGCGGTGCACAGGTTTCTTATTGCGGTGGCTTCTCTTGTTGCAGAGCACAGGCTCTAGGCGTGTGGGCTTCAGTAGTTGCAGTAGTTGTCGTGCACAGGCTTAGTTGCTCCGCGGCATGTGGGATCTTCCCGGACCAGGGCTCGAACCCGTGTCCCCTACATTGGCAGGCGGATTCTTAACCACTGAGCCACCAGGGAAGTCCCACCTGTGTCCATTTATTACATGACCCTCAAATTGCTTTGCAATCGCTTTGGAACTCTGACTCCATAAAAATTACATCCTTTAAAAATGTATTTAACTTATATACCTTGTATGTAGACACAGCATCTAATACAGGGATATGCGCTGTAGGAGATTCTAAAAAATATTACTAAGAAGGTTGGTATTATGGATTGAATTGTGTACCTCCAAATACATACGTTGCTCTAACCTCCCATACCTCAGATTGTGACAATATTTGGAGATAGGGTCTTTACAGAGGTAATTAAGTGAAAATGTGGTCATTTGAGCAGATCCTAAGCCAATCCTACCCATGTCCTTAGAAGAAGAGGAAATTAGGGCACAGACATGTATAGACAATGTCAAGACACAGGAAGCAGATGGCTATTTATAGGTCAAGGGGAGAGTCTTAGAGCAGATCCCTTCCTCATGGTCCTCAGAAAAATTCACCCTCCCAGCAACGTGTCTAGACTTCATATTTCTGAGAAAATAATTTTCTGGTCTTTAAGCCACCCAGTCTGCAGTGCTTTGCTATAGCAGCCCTAGCAAACTAATATAGCAAGTTTACCTATAACATTAGAATTGGGAAAGATTGACAAATCTGCCCAGCATAGAACATATGTTATATTTTTACACAACAATGTTGGGCAAGATATTGATTCGCACATAGCACTTCTTTTTGTCCCTAAGACCTATGTTCAGGTTTGGCTGCTCTCAGACCCATGCCTTTCTAATGGAAATCCTAAATCGCCCATAAGAGGAAAATTTTGGTGGGAACTCAGTGTTCACAAGTTGAATTATGAACTGGCTTTGACCTTCCCCACATGCATTCATATTCTGCTTGTACTTACAGAGAGTAGTTGTCATGGGTCAACTAGGACAGTGCTAATTACAACAGCATTTGTTAACCATAATAAGAACAATCCATTAGGATGATGGTATAATAACTACAACAAGCAAACATAAAACATATTAGTGGTATCGGGCTAATAATTAACCTACGTTTATGGTTTAGTTATCAAGGAGAGTAAAAGAGAGGGAATGAATAGGTTATATATAGAGAGATTGTCTGCAGATTGGTTTATATGTATCTGCATTTACATGGGATGAAACAGGCCAAAAATTCAGTGAATTGTTTAACAATTGACCAAAGGATTTTGTCTTAAAACCAAAAGGCACTCTTGCTGATTTGATAAGATTTTCTCACTCACTGGGTCTTAGACAAATAGGGGAAACATCTCTGCTAGAGCAAAGACCTTTGGCAATGGAAAGGATTTTCACCTCAGCTACACCAAATCAGCTCATTTGTGAACTAAACATCTTCATCTCAAGCTCAAATATGTCTCAACCTTCCCTGACAACAATTGATCAAGAAAACATATGGCAAAAAGAGAGATCTAGTCAAGAGTCCTAGACTTCAACAAGAGGATTCTAAGAAGAAAGTTATTTGGAGATACTTCATCCATATTCACACTGATGTTAAAATGTTCCTTTGCTTAGCAAAGCATAGAGAGGGCCCCTCTAAACAGGTATTGTGTAACTTTAAACTGTTGGTTAAGTAAGGTGGGTGCATGTGTGTGCACGCACACGTGCAAGTGTGAGTAAAACTGAATATTTACTCTCTTAAATATTAGATTTATCAGTAGTATGTATGAACTTAAGCTCTCCTATCTAAGTTCTCTCCGTGGGGCTTCCCTGGTGGCGCAGTGCTTGAGGGTCCGCCTGCCGATGCAGGGGACATGGGTTCGTGTCCCGGTCCGGGAGGATCCCACATGCCGCGGAGCGGCTGGGCCCGTGAGCCATGGCCACTGGGCCTGAGCGTCTGGAGCCTGTGCTCCGCAACGGGAGAGGCCACAACAGTGAGAGGCCCGTGTACCACAAAAGAAAAAAAATAAAAATAAGTTCTCTCCGTTATAAAACAATTTCTCTTTTATCTCACATAATCACTTACTTTGTCTCTTTGGTTGCCCATTTGCTTTAACCCTCTATGATTTCCTTCTCTGGCTCTGGCTTTCTGTTCAATTTATACATAATTTGTTCATAGCCTGATGCACTTTCAGTAAATATACCTCCTCAACATAGCATCTCCCCACCCTCATTGTTACTGGCAGTTATTAGCCCTGTAGGAAATCTCATTAGATAAAAGAAGTCTCCCTCATTTTTCTACCTACCTCCAAAGCCTTCAAAAATTTTATCTGTCGAAATAGATATCGATATACAACGTTTCCATCATTATTTATATTAGATAGATGGAAAGGTAGTTAGGTCATTAGATAGGTAGGAAGATAGATGGGTAAAATCACATATATATAATACAAATAAAAATATATTTCATATTTGTATAATATGTGTGTTGGACATTTTTGTAATTTTTGTATTGAGAATTTATCAAGAACTAGAAGAACAGATCAATAAAGGGATTCAGATATAACCTGAACTCAGCATACTATACTCTTCGAATGTTCGCCTCAGCCCGGCGAAGACATAGGCAAATGATAATGGCTCCGAAGGACTCATTAGTGTTTATGCTGGCAATGCACTTTTAAGAAAAGTAGTCAGAGTTTATCATTGACTGTTTATCATGCTAATCCACAAAGACCAATTGGAATTGCTATTGCTCTAAGCATTATCATCATGAGTGTTGCTGCCTAACATTCTGCCAAAAGGAAGAAATTTTAAAAGGGGAAGGAAAGAGTAATGAGCTAGGTTAAGAATGTGAAATAAATGAATAATTAAATAAACTTTTACTTGATAGTGTGAAAGCTACAAATACAGAATAGAGGGAGAAAAAACATCACTATCCTATTTTTCTATTCTCCCCTTCAGTAAATCGGTACTTTAACAAGGAAAGAAATAAGTCGACAGCGGCCAATAAATCAATAGTCTAAGAAGACTCAAGTAAAGGCTTTTTTGAACTTTTAACATTGCTAATTACCTATAAAGTACCTAAAATACTATAGGATTTTTCTTTCCTTCATTCCTTATTATATTTTTAACATTTCTACATTAAATTTTCTAAGTCTAAACTGATGATATTACTTACTCTCAATTCTTGTTCTGTGCCTATAACCAGAATATACTGTTATGAGTTGATCTCATCCATCTCGGTGGCTTTAAATGCTATCTATATACTGATGAATCCAAAATTTATATCACCAGCCCCTACTATTCCTTGGGGCACCAGTGATATACATTGACAAATGTTTATTACTTATTCAGCATCTGTATTTAGATGTTGAACAGGCACCACAAACAATGCTCTGAACTGAATTGTTGATTTTACCTCTCACACTTGCTCTATTTTCAGTGTTCCTTATATCAGCAAGTGTCATCACTATATCCCTAAGACCAAAATTTTTTTCTCTCACACAGCAAATCCAGTTCACAGCAAATCCAATTGAGCCTATCCATTCTACATTTAAAATGTATCCCCCTCAATAGCTACTCCCCTAGTTCAATTCCTGACCTCCTAACTGGTCTCCTTGCTTTTACTCTTTCCCCCTCTACAGTTTGTTCTCTAGACAGCATCCACAGGGATCTTTTTAAAATTCAAGTCTGATTATACACTTCCCAGATAGTAGAACTACATTGGCTTCCCATCACATTCAAACTCAAAGTTAGAAACCTTACAGTGGGCCCCAGAGACCTATATGATCTGGTCCCCGTACACCTCTCCAGTTTACTTTCTATCCCTCATACTCACTGTGCCCCAGTCATACTGGCCTCTGCTTTTCCTTGGACACATACGTGCTTCTACCTCAGGACTTTTGCCTCTGTGGTTTCTACTGCCTGGACATTCTTTTTCCAGTATCAGCATGGTTCATTCAATCTATTCTGGTTTTGCAAATGTCACTCCTTCACAGAGGCCTTTCCTGACCACCCCATCTATAACAGGGCTTAGAACCAGCTTTTAGTTTTATTGATCTTTGCTATCGTTTCCTTCATTTCTTTTTCATTTATTTCTGATCTGATCTTTATGATTTCTTTCCTTCTGCTAATTTTGAGGGTTTTTTATTCTTCTTTCTCTAATTGCTTTAGGTGCAAGGTTAGGTTATTTGAGATATTTCCTGTTTCTTAAGGTAGGATTGTATTGCTATAAACTTCCCTCTTAGAACTGCTTTTGCTGCATCACATATGTTTTGGGTCGTCATGTCTCCATTGTCATTTGTTTCTAGGTATTTTTTGATTTCCTCTTTGATTACTTAAGTGATCACTTCGTTATTAAGTAGTGTATTGTTTAGCCCCCATATATTTGTATTTTTTACAGATCTTTGCCTGTAATTGATATCTAGTCTCATAGCATTGTGGTCGGAAAAGATAGTTGATACGATTTCAATTTTCTTAAATTTACCAAGGCTTGATTTGTGACCCACGATATGATATATCCTGGAGAATGTTTCATGAACATTTGAGAAGAATGTGTATTCTGTTGTTTCTGGATGGAATGTCCTATAAATATCAATTAAGTCCATCTTATTTAATGTATCATTTAAAGCTGGTGTTTCCTTGTTTATTTTCATTTTGGATGATCTGTCCGTTGGTGAAAGTGGGGTGTTAAAATCCCCTACTATGATTGTGTTACTGTCGATTTCCCCTTTTATAGCTGTTAGTATTTGCCTTATGTATTGAGGTGCTCCTATGTTGGGTGTATAAATATTTACAATTGCTATATCTTCTTTGATTGACCCCTTGATCATTATGTAGTGTCCTTCTTTGTCTCTTGTAATAGTCTTTATTTTAAAGTCTATTTTGTCTGATATGAGAATTGCTACTTCAGCTTTCTTTTGATTTCCACTTGCATGGAATATCTTTTTCCATCCCCTCACTTTCAGTCTGTATGTTCCCTAGGTCTGAAGTGGGTCTCTTGTAGACAGGATATATACAGGTCTTGTTTTTGTTTCCATTCAGCCAGTCTGTGTCTTTTTGTGGGAGCATTTAATCCATTTACATTTAAGGTAGTTATCGATATGTATGTTCCTATTCCCATTTCCTTAACTGTTTTGGGTTTGTTATTGTAGATCTTTTCCTTCTCTTGTGTTTCTTGCCTAGAGAAGTTCCTTTAGCATTTGTTGTAAAACTGGTCTGGTGGTGCTGAACTCTCTCAGCTTTTGCTTGTCTGTAAAGGTTTTAATTTCTCCATCAAATCTGATTGAGATCCTTGCTGGGTAGAGTAATCTTGGTTGCAGGTTTTTCTCCTTCATCACTTTAAATATGTCTTGCCAGTCCCTTCTGGCTTGCAGAGTTTCTGCTGAAAGATCAGCTGTTAACCTTATGGGGATTCCCTTGTGTGTTATTTACTGTTTTTCCCTTGCTGCTTTTAAGATGTGTTCTTTGTATTTAATTTTTGACAGTTTGATTAATATGTGTCTTGGCGTGTTTCTCCTTGGATTTATCCTGTATGGAACTCTCTGTGCTTCCTGGGCTTGATTAATTATTTCCTTTCCCATATTAGGGAAGTTTTCAACTATAATCTCTTCAAATATTTTGTCAGTCCCTTTCTTTTTCTCTTCTTCTTCTGGGACCCCTATAATTCGAATGTTGGTGTGTTTAATGTTGTCCCAGAGGTCTGTGAGACTGTCCTCAGTTCTTTTCATTCTTTTTTCTTTATTCTGCTCTGCAGTAGTTATTTCCACTATTTTATCTTCCAGGTCACTTATCCGTTCTTCTGCCTCAGTTATTCTGCTATTGATCCCATCTAGAGTATTTTTAATTTCATTTATTGTGTTGTTCATCACTGTTTGTTTCCTCTTTAGTTCTTCTAGGTCCTTGTTAAATGTTTCTTGCCTTTTCTCTATTCTATTTCCAAGATTTTGGATCATCTTTACTATCATTATTCTGAATTCTTTTTCAGGTAGACTGCCTATTTCCTCTTCATTTGTTAGGTCTGGTGGGTTTTTACCTTGCTCCTTCATCTGCTGTGTGTTTTTATGTCTTCTCGTTTTGCTTACCTTACTGTGTTTGGGGTCTCCTTTTCACAGGCTGCTGGTTCGTAGTTCCCGTTGTTTTTGGTGTCTGTCCCCAGTGGTGGTTCAGTGGGTTGTGTAGGCTTTCTGGTGGAGGGGAGTAGTGCTTGTGTTCTGGTGGATAAGGCTCGATCTTGTCTTTCTGTTGGGCAGGTCCATGTCTGGTGGTGTGTTTTGGGGTGTCTGTGGACTTATTATGATTTTAGGCAGCCTCTCTGCTAATGGATGGCGTTGTGTTCCTGTCTTGCTAGTTGTTTGGCATGGGGTGTCCAGCACTGTAGCTTGCTGGTCGTTGAGTGAAGCTGGGTCTTGGTGTTGAGATGGAGATCTCTGGGTGATTTTCGCCGTTTGATATTATGTGGAGCTGGGAGGTCTCTTGTGGACCAGTGTCCTGAAGTTGGCTCTCCCACCTCAGAGGCACAGCACTGACTCCTGGCTTTTCCCTTGCTTAATTGATACAGGAAGTCTAGAGGAGGCTTGAGTATGAGGAGTGCTTTTTTCTCCAGAGGAGAAAAAGCTCTGGTAAAGTCTTTTCCTCCTGAAGGAAATCTTTGTTATTGAGAAAGCTCTGGGTGAATTTCACAGTGATTGCTCTTGTAGGCCCCTTAGCAGAGCCAGGACGGGTCTTCTTCAACTCTTCAACATGAGAGCATGGTGGGATTCCTAGAGGTTAAAACCCATGAAAGTCAGGGGGATCCTTAAGACTGAAGCTCCCATGAGTTTCTCACTCTCTTGCTAGCCCATACTTAGCCTCCAGCAATTCATCAAAATTGCCATTTAAGTGTTCCTACTGATGCTGAAAGCTCAGCCTCTGCACACTAGTGTCGAATCAAACCTCAGAGGCAGAGTTTTGGGTGAAGGAGAAAAGAATAGCTTTATTTCTTTGCCAGGCAAAGGGGGACACAGTGGGCTTGTGCCTCTCAAAAATTATGTGTCCCAACCTGGGAGGATTTGATAAGGAATTTTATAGCAACAGTTCAAGGGTGGGTTGCTGATAAGATTAGGGCATATCCAGGGCCTCCATTCCTCTAATCTGGTCTCAGGTAATCTTGTAGTGAAACCAAGCAGGACCCTGTGAAGCTCCTGGGTATGGAAGCTTTTCTGTTCCCCTGTTTCTTGACTCCATCCTCTATGACCTTCCCTGAGTTCCAAAGGGCAGATTAGAACAGTTGCTAATCAGGGAAGGGAAGGGATGAAAAGACAAGGGCCGGGCGGCCAGAAAACAATAGTGCAGCCTTGGGGCAGAATCCTGGTTCTACCTCAAGGGATAAACATAACAATGTCTTTAAGCTCTTTAAGCTGTCACCATTCTTCATACCAGAGAAAGACCACCTGAGGCTACATTAAAGCAACCCAATCCTTTGTATCTGCTTCTCATACTCTAAAAACCCTAGCTAGGTGAGAACTGTTTGCATACAGAGAAACTGGGATTCAGGAGAATATTTCTTCAAGACCCAAATGCCAAAATTCACGCAATCAGCACTTACTACTTTATCTTGGCTTTCTGCCCTTCCTTCTTCCATTTTTCCTCTTGCTTCTTCCATATGGTCAGAAGGGCTGGCATTTCTAGATGTGACCTGATCCTCATTGGGTGTTTCTGTCTTGGTTAAATGCCATCAATATCTTCAATCATTATTCTCCAAATTAGAGAAATTTCTTCATTATTTCCTAAAACCCCACCCCAAATTTGTCACTGAGCTCTTTTGTTACAGTCTGACTGCATTTTTGGTGTTTGACCACTGACAGTTTTCAAGCCCCATCTTTTCCTACCTCTTGCCCCACAGCTAAGAAAGCCAATAAGAAAGTCTTCACTCACCTTCCCTTGGCACCAGCAGGAATTGAACTATGCAAACACAGTCCACACAGGAACACTTACTCTAGCCTCCTTACCCTCTAACCAAAGTAAAAACAGAAGTCCCTCCCTTTGCTCAAGTTTTTGTGCCTGGCCTACTATCATATGAGCATTATTATATATATATAATGGTATATATACCATTATATGAGCAATAAAGCTTTTCATAACTTCTTGGCACATGTGTGATATCATCAATCTAGACATATTAACAAATTTTGTTAGAGGTAGAGATAGGTAACCACAAAATACCTCTGCTTTTGAACTTTTCAAATTCTTCCTTGTATCATCTGATATCTCCTCTTGACTCTTTTAAAGCAAAACACTTCAATGCACCAATTCCTCTACTCCCATTATCTCTTGAATATAATTCAGAAATACTTTCACTCCCACCTCCCCACAGAACCTCTTCTTGAGAAGTTCAGCAAAGATCTCATTGTTATTTAATCCAAAGGTCAATTTTTAGACTTCTTGCTTGAATTACCAGCAGTGTTTCGTTCAGTTGATTACTCTTTCCACTTTGAAAAAATTTCTTCTGGCTTTTAAGAAAACTGTAATCGCTAAGTTTCCTCCTTACTCACTGGTGCTTTTTTTCAGTCTCTAATTTGTTCCTCCTCTTCTACCTATTGTCTTATTGTTGGAATGCTCCAAATATCTGTCCTTAGACCTCTTCTCTTCTCTGTCAAGACTACTCCCTTAGTAATCTCATCTATGAACTGAGAACTGCCAAATTTCTATCTCAAGTCTTGACCTCTCAAACTCCAAAATTATAGGATTCAATTTCCTACTCAACATCTCTACTTAGATGCCTTAATATCCATTTCAAGTTTACCCATGTCAAAATTAGACCCCTGATATTCTTCCCCCCAAGTTTCTCCACCTGAAGTTTGTCTCATCTCATTTAATAACCACTCCATCTTTCCCTGAACACACCCTTATGTCCTCCTTATTGCTCATACCTCACTTCCAATTGTCAGAAACTTCAGTTGTCTCTATCTTCAGAATATTTGAAGAAACTGATACATTCTCATTATCTCCACCGCCATCACAGGTCCAAAGTGTCACTACATGAAAATCGGTTATTGCAATATTCTTCTAACTAGTCTTTCTCTTTCTACCATTGATCCCCACCCCCACCATCAAGTCTATCAAAACAGCAGTCAAGAGTTATCCAATTAAGACATAAAGCACAATGTGTCTCTCCATTTCTCAAAACCTTTCAATGGTATTCCATCACAGCCAAGGGCAAAAGCCAAAGTTCTTACAAGAAACTACAAAATTCTAAATAGTCTGGCATCCGACTGTCCATCTGATGTAACACCCTACTCCTCTCCCCATTGCTTCCTTCATCCCAGCCACACTGACAGGCCTTGCTGTTTCTAGCACACTTCCATTCTTTGATATTTTGTTGGTATTACCCTCTGTCTGGAATGACTTTCCCCAGATAACTGAGTGGCTTGAAACTTCACCTCCTTCATATTTATCTAAAATATTACTTTATCAGTAAAACCATCCCAAATCACCTTATTTAACCTCTCTTTCCACCTGGCACTTCATGTCCTCCTTCATTGCTTTTTTCTCCATGGCACTTAATATATCTATCTATCTATCTATATTTATCTATATAATTAATATGTTTATTTTATGTCTTATATCAATAGAATATAACGTCCACAGGAGTAAAAATGTTTTTTCTGTTTTGTTTTTTCTGCATTCACAATACCTAAAAAACAATGCCTGCTTATAATAAGCGCTCTGTAAATATTTATTGAATCACTGAGTCTTCTTTGTCCTTCCAGTTCTCATGCCATTGTCCTGACTTTGACCCTCATTACCTCTTTCTTGGCCTTTTGAAATCATCTTCTAACTTGTCTCTCTGTGTTACGTTCCAAACTCCACAAACCCATTATTTCCTAAAGTAATCTTTCTGAAGCATATCTCTGCTTATACTTTTGTGCTCAAAAGCCTTCACTGACTATCCACTGTCAAAGATAGTTTTTTCCAAATACTGAAGTGCAACAGCATCACTTGATTCATCAAACTATAGATTCCAAGGTCTCATCAAAATCTTTTAAATAAGAATCTTTAGGAGAAGGCCAAGGTACCTAAAAGTTTTAAAATAAAATAAAATGTGAGGCACAACACATTTCAAGGATCATGAACCCAGAAATCCTAGGAATGCCTCCAAGATAATTCAGAAATTTGACCTCAGCCTACCTTTCTAATCTTCTCTTTCTTTCTCTCTTCCACTTTATCTACCCAGTGCAAGTATAGGTAGTTAAGTAATGTGTGGCTTTGGATTATAGGTAGAGATTGTTACATATGGTAAAAGAAGTAAAGAAAGTATAGAAGCTAATTTAAAAATTAAAAAACAGGAAAAGGAAGTTTGTTTTTCTGAGAATAGAAAATCATACATGATCTTTAATATTTATTTTGTCTAACTAATTCACTAATTCTAAAGGGATAATTAGGTGAAAAAAATTTTTTGGTGAAAAAAGCATGTTCTCATTAAAAACTAAGATTATGTTCAATATTGAGGATTGGTTAAAGTCAAATTATTTAAAAAATTTTTTTCTTTAATGAGAGAGTTCTATTATTTGGTATTTAACCATTAAATAGTTAAATTTCAGGTGGTAAAAAACACAAATGACAAGGTATGTCATCAGTTTTTATTCCTTCCATTGTTAAAAATTGGTTAGTAAGGTAAATTTAAAGCTTAATTTTAATATAGGAAAATCTATATATTTCTAAATTTGAAGCTTCCTATAGTAAATATGAGAGCACTTAATAAGAGATTCATAACCAGACAAAATTAGATGATATCAGTAGGCTTACATGTGGGAGATTTAAATTTTTTATTCTACAAGAGAATTATTAAAGTTATAACACAATATTACTATGAAGTATAAAGATAAGATATTCATCATAAAACTCATGGAGGAGCAAAATTTGTCTCCCCAAAATGTCTCTTTGGCATGAGGATTAATTTAGGCTGATTATTTTTGAGAAACAGAAGACCCAAAAGAATTCTTTCTTTTGCCTAAAGAATTTAGATAAAGGGCCTGTTTTGGAACAGAGCTATCACCAGAGATATCTGCAAAGAATATGGTCTAGGTGTAGTGGGGGAAACCTGGCAGGGTCTAAAGATCAGAGCCACTCCGTGTCTCATTGCCTCTGCATGGACCAGCAAACATTTATCAAACATGTACTTTTCCATCTTAATGTCAACTTCCTTCCTCCCCTCTGAAGTCTCAAACCACTACCTGCAACATCCTCTTTTCTCTTTAGCTGAAGATAGTATTTAAGGTGAGGATTTCAGCTATTTGAGCGAGTAACCCAGTTTTCCTGGATCTCTCCCATGTACACAGGTTATTAAACTTAGATTTTTCTCCTGTTAGTCTGTCTCACGTCAATTTAATTCTTAGATGAGCCCAAAGAACTTAGAAGGGTAGAGGAAAATGTCTTTTTCTCTAACAAATTCAAGGCACTTCTAATGAACTGAGTATGTATGATTGCTCTTAGGAAGTCCTGTCTACTTCCCTCCAAACGACATACTACATCACCGCAGGAGACATTTTGCTCCCTCCAGGTGATCTCGGAGAGACAGCAGCAGTGAGCAGTGGCCTGAAGCGATCTTAGTTCCCTGCCCAGGAATTGAACCTGGGTAGCCTGGATGAAAACCAGGAATCCTAGCCACCAGACCAGCAAGGGCCAGATGCTAGAGGCAAATTTTCCTTAGCCCTTGCCCCCACTGAAAATGCATTTCTCAAGGAGGCAAAAACTGTAAAAACAGGTACAAAGTTTATTATTAGAGACATAGCACAAGTAGGAGAGCACACACAGAAACAGTTTGTTAAGACAGAAGCAAGGCTGAGATGCACACCCGGAGAGAAAGGGTGTGGGCGTCCCCCCAGTGAGGAGGAGTGCAGTAAAGTGGTGGTTAAATCATTTATATCGGGCAGTCCTTCGGGTCTTTGTTTACCTTTGGCCAATTACCTGATTTCTTTTTCCACATCTGCCCTGCCCTAGGACCCTCCCCAACATGCATGCACAACTTTTTTCCAAGATGGATTCCAGCCCAGAGTCTTAGGCGGGGCCTTGGCATCACCTATTCTGGGGTGGTGCCCCCTCCTTTTTGACCCCCAAGGAGCCTTTCTGCAAATGTGCAATGTCTCCCTTGCCCCAAGGATGGAAGATATGTTTGATCTTTTATTCAAACAGGGTTTAGCTCCTCTCTGTTCCTGCCATGACTGTTATCGTAAAGTGTCCTCAGGAGACAAAGCCTGGCTACCTACCCTGTTTCTGTTGTTATTTCTATTTCAATGTGCAAACAGGAGGCTGACTGTAAATGCCTAACCTGGAGTCCACCTAACTCCTGTGTCAGGAAATGCAAACGGGAGGCTAGTTGTAAGGGTCTGGCCTAAAGCCCACCTTTTTCCTACCCCAAGCAATGTAAAAAGGAGGCCAGTTGTAAATGCCTAGCCTGGAGCCCATCTATCTCTTGCCTCACATGGGTTCTGCACTTTGCTTCCTGTTGCTTGCAATTTCATCAATTTATGTTTAAATTTTAATTCTATCCTCAAGAGGCCATTTATTTCCCTGTTAGTATTACCTCTATAATCTGGGTACTCTATCAGTACATGAATCACTAGCTCTACTTAGAGTATTATGGTTTGGCCAATCTGGCTTCCTCTAAGAATGCTTCAGAAAAATCATTTGACTATAATATGCACCCAGTCTTTGCATTTTAACTCGACTGTGTCAGAATCCCTGTGCCCATATATTACGTAACCATAGATAAACAACTCACAAACCATTGAACCAAGATGATTTTATCCACAGGTTAGGCCACCCATTTACATTTCTTTCCTTGGTATTTGAAATTTGAATACTGAGAGAGACTGAGACATTAGTTAGCAAAACAGGGCGTGGGGAGAAGCAGATACAGTAAGTACAGACAAGTGAAAATAAAGTCAGAGAAACTAGGGTGAAGGTCCACAAGATCCAGTCGCTGGGATCCTGGAACTAACCCCATTTTTGACTATCTAAGACCTAGTTTTTCAGCATTTGCAGATTTTTGTGAGACTGTTGTAACCTCCCCCCTTATTTGAGCAAGCTTGAGTGGATGTCTGTTCCTTATCAATCAGAGATCAACCGAATGATCCCAAAGACTGTACAATATCATTTGTTCAATTATCCTGTTGTGTTTGTGTGTATAATTTGTGTGAATTCTTCTGTTTTATATTTTTGTATATTTTGTGTGATTTTCTATATCTTTCAAAAAATAAAATTTATTTTATTTAATTAAATGAGCAGAAATAGTATACAGTACAATCAATGTAATAAATAAATTTTGCTGTTTATTTTTTTGTTGTTGCTTTGGGGGTTTTGTTCATTTATTTTCTTGTTTTAAAAAATTTGGTGCTTTTTATTACATATTAAAATATTTTTTAGAAAGCCTGAATTTCTCCTTAACTTGAGAGTATAAGGTTTGTTTTATATGCCAATTCCTCTGTGCTTTACTTGTCTCTTAAGTAATCTACGGCTGGAAACAGACTAACTGCAAAGCCTGCACCACCCTAAACAGGCACCAGGTGATAGCTTATAATTGAAAGTACAGTAATTAGAAAAATATTGAAAGTTACTCAATAAGGAAATGCCTTATAATCGAATCCTGAAGTCAAACATCCCCTGATGTCTAAATGCCTTGAGCAGCTTCTCTTAAAAGAAGAATATTCTGAAGCAGATCTTTAGGTAGCATAGGAATTGTCAATTTGACTTGTTTTTAAATTATTATTTCAACATCTTGATTAGAAATACAATCTCACACACAGCAAGTTCATCTAAATAAACCAGTACCAAAGGTAAAATGTAAGGTAATCAAAGTAATTGTCTATATGACATCAAATATTTGGATATTTAAGGTTAGGTATAGAAAACATCTAATTAAATAACCAACGTCACTTTATATTCAGAGTGTTACATAAAAGTATCTCCATGTGCACTGAGATTATAAAAAAAAATCACTATAAATGTAATTCTGCTGCCTAGCTCATTTACTCATATGTATATTGTTCCAATCATCAAGTGGTTCTCAATGTGTGGTTCCTGGACCAGCTGAATCAGTATCACCTAGAAACTAGTTCAAAATAAAAATTCTCTGTCTCTACCCCAAACCTAACTGAATTAGGAACTAAGGGGTTAGAGTCCAGAAATCTTTTTTGTTTTGTTTTGTTTTGTTTTTTGGTACGCGGGCCTCTCACTGTTGTGGCCTCTCCCGTTGTGGAGCACAGGCTCCAGACACGCAGGCTCAGCGGCCATGGCTCACGGGCCCAGCCGCTCTGTAGCATGTGGGATCTTCCCAGACCGGGGCACGAACCCGTGTCCCTGCATCGGCAGGCGGACTCTCAACCACTGCGCCACCAGGGAAGCCCAGAAATCTTTTTTTTTAACAAGCCTTCCAGAGATTACAATGCAGCCAACATTTGTGAAGCATCGCTCTTGGAGAAAGATTGCTGAGTAATGTACATTGTACCAAAATGTAGAAAATCAAATAATTTACAACATAATAAATGGTCAAACTAAAAGATAATATGAAGTCATCTTCTCGCAAAATAGAAGTCATTTATTTGAAGTTCATTTGATGTTTTTAGATTGAACGCTGCTCCAATTACAACTCAAAGGGAGGTCCTTCACATCATAATCTATGTGACTGGTCCCTCCTACAGATGTAGAGATGGCACAGTCCAAATGACAAAACACTGGTCCTGGTGTTAGCAGCACTTCATGAAGTCCATTCTTCGCCTCTCTGTGTGAGGCACAGTATTAAAAAAAATATCCAAACTGTAGTAAATTATTGTGACATGATGTCAGGTCATCAATTTATTCTTATTTCAAAATTTTAATGTTAAGCCTCTTTCATTTTGAATCCATACACGTTAGTGTTCAACTATTAGGTATGCAGACTGTGTGTGTGTGTGTGTGTGTATGTGTGTGTGTGTGTGTGTGTGTGTGTGTAATGTTTGCATGTTCCTTATATAAGGATTTACTGACAGTCCTTTTCTGTCAAATGTTTGGTAAGATCGAGAAAAAAAAAATCCTTCATGTGACTCTTCCCTCTTTCTGTTCTGGGGATATTTTTAAATAATAATCAACTTAAGAGAGTGGTTATCTGAGTACAACAATCTAGCATTCAACACGAGCCTTGGAATTTCTACATTCTCTCAATAACAGTTTGATGAGGACAGGCTTTGGCTGCAGACTCCAACACTCCATATGTTTGATTTAGAATATTTTCCATGTTGTCACTATTTTTTCACAGATGCACAGATGAAAGGCAAAGTAGATTAAGCTGCCATAAAATACTAAGCTGTATTTTACAACAACCATACAATGACTACCAATGAATCTCTGCTGAAAATTGTCATGGGCAGGCCCTTCCTTTTCAGCTTTCTATTTAAGTAGCACAGAAAGAAAGGGTTGGAAGCAACCCAAAGAAGTCATTCAGCATCTTATCCTGTCTCTAATAAAGTCTGTACTTTGACCTACCCAAAAAGAAAGTTAATTTATTCTTTTGCTTTGAAGTACACAAAAAGAAAAACTTGATAACATTCTAGTTTAGAAGTACTTAATTTGCTTGCATACCTATTGTTTACCTATGCCAGTTATGTACAAAGAAACTTAAGTCATGGTCCTTGCCCTTAAAAAATCGCATAACGGTCCCAAATCATACTTAGCTAAGAATAACAAATGTCAAAGGCATTACACATTAAAGGAGGCTTCACAACATTCCTGTAAGATAGGTGTTATTATTATCCTCATTTTAGAGAAGGGGAAATTGATTTTCCCAAACGTACATAACTGAGTTTGCAGAGTTAACATTTACATACACGTAATCTCATTCTAAAGCCCATTCTTATTCCTCTACCCCACATTTCAACTTAACTGATGCCATTACTCTTCCTGGTTTTCACAGCAGTAAAAATGAGCAGTGAGTTGGGTCTGGACACCAACATGAGGCAGAAATAGTTCTTGAATATGTCTGACTCTCCAAATGTGACTTCTGGAGTCTAAAACATTCACTGCAAATGCGTACAATTATAGAATTCAAACACGATCTAATCCACTCTACCTCCTGAACTCACGGTCTTCATTGCTAGTCAACCCCAGTTTAATTAGTTAGATGGGAGGACACCCTTCACAAAGAATGCATATATCAAATCATCATGATGTACACTTTAAATATCTTACCACTTTGTCAACTGTACCTCAATAAAGTTCAAAAGAAAGAGAAATTTAGCCTCAGATTCTTTATTTACAAGATGCTCATGGTGGCCATTACCAGAGCTTCAGAGTTAACATGTGAAATGAAAAGTCTTTGCTATGCTTAGACTAGTCTAAGTCTTATTTCCCCAGGTTTATAGTTAAACTGAGTACACTACAAATCTTTAGTAAGGTATATAGTACCATATAAATATTAAGTTACAAGTCTTGTAGAGTTTATTCTCAACCAACCATCTTTTTTGCTTTGTTGTAGAAGAAAATAATAATGATATCACAAAATAAATTCTTCATGAGAATTTCCAATAATGACTCCTCCTCTGAGTCAAGTAACCCTCTTCCTTCCTTGTTTTAGGGGGGATAATTTCAACAGGAGATTAGAGGCAGAATTCAGGCCTCATCAGATTGAGCCACAAGTGGTGGTTTTGAGGATAGAAGTATTGAGTATGTATTACTCTATTTAGAACCTTTAATCAAAAACTCTGTTTATTTGGAGGTGCAAACACATGCAACAGGTGTGAATTTATTCAACAATAATCGAATGTAAGAAATGTCATATTTTGAAGCAAATTACCCTGGCTCACACCCCTCCACAGGTATTTTGCAGACATTCCCCACTGAAATCCTGCCAAATTGCAGAGTAGATTTGCATATAGGAAACTGATCTCCAGCATCCCTTAATCCTCACAATCCAAGGATCTCATTCTTTGCCCAGATCACGCTTATCACCTCTCTCTTCTTTCTGCCTCTAACCTTCTAGTGTCGTGCTGTGCGTTACAGTGGCCATCAGCTCCATATAGATATTAAGCACACAAAATGTGTCCAGTCTGAATTAGGTGTTCTGTAAGCACAGAAAAACAAAAACAAAACAAAACAAAACCAAAAAAACTGCATTTCAAAAACCTCCTATGAGGTCTTCCCTGGTGGCGCAGTGGTTGAGAGTCCACCTGCCCATGCAGGGGACACGGGTTCGTGCCCCGGTCCGGGAAGATCCCACATGCCGCGGAGCGGCTGGGCCCGTGAGCCATGGCCGCTGAGCCTGCACGTCCAGAGCCTGTGCTCCACAACGGGAGAGGCCACAACAGTGAGAGGCCCGTGTACCCAAAAAAAAAAAAAAAAAAAAGCTCCTATGAAAATAAGAGTCTTAAGTATGTCACTAACAATTTTTATTTTGACTACATGTTGAAACAATAATATTTTGGATATATCAAGTTAACTGAAATCTATTATTAAAATTATGTTTACTCTTTCTTTTTACTTTTTTAAAAAGACGGTCACTAAAATATTTAAAACCACATGTGTGGTTCACGTTATATTTCTGTTTGACAGGGCTGCTCTAAGATAATTTCAGCTACATTTGTTGATGGACTTGTACTTGTGAATAATGCCCTGGATTGTTACTTATTTCAGAGTGTTACCCCAAACAAAGAGAATCAATTATCATACATTCTCTCATCCCTAGAAGAACTTAGAAAGGCACAATTTTGGTTGTCCCAAGAGAGGAAAAGAGAGAAAAACACTTAACTCTCTTTTTCTCTTGAGGAACTGAGAGAAACACACAGCATTTCTCAGTTAGAAGTATCTCAGAACTTTCAGCACTACTGTGAGACTGAAACATGGATCCAAGGTAAGAAAAATAGTTTCTCCCTGTGTTACAATAAATTATGTGTTATAGCATTACTGTTCCTAGTTACTCTGGGTTTCAGTTTCCGTATCTCAAATATAGAACAGGTCATTAAGCTGTTTCCCATCTAGATCTCCTGTACTCAGTGGAAACCATGACTTTCCATGTCTTTAAACAGACAAATAATATGACTGAAGTAAAGAGAACCAGCTTTTAATCTTATAACCGCACAGAAAGTTTAACTCTGTATCCTGACACAATTGACCATCCCACATTTAGATATATTGGGTAAGCAGATTATGGCAAAACCAAATTACTAGACCATTGGTCATGACCCAATTATTTTCACCATTCAGAAAAAGTTTCCTTCAGTTTCACTGACATTTTAATCTCCTTCTCATAGATGAGGGCTCTGCTTTGTACCTGACTCCCTTAGTATCATTTCAGTCAAGTGATTTTTACATTTCTGGTTCTACCTGTGAATTCTGCACCCTCTTGGGTTTCATAAAATGGTATAAAGTTTGTGACTTGGGTGCTGAGAAACACAATGTTCTGATCCGGTGCCCAAGTTAAATAGTATGGAAAATGACTCTTTCCTGAAGATGGATACTTTTGTTTACAACTAAATTTGATGATAATTTTAATTGCCATTAATATAAAGTCAATACTCATTTTTGAAAAACAAATAGAAATGCTTTTCACTGAAATTAGAAATGCCTGGAAAAGTCTGATCTTAATTGATATATATGGTCTTCTAACTTACGCCTGAAAAATACAGCAGAATCCAGTATCTTGACTGCATTTCATAAGATCTGGGTAAAGGCTTCAATTTTAATTTATTTTTAGTGCTTAATTTCCCAGAAAACATTACATTTCTAAACTGATATCTCATATTGAAAACTGTACCGAAATTGACATGACTCAGCCACAATTCAACAAAGTAAAATGCTATCCAAAAATTTCCTTCTCAGGAGCTCTACAAAAGATATATGGCTCTCTAATTCAAAAAGACTCATGTACCACAATGTTCATTGCAGTTCTATTTACAGTAGCCAGGACATGGAAGCAACCTAAGTGTCCATCAACAGATGAATGGATAAAGAAGATGTGGCACGTATATACAATGGAATATTACTCAGCCATAAAAAGAAACGAAATTGAGTTATTTGTAGCAAGGTGGATGGACCTAGAGACTGTCATACAGAGTGAAGTAAGTCAGAAAGAGAAAAACAAATACCGTATGCTAACACATATATACGGAATCCAAAAAAAAAGGTTCTGAAGAACCTAGGGGCAGGACAGGAATAAAGACATAGATGTAGAGAATGGACTTGAGGACACGGGGAGGGGGAAGGGTAAGCTGGGATGAAGTGAGAGAGTGGCATGGACATATATACACTACCAAATATAAAATAGATAGCTAGTGGGAAGCAGCCTCATAGCACAGAGAGATCAGCTCGGCGCTTTGTGTCCACCTAGAGGGGTGGGATAGGGACGGTGGGAGGGAGATGCAAGAGGGAAGAGATATGGGGATATATGTATACATATAGCTGATTCACTTTGTTATACAGCAGAAACTAACACACAATTGTAAAGCAATTATACTCCAATAAAGATGTTAAAAAATTTTAAAAGAAAAGATCTATGGCTCTCCATTAAATTAAATTATTTTTTTTTTTCCTGGCAAGTGTTTACACTGGCTAGTTCCATTAGCTAGTTTATGTTTTACATATCAACTTTAATATAGATTTAATTCTAATAATGTTCATTTTTTTAGATATTGACATATTTCCATTAAAATACTAAGGTCAGTGGTTATTAATATTTCATAATAAAGAGAGGTAACACAGGAATAGTCTTCAATTCCAGTAGGGAATAATAGAATATTGAAAAACTCTTCTCTCTTGGAGTTATATTAGAGAATATGAGTGATTATACAACGGCCTTCTCCAGATATATTTAAGAATCAGGTGGGTGACTGGGTGGTTTAAGAATAATCTTGAAGAAAAATATTTTAAATCTCTCCTCTATTGCCTTCACATTCCAGAGTTGTGTTTTTAATTTCAGAAATATGAAAAAATATACTGTGCTGTATCCAAACAAAAACCAACTAGCTACACAATATTTTAATCAATTGGGTTGATGAATTGTCCAGTGTTATCTGAAATAAATACAGCAACAGTTTTTATTAAGCTTCTAAATAGACATCTATACTAACTATCTCTACTCCAATATTTACCAGCTCTATCTATTGCTTCTGCCCCTCATCCTCTGGTGAAATTATTCACAATAAGACCACCAAGTCACCAATGTTCTCCTAATGTCAAATACCAATTTCAGTTCTGTACTTATTGATGCCACTGACATATGACTGGAGTTTGGCTGCACAAGAGCTGATTAGCAGTACTTGGTAAGGGCCTTTCCAGCAAGGCTGAAGAGAGTTTTCCTCGAAGTGTCTTTTCCGATAGACAAAATCTCCAGTTTGCAAGGTGTGATGCTTAAGGTCTTCGTCTTCTGGGGTGCACTGTGAAAAGATTGCTTTACCCAACCATGGTTATTTTTATTTTTATTTATTTATTTATTTATTTTGCGGTACGTGGGCCTCTCACTGTTGTGGCCTCTCCCGTTGTGGAGCACAGGCTCCAGATGCGCAGGCTCAGCGGCCATGGCTCACGGGCCCAGCCGCTCCATGGCATGTGGGATCTTCCCGGACCGGGGCACGAACCCGTGTCCCCCCGTATCGGCAGGTGGACTCCCAACCACTGCGCCACCAGGGAAGCCCCATGGTTATTTTTAATAGAAGCTTAGGCCTTTGCAACATTAGAGTATCTCTCCTTTTATCAGTTGTAGGTCAAAAGAAGCAGGAACCAAGTGCATTGGGAGTCCTGTGACTGTCTCAAAGGGTGAGAGCTGATGAGTCCCAGAAGGGATGGATCTGAGATTTGGAAGGACAAACAGCAATGCTTGCGGCCAAGGTATTGGAGGGCTTCTACAAACTTTTCCAATTGAGTCTTTTTTTTAAAAAAATTAATTAATTAAGTTATTTTTGGCTGTGTTGAGTCTTCGTTGCACTCTTCGTTGTGGTGCACAGGCTTCTCATTGTGGTGGCTTCTCTTGTCGCAGAGCACGGGCTCTAGAGTGTAGGCTCAGTAGATGTGGCGCACAGGCTTAGTTGCTCCTTGGCATGTGGGATCTTCCCGGGCCAGGGTTAGAACCCGTGTCCCCTGCATTGGCAGGTGGATTCTTAACCACTGTGTCACCAGGGAAGTCCCCTGAGTCTTAATAATACCATTAGTGTGTTTGACTAAAGCAGAGGATTGAGGGTGGTGAGCACAGTGAAAGTGTAAAACCAGCCAAACAGCAGAGACTTGCAGAAGCACCTGGCCAGTAAAATGAGTTCCTTAATCACTGTGAAGTTCAAGAGGAGTTTTCCGGGTAGGGATAATATTTTCCAAAGGGACTTTAGCCACAGAAGAGACAATAGCCTCTCTGAAAGGGAAGGCTTCACTCCAGTGTGAAAATATAAAGACCATGACTAAAACATATTTATACCCATTAGACAGAGGGAGTTGTATAAAATCTATTTGCCAGACTTCAAATGGTCCACTAGACAGTTTAAAGTGTTCCAGGAGCAGTAGGAACAGGCTTCCCTGACTTGTATTTTGGATAAGTAGGACAAGAGGGGTAGGTCATTGTTGTGGCCTTGTTAATGTTTCCCCACCAATATCAATTCAAGAAAGCTATCATTTTGTCCATAAACGAATGGCTTAATGTGTGGATAATGGCGAGGAGCGGGAATTTTAGAGTCTCCAGTAGGCCTGGGTTGTTATTTAGCCTAAACCAGAGCTTTCTCTTTTGGCCAAAACAATTGTCAAGTTTTCAATCTTGTTTTTTTTGGGGGGGGTCAAGTTTTGGGTCTCTCTGGACAGTTCTTCCAAATTATTATTTGGGGAAATATCCCTTTGGACCATGACAGAGGTTTGGCTGCTCTTGGTCCCCCTAAGGGTAGTATTCCCTGCAGAAATATCAGCAAGGTGATTTCCTCTAGCTTCCTGACAGCCAAGTTCAGAATGCCTTGGAATCTTAATAATCACTAAAGTGGCTGGAAAAGGTATTGCATCTAATCATTCCTGAGCATTGGGGCCATTTTTAATTCTATTTCTACAGAAAGTAAGAAAGCCATGTTGCTTCCACAACATTCTAAAATCATGAACTATTCTGAGGGCATATCTTCTATCAGTATAAATATTGGCAGTTTTTTCCTTGGCCAAAGTACAAGCCTGTGTAAGAGTGTATAATCCAGCCTGTTGAACCAAACTAGCCACAGTGTCAAAAGTATTTATAATAGGATACCCAGTACAACATTTGCCATTGTCACCTTTTAAATAAGAACCATCAGTGAATAATGAGAAGTCAACTTTATCCAATGGAATTTCCTGTAGGTCATTATGAGGAGTCAGGAGGTGGTCCACCAGATTTAAGCAGTTGTGATGGACTTTGTTGGTGACAGAGGTGAGAAAAGTAGCCAGGCTAAGGTTATTAAAATGTAAAATAGGGGACTCCCCTGGTGGCACAGTGGATCAAACTACATGCTCCCAATGCAGCGGGCCCAGGTTCAACCCCTGGCCAGGGAACTAGATCCCACATGCTGCAACTAAGAGTTCGTGTGCCACTACTAAGGAGCCCACGTGCTGCAACTAAGGAGCCTGCCTGCTGCAACTAAGACCTGATGCAACCAAATAAATAAATATTAAAATGTAAAATAGTTATCTGAGGGGCATTTAATACAAAGGATTTCATAGGAGGTGAAGTGGCTGAGAAATGTTGAGTGTCACGAGAATTCCCGCGAGTTTCTACTGCATGAAGCACAAAAATGATTAAAGGGAACAACAATCTTCCCATTGGCCTTAACCAAAAGGGCAGTGGCTGTAATGTCTCTAAGGCATGTGGGGTATCCCTGCATTACAGGGCCCAGTGGCTGGCTATAGTACCCTATGGATTGATGGTGGTTCCCATGTTTTTGGGTGTTTACCCAAGGGCATTCCCTTTCTTTTCACATCTAAAAAGGGAAAAGGGAATCTAATAATTGGGATACCCAAGGACAAGTGGGTTCATCAAACTCTCCTTTAAGGCCCTGAAGGCTATGTCATTCAATTCTTCCCATAAAATTGGGTCAGGTTTGTTATTGTTGAGTAAAACATATAGAGGTTTGACCATAAGAGAGATATCTGGAATCCAATTTTGGCAATAACCTACTAGCCTGAGAAAACCTCCCAGTTGGCATTAGTTTTGGGTCTGGGGAAACAGGACACTGTGAAGTCTATCTGGATCTAGGTGTAGCCCTTGTTCTAATATCAGATGGCCTAAACATCAAACCTGGATTTGGGCAAACAGAAATTTTTCTTTTGTGACGTTACATTTTTCTAAGACTAAAAGCTTTATTAGCAAGTGGATGCTGTCTTCCTGTGAGGAAGTTTGAGAAGGAAGGCAAAGCAGCAAAATCATCCGCGTATCGCAACAAAGTAGAACCTCTAGGGAACTTTACATCATCCAGGTTAGCCTTCAGGATTTGCAAAAAATAAAGACTCTCAGTATAACCCTGAGGCATTACTGTTTTCTTACCTAGTGAAAGGAAAAAGGCATTGTCTAGCTTCATCAACCGGAATACTAAAGACGGCACTACATAAATCAAGTAAAGAATTTACTTACAGTGGGAATGCATATTAGTAAGATATAAGGGTTAGGAGCAACAGGATGTCGAGGAATAACAGTGTTGTTCATTGCTTAGAGCATGGCCCAACCTCTGGACCTATACGGCCCTCGGCCTGTTAGGAACCGGGCCGCACAGCAGGAGGTGAGCGGAGGGCAAGCGAGCGAAGCTTCATCTGTATTTACAGCCGCTCCCCATCGCTCGCAATACCACCTGCACCATCTCCCCATACACACCCCGGTCCGTAGAAAAACTGTCTTCCACGAAACCAGTCCCTGGTGCCAAGAATGTCGGGGACCGCTGGCTTACAGGTCCTGGACAAACCTCCACTCTCAGCCCTTAGGTTTTCTCACTGGTAAAATAGGAGTGTTACGGGGCTAGTACAAGAGATAACGAAGCTTTGAGCCTTGTAATCTTTTATTATAGGCTTTAAGCCTTGAAGGGCTTCATATCTGGAAGGGCTTCTTTACTTATAGAGTATTGATAAATTCTGGGGTTTTGAGGGGTCTCTGAATTTTTATGTGAATTTTGCCAACATCAGTTGGCAATTTTGCCCATAAGGAAAGTGGCAGCTGATTCAATAGTGACAAGTGATCAGTGTTTTCAGAATCTGCTCTAGTACCATCAGAGACTGAACCAAAAAAAGATGTCAAAGGGTCATTTAATTCACCTGGTGGGTTATTTTGATAACTGTTGTCAATTTCTAGAATTATTTCCATTTGGGAAAAAGAAAATCTGGCATACTTCTCTAAGAAGTCTTGGCCTAATAAGTGGATAGGGGTGGAGGAACTAAGGAGAAAATGGTGTGCACCACTCAAAGGGCCTAAACAAAAGGGAATAGGTTCAGAGACTGGAATCACTTGAGGTTTAGTAGAGACCTCCATTATTCAAACTTTTTTATTACTCTGAGACAAGGACATTTTAGAGTAGTGGGGTTGAGCACCGAGAGATTCATCCCCAATCTGAAGAAATGTTTCTCCAAGACAATTAAGTGAGAGGATTGGGAAGGGCCCTTGTACTTCCTTGGGCCACATGGTTGAGAATTGGGAGGACACTGGAAAGGCTGACTAGAGGTCTGGAGGCACCTAAAGCATGTACATTTGTAACGATCTCTCTTCCAATGTCCTGACTCATTGCAATAGTAGCTGAAACTAGGAGGGTTTTGGTTTCCTTTAGGAGCCTTCATTTGTTGGAGTTGAATATTTCGGTGTTTTCCTTGGAGGTAACTCATCTAAAGTACTAGAGAGTTGATTTGCCAGATGAACTAAATCTGGAGTGGACACAGTTTCCCATTTTACACTGGTCCTTTTCACTAGAAGGGAAGGGTCCCAGTTCATCCCATTAACAAAAATAGAGTTAAAAATTATTTGGGTAGATTCAACAACTGAAGGAAGACCAGAATTTTCTTTAAAAAATAATCTGAAGTCAATTGCAATAATCATGAACAGGTTCATCAGATTTTTGTGTGCAGGCCTGAATTTTGTCCCAATGACCAGGCTTTGGAAAAGCTCTAGAAATTTCTTGATGAAGTCACCCAGCGATCACCCAAACCTGATTGTATAATGTTAGTTACTCTCAGTTGTAATTCTAGAGACCTCTCAGAGCTTTCCCAATTAGTGGTTTTTATCCAATGCTGAGCCTGGCCTACACGGACAAGCATATGAACTAGCTGATATAAATCAGAGAAACCAAGTGAATAAGTTTGAGTGACTGTGTTAAATTTCTCAGCAAATCTGTGAGAATCCTCAATTACTTTGGGAAAATCTTTGACTATGGCTTGCAGTTCAGCTTTAGTCCAGGGAATACAGTAAGTCCCTGTCTTTGGGAAGTATTCCATAGAAAACAATACTTCCATTTCAAGCCGATTTAGTTACGTGGTCCACTGGCAAAATAGATTTGTATTATATGCGTAGCAAGATATAGTCAAAGGGCCCCACAGGCGAATTCTATCAAACATTTAGAGAAGAGCTAACACCTATCCTTCTCAAACTCTTCCAAAATATAGCAGAGGGAGGAACACTCCCAAACTCGTTCTACGAGGCCATCATCACCCTGATGATACCAAAACCAAAGATGTCACAAAGAAAGAAAACTACACGCCAATATCACTGATGAACATAGACGCAAAAATCCTCAACAAAATACTAGCAAACAGAATCCAACAGCACATTAAAAGAATCATACACCATGATCAAGTGGGGTGTATTCCAGGAATGCAAGAGTTCTTCAATATATGCAAATCAATCAACGTGATACACCATATTAACAAATTGAAGGAGAAAAACCATACAATCATCTCAATGGAGGCAGAGAAATCTTTGGACAAAATTCAACACCCATTTATGATAAAAACCCTGCAGAAAGTAGGCATAGAGGGAACTTTCTTCAACATAATAAAGACCATAAATTACAAACCCACAGCCAACATCATCCTCAATGGTGAAAAACTGAAACCGTTTCCACTAAGATCAGGAACAAGACAAGGTTGCCCACTCTCACCACTATTATTCAACATAGTTTTGGAAGTTTTAGCCACAGCAATCAGAGAAGAAAAAGGAATAAAAGGAATCCAAATCAGAAAAGAAGAAATAAAGCTGTCACTGTTTGCGGATGACATGATACTATACATAGAGAATCCCAAAGATACTACCAGAAAACTACTAGAGCTAATCAATGAATTTGGTAAAGTAGCAGGATACAAAATTAATGCACAGAAATCTCTGGCATTCCTATACACTAATGATGAAAAATCTGAAAATGAAATTAAGAAAACACTCCCATTTACCATTGCAACAAAAAGAATAAAATATCTAGGAATAAACCTACCTAAGGAGACAAAAGACCTGTATGCAGAAAATTATAAGACACAGATGAAAGAAATTAAAGATGATACAAATAGATGAAGAGATATACCATGTTCTTGGTTGGAAGAGTCAACATTGTGAAAATGACTCTACTACCCAAAGCAATCTACAGATTCAATGCAATCCCTATCAAACTACCACTGGCATTTTTCACAGAACTAGAACAAAAAATTTCACAAGTTGTATGGAAACACAAAAGACCCCGAATAGCCAAAGCAATCTTGAGAATGAAAAATGGAGCTGGAGGAATCAGGCTCCCTGACTATACTACAAAGTATAGGCTCCCAGACTATACTACAAAGCTACAGTAACCAAGACAGTATGGTACTGGCACAAAAACAGAAATATAGATCAATGGAACAGGATAGAAAGCCCAGAGATAAACCCACACACATACGGTCACCTTATCTTTGATAAAGGAGGCAAGAATATACAGTGGAGAAAAGACAGCCTCTTCAATAAGTGGTGCTGGGAAAACTGGACAGGTACATGTAAAAGTATGAGATTAGAACACTCCCTAACACCATACACAAAAATAAGCTCTGGCTTCCCTGGTGGCGCAGTGGTTGAGAGTCCGCCTGCCGATGCAGGGGACGCGGGTTCATGCCCCGGTCCGGGAAGATCCCACATGCCGCAGAGCGGCTGGGCCCATGTGCCTTGGCCGCTGAGCCTGCGCGTCCGGAGCCTGTGCTCCGTAACGGGAGAAGCCACAACAGTGAGAGGTCCACGTACAGAAAAAAAAAAAAAAAAAGCTCAAAATAGATTAAAGATCTAAATGTAAGGACAGAAACTATCAAACTCGTAGAGGAAAACATAGGCAGAACACTGTATGACATAAATCACAGCAGGATCCTCTTTGACCCACCTCCTAGAGAAATGGAAATAAAAACAAAAATAAACAAATGGGACCTAATGAAACTTAAAAGCTTTTGCACAGCAAAGGAAACCATAAACAAGACCAAAAGACAACCCTCAGAATAGGAGAAAGTATTTGCAAATGAAGCAACTGACAAAGGATTAATCTCCAAAATTTACAAGCAGCTCATGCAGCTCAATAACAAAAAAACAAACAACCCAATCCAAAAATGGACAGAAGACCTAAATAGACATTTCTCCAAAGAAGATATACAGATTGCCAACAAACACATGAAAGAATTCTCAACATCATTAATCATTAGAGAAATGCAAATCAAAACTACAATGCAACATCATCTCACACTGGTCAGAATGGCCATCATCAAAAAATCTACAAACAATAAATGCTGGAGAGGGTGTGGAGAAAAGGGAACACTCTTGTACTGCTGGTGGGAATGTAAATTGATACAGCCACTATGGAAAACAGTATGGAGGTTCCTTAGAAAACTACAAATAGAACTACCATACGACCCAGCAATCCCACTACTGGGCATATACCCTGAGAAAACCAAAATTCAAAAAGAGTCATGTACCAAAATGTTCATTGCAGCTCTATTTACAATAGCCAGGACATGGAAGCAACCTAAGTGTCCATCATTGGATGAATGGATAAAGAAGATGTGGCACATATATACAATGGAATATTACTCTGCCATAAAAAGAAATGAAACTGAGTTATTTGTAGTGAGGTGGATGGAGCTAGAGTCTGTCATACAGAGTGAAGTAAGTCAGAAACAGAAAAACAAATACCGTATGCTAACACATATATATGGAATCTGAGGAAAAAAAAAAAAAAGGTCATGAAGAACCTAGGGGTAAGACGGGAATAAAGACACAGACCTACTAAGAGAATGGACTTGAGGATATGGGGAGGGGGAAGGGCAAGCTGTGACAAAGTGAGAGAGTGGCATGGACATATATACACTATCAAACGTAGAATAGATAGCTAGTGGGAAGAAGCCGCATAGCACAGGGAGATCAGCTCGGTGCTCTGTGACCACCTAGAGGGGTGGGATAGGGAGGGTGGGAGGGAGGGAGACGCAAAAGGGAAGAGATATGGAAACATATGTATATGTATAAGTGATTCACTTTGTTATAAAGCAGAAACTAACACACCATTGTAAAGCAATTATACTCCAATAAAGATGTTAAAAAAAAGATACAAAATTTCTTAAACCTTAAGATACAGTAAGACCCCTACATACGAATGAGGTCCGTTCCGAAAGCACATTCATAAGTCCAATTTATTCGTTTAGTCCAACGAAGTTAGCCTAGGTACCCAACTAACAGAATCAGCTATATAGTACTGTACTGTAATAGGTTTGTAATACTTTTCACACAAATAATACATAAAAAACACACAAAAAAAATAAAGAAAACATTTTTAATCTTACAGTACAGTACCTTGGAAAGTACAGTAGTGCAGTATAACAGCTGGCATATGGGGGCTGGCATCAAGTGAAGAGGCAAGAAGAGTTATTGACTGGAGGAGGGAGAGGAGGTGGGAGACGGTAGGGCTGAAGGATCGTCAGCAATAGGTGATGGAGGGCGAGCTGCAATTTCACTCACACCTGACGTTGATGGCACAGGTGATGGTCCCTTGCTGGATCCATCCTATTTACCCTCTTGAAAAAACGATCCAGTGATGTCTGGGTAGTAGCTCTTTTTTTCTCATCATAGATGACATGATAGCATTGGGTTGCATTCTTTTTTAAAAAAACTTTTTATTTTATATTGGGGTATAGTTGATTATCAATGTTGTGATAGTTACAGGTACACAGCAAAGCAACTCAGCCATATATATACATGTAGCCATTCTGCCCCAAACTCCCCTCCCATCCAGGCTGCCATATAGCATCGAGCAGAGTTCCCTGTGCTATACAGTAGGTCCTTGTTGGTTATCCATCTTTAAATATAGCAGTGTGTAAATGTCAATCCCAAACTCCCTAACTATCCCTTCCCCCCACCCTGGTTTGCATTCCGAACGTCTGCTGCAACCTTCATATACCATTCTACGTTCGGGTCCTGTGCCTCAAAAACTAACAGTGCTTCCTCAAATAAAGAAAATTTCCTGTATCATGAATCTCTTCACTTCTTCAGCTACATCACCGCTTCTTTTACGCTTGCTTCTGGACGTCCTGGACTAGAAATAAAGACACTGTACTACTGTACTCTACACAGTCCTGTACAGTAAAGTACACAAAAACACAACCACTTGTAGAGGATGCACACATGTGACAATGTACACCGGACACATGAACTTATGTGACTGGACATGTGAACACATGTTCGCATCTTTGGAAGTTCATATGTAGGGGACTTACTGTATTAAGAAATTAAGAGTTTAGTCTCTGGAGCCTCAGAAGGATTAAATTTAAATAGACAGGTTCTGACAAGTTCAGAGGAAAAGGGAATGGGGCAAGTTTTGAGAAAAGGGGAAGTTTGGTGTGATAATTATTGCAGGGGAATTGTGGGAATAGTGGAGGCACAGGCAGTGTAGAAGGAAAGGAAGAAGATGGGGCCAGTGACAGTTTCAGACCAGGAAAGAGCGAAGGGAGAGAAACAAGACGGCTCTGGAGGTGGAGCCTGAGGCAAAGAAGCCAAGGAAGAAGAATGTGAGGCTTCGGGAGTTATTTTATCTTTCTTAACCATTTGTTTGCCTCAGTTAATATTAAAACCTTATTTTGCAGAGAGGCACTTTTAGACTCCTGATAATGTTAGGAACTCTCAAAATACCAACCAAAACAAGCATTCCACTCAGCTCTGGAAATTTTTGAGTTATTGTGGTCCAATTTAGTAGTAAGGAAACTGTTTGGGGATTACAAAAGTTCCCCATAATGACCAGTGATATTCTAAATTGCCTTTGGTCAGGTTGGTCCATTTAGTTAGAAATGCACGTAAGGAAGGACCTCGGTTTTTAAACATAACATTGGCCACAGTCTATGTGGGTGGGCACCCTCAAAAAATTTAGATACTTGGGGTCCCATTTTCAGCGGTTTTTCTCTCTACATTAAAAACAATTTCCAAGCAGCTCCAACAGCTTACAGCACAAATGGCTCAATTCAAACAGCTTGCAAGCCAATTCCAGCCAGTCCTAAGAAGACAGCTTGGTCCCGGAAGGGCCAAGGCAAAGGCTTTATTTATTTTATTTTTTTGCCAGTCTGCAGAGGATAGTCTTTCCAAAGGAATAGTCTGAAGGCTGAAGAACTTGGCACAGTTTCTTTTGAAGCAGTCCCTTCCTGAAGGAATTGGGCCAACAGCAGTTCCAGCCACTCTCAGTTGAAACAGTCTGATCTCAAGATCAGCTTGACATGCCAAACGAGTACTAGGATACAGAACAAGGTCTTAAACAGAAAGTCAAAACCCTTAAATAGATCCCAAATAACCTGGAGAGCTTCAAACACAAAGATAGTGTGAGCTCAGATCCAGGAGAAACACATACCTCCAAACCCCAGAGCTGGTAAGAAAAGCAGTAAGTGACAAAGGGCTCACATCTGCTCACCAGCCCCAGAGCCCTCAGGGGTCTTCTCTGGTTTCCATATGGGTGACCAAAATGTTGCTCTGAAACAAAGAAACTGCCAGATATTTCTCCAGCAAAGGTGGGTTTATGCAGGATCAGCAGAGAATTGCAATTCAGGGTTTGCAACATGGCAAGCCACGTATACTTTCCAACATGGCAAGGGAAGAAGAAAGCTTTTATAGAAAGGAAGTTGAGAGGGTTCTAGTAAATAAAGAGTCCATGGTTTTCATTGGCCGAGTCCTTGCCAGGAAAGAAGAGGAGTCTTTCTTCTTCCTGTTGAGCTCTGCTATCATCACAGGACATGAGAGCTCCCCCTTCTGGTCTTTTGACTCTATTTAGTTGAGGTTTCTCTTTATTCTTTTTTTTAACAGCAGACAGAAAGTCAATGATTTCTGGTTAAAATTAGCAGAATCAAACACACACATACACACACACACACGACTTTACTATTCAATTATCCCTAGAAATAAAGTAGTCTCAAATTGCAAACTATGAGAAAAAAAAAACTACTAACATTTTGCATTGCCGAACTTTTCTAATTTGATAGGTAAAGAATGGAACTTCATGTTAATGTACATTTTGTAGTAAGGTTGAACACTGTACTTAATTTTTCCATGTGAAATATTTACTGGTTTACTTTCCACTTTTGAAAAGAGTGGTTGGTATTCTCTCTTACTTATAAAAACAGCTTATGATTAAATAAACTTTGTCAATTATGTTGGAAACATTTCATCCTGCCTCTTACCAGAAGCACCAACTATTAGTATTTTCTTATATATTCTTTCAGAAATTTCCTATCCATATAGAGCCAAATATATGTGCTGTTTTCATGTAAGGGATGTATATTCTTCAACATACAGGGAAGCTTACAAACTCTTCACTATTTGCTTACTTCATTTAAAATATATTTTTTCATTTACAATATATTTTTAGAGGATTTTACCTTGTCAATACATATTTAAATCACTTTTTAAAGGCTGATAACATTGCCTTTGTATGTATGTAATATTTTGTTTAAAAAGATCCCTTACCCCTGATTGTTAATATTGTATATATCACACTGTACATATATTTTTAATGTATACCAGCCATCTATAGGAAATTATTGTGTTGAAAGATATGTGCAGTTAGACTCCTGAGAGTTCTTATCAAGTGGTTAATCAAAGAAAATGTAACAATTTACATCCCATTAACAGTAAGGGAGTACCTGTGTTAACCAAACATTTTAACTTTTGCCAACATAATAGACCAAAAATGGAACATCATCGTGTTAATTTGCACATCTTTGATTATGACTGAAGTTGGGATGTTTCAAATTTTCATAAGGCATTTGCATTTCTTTTATAGACTATCTGTACATAAGCTTTGCTGGTTTTATGTATATTTGTGTGTAGGTATGTGTATTTATATAAAATATACCTTATGGGCTTTATTTACATCTTTCATATTTCAAAAGTTTTGTTCACTTGATCTTTTGTGGTGTGAGAAAGGTAGACAGATCAAAGGAACAGAATAGAGAGAACAGAAATAGAAGCAAATGCATATGGGGATTCAGCAAATAGCTAAATGTGGCATTTCACTTCAATAGGGAAAAGATGGATTATTTTTTTTCTTAAAGTGTTTAGAATAGCTGCTAGTCACTAGGAACAAATAGAGCTATATCCCAATGTTATTATCTTTTACCAAAATATATTTTATAGATATCAAAGTAGAAAATGTGAAAATTAGTCTCATAGGAAATAGAAAAAAAATGAGTATATTTATTCATTATTTTAGTGTTGGTAATGACTTTCTTCATGAGACATACAGCCCAGAAACTATAGAAGAAAATATTGTTAAAGTTGCATATAACAAAATTATTTAATATCAGTCCAGAAAAAATATTACAAAAAAGTAAAAGAAGCAAATGATAAAGTAAAAATAGGGCTATGTCTCCTAAAGATATATAGCATTTCTACACATTAGAAAAATAACTCAACAACCCAATAAAAACATGGGTAGATTATATAAAGAAGAAATATCACCAATTTATAAACCTCTCTCATCATCAACAAAATGCAATTTAAAAAAAAAAATCTGATACCATCATTACCTTCCAGGCTGACAAAAGTGAACATATTTATTAATATTCATCCAAAAATCTCAAATGCTGGTGAAGATTGGCTCCACTTCTTTGGAGAACAATTTGGTGAGCACATAATTTAAACGGTACTACCAAATGTAAAATAGATAGCTAGTGGGAAGCAGCCTCATAGCACAGGGAGATCAGCATGGTGCTTTGTGACCACCTAGAGGGGTGGGATAGGGAGGGTGGGAGGGAGACGCAAGAGGGAGGGGATATGGGGATATATGTATACGAATAGCTGATTCACTTTGTTCTACAGCAGAAACTAACACACCATTGTAAAGTAATTATACTCCAATAAAGATGTTAAAAAAAAAGAAATAAAAGGCACATATTTTCTGGTTTAGAAATTTTACTTCTTGGAATTTATTCTTATACGTACATGTGCACAAAAATGGATGCACTGACATTTATTAACAATGTTGTTTTCTGTCAGTATATTGTTAGCGAGTAAAGTAAAGCACTGAGCAGTAGGCTGGGATGGCTCCTCTTTGTGTTGACATGTGGGACCCAGACCTAAACTGGAATGGAAACCTCTTTTTTTATTGCACACGTGTTCAAATGTTACCATTTGAATTTGTCATTTAATTAATAATAATGCAGGTGATCACAGGACTTTTACTATCTAACTTCCTGAAGTTTAATATTATGGCGGGATTTCACCAATCTCAGATGGACTGGTTATCCAGGAGTAACTGAAATTTTAACCTGCACTACATCACCCTTCTCATGAGACTATACACAACGAACAATATCAAATGGAAGAAGGACGCTTTTGGCAGAAGCTATATTTGGCCTTAAACCTCAAAGCTTGTAATCATTTTATGTTGGAACTTCTGAAGCTTAACCTGTCACCTTCTGTATTTCACTCAAACTCTCCTCCCACACACACCTACTCAACCTAAGGCAGGTTTTCAGTATTATCACATTTCATGGCAGGAAGAGGAAAACATATGCAAAGAAAGAAAAAAAAGTAAGCTTCAGGGTTGTAGAAATGGCCAAGTTCCTGAACTGTAAGACTCGAGGAGGCATGAGAGAAAAATTCAAATGGAGCTAGCCATTTGATCCACAGATTAATTTCACTCATTGGTTGTTACAGCCTTTTCAGTATTTGACATCCAATAAACAGATGTCTCCTTTAGAAGAAAAAAGAAGAGTATGAGGGTGGAATCTTGAAATCTTTCTTTCCCCCAGACACTACAAAGCTAACAATTCTTAAGTCTATATTGCAAACTCATTCCTTCATTCAGAGGCCCGCCCAGACTGTATTTCTAAGTCAACTAAATTTCTTAAATTGAATATCCCACCATCATCTTAAAATTAACTTGTCCCAAACGGAACCTGTAATTTTCTCCTATATCTGTTCCTCTTGCTATGATAATCCCTGTCCTGGTTAAGGACCCCCCCCCAGGAACCTAGACACTTAAGGTAAAAATGTCATGGTGGTCCCCCAAGCATCACTGAAGCAGGGCAAGAGGAACGCTTATGCCAATCCACACCCTTTAAAAAACACTGGATCTCTGTCTCTGTCTCTCTCTCTCACACACATACACAGGCACACAAGGAGACACTATTAAGGAAGTCATGGGCACCTCTGTCCCTCTGAGTCTGGCACCCAGACTGGCACAAGGTGAACTGTGCCACCAATATCTTTCCTTTTGACAAGTACCCTTCAGTTTCCATGACAATGTTTCTCATATCTCTTGCCCTGGGAACTACTTCTGAATGATGGGAAGGCATGAGGACTCTGTCACTACTGACTTCAGAAAGGGGCCTTGCTGTGGAGGAGGATGAAGATTTCAGTGGTGGATGTGCTTAGGTAAATGAAAAGACAAATTAATGAACTTATCAAATGTTCCTTCAGATGGCATAGGTACAGTGGATTCTGGCAATAACTTCTCATTAGTGCTAAGCATACATTTTCATGTTCTCTTCATGTTCCAATTTGTAGTTCCAGAGGTACTCAAGCATTAGTATCATATTACTAACTGTTCAATGGAGGCTGTGGAATATTTAGCAATACTAACAATTCATACTGATTTTAAATTTGTATCAGTAAAGGTCTAGAAGAAATAGGAATGAAGTATGACACCAATTCTTCATACTGGCAACCAGCTAGACATTAAATGCTAGAATTGTCCTTTAAATATAATATTCATTATAATTTGCATTTCACATCTTAATTTTAATAGATAATTGGGTTGCTTTAGATGAAAAATCTTTCCCAAAAATATGAAAAGTAATTTTTTTAAGTTTACTTCAATTTGCCATTTTACTGAAAAAATATTAAATTACATATACTTTGAGTACAATTACATTTTAGCTTTTAATCTCTTAAGCCATTGTTTTCATGATAAATTCTTGACCAGAACACTCATATATGTACTATAATAATTAAATTTAGCTATTGTTGATATTTTGCCACACCGTTATATAAAAATCATAGATTAACACTATAGTTAATCTGTCATTACAGAATTATATTTTTCAAGATGGAAGGACAGAACATGTTTTCATTACTGGATTGTTAACTTAAACTTCTAAAAATTTGTGATATGTTGGTCTGCATTGACTTATGCACTGGGACCTGAAATGTGAGGGGCCAGCCTCCTCCTTCTAGCCCCCTCCTGTTCTCTCACCTCTAACACCAACCCCTCACCAAGTCCTGCTAGACCAACCCCTAACCGCTTCTTGAATCTTTCCCCTCCCTTTGTCCACATCCTCATGGATTTAACTTGGATGATAACAACAGTCCTCTAACTGGTCTCATCTCCTCTGTTCTCATTCTTATCAAATCTATTTTTCACAATACCAAAAGTAGCTTTTCTACATATCAAATAAGCGATATCACTACTTTGCTTTAAACACCTTGAGGGCATTATGCTAAGTGAGATATGTCAGGTAAAGAAAGACAAATATTGTATGATATCACTTATACATGGAATCTAAAAAAGCCAAACTTGTAAAACCAGAGAGCAGAATGGTGGCTACCAGAGGTTGGGGGGAGGTGTCGGAATTAGGGAGATGTTGTTTAAGAGTGCATACTTGCAACTAGTAGATAAAGAAGCCCTAGAGATCTAATGTACAGCATAGTGATTATAGACAACAATAAAAACTAAAATAAAGACAACAGTATTAAAAACTTCGAAGTTGCTAACAGACTAGATCTTAATTGTTCCCACCACAAAAAAAGAACTGATAATTATGTTACCTGATAGAGCTATGGTGGTAATCATATTGCAATAAACAAATGTATCAAATCAACACATTATAAACTTACACAGTACGTCAATAATACTCCAATGAAAATAAATTAAAAATATATATATATAAAATGAAGTTGGTAGACATTTAGGAAAAAACACTGTGATTATTAGGAATCAGCACAAATAGACATAAGAAAACAATACGTAAAATTAAGCCCATTTCCACCGCAGTAGTTGTGGTGGTTGTAATGGTGGTGGGTGATGGAAGTATCAGACTGAAAATACCTCAGTCACTCTGTTAGGTGAGACTTTCAGTAAAATCATAGAGTCTCAAAGATGAAATACATACATACATACATATATAATCAGCCCCCAACTAACTTTATTAGTAAAATCTGAACCTGTTATCACAATATTTAAGGACACTGCACAACTTCCATGTTTAATTTTCTGTCATTTTCTCACATACCTTATTCCTCTAATACTAGATGTTTTTGTTTCTTTCCATAGGCTCTATTTTTTAGATCAGTTGAGTTTCACAGCAAAATTGAGCAGAAAGTACAGTTCCCATATACCCCCTGACCGCACACATGCACAGCATAGCCTCTCTAGCTATCAACAACCCTCAACAGAGAGGTACGTTTGTTACAATCAATGAACCTACACTGATATATTATTATCAACCAAAGTCCACAGTTTACCTGAGGGTTCATTCTTGGTGTCATACATTCTATGGGTTTTACAAATGTACAGTGAGATGTATCTACCATTATAGTATCATACAGAGTAATTTCGTTACCTAAAAATCCTCTGTGCTCTGCCTGTTCTTTAATCTCTCTTCCCTAATCCCTGGCTATCACTGATCTTTTTACTGTCTCCATTGGTTTGTCTTTACAGAATGTCATACAGTTGAAATCACACAGTATGTAGCCTTTTCTGATTGGCTTCTTTCACTTAGTAATATGTATTTAAGGTTCCTTCGTGTCTTTTCATGGCTTGATTGCTTATTTCTTTTTAGTGCTGAATAATATTCCATTTTACAGATTTACCATAGTTTATTTATCCATTCACCTACTGAAGTTCATTTTAGCTGTTCCCAGGTTGTGAGAATTATGAATAAAGCTGCTATAAATATCTGTTTGCAAGTTTTTTTTGTGGGCATGTTTTCAACTCAGATGGGTATACATCAAGGAAGTGTGACTGCTGGATCATATGGTAGTAAGTTTAGTGTGAGGTTCCCCCTAAGCCTGGGTCCCCTTGACATTTTAAACCTCAGGACTGCCCACACTGAAACTCTAGCAATTTGTCAAGTACCGTTTAGATTTCTGCTCCAGTAAATTGTGATTTTCTCTGTCCTCCTGTCTCTCTCTCTAATTTGGGGGGCAGAAATTTGCCCTGTGACCTCAATTCTCCGATGGATATAGAAGAGTTGTGGATATTCAGTCTGTTAAGCGTTTTACTTGTTTTTAGGACAGAGTGACAACTTCCAAGCTCCTTAGATGCCAGACCTAAACCCCCCAAATGTTGATTTTCTTAATGTGTCCTGGTATCTCTTTTACCTCCGTGACTTTATACAAGTTTCTCTATCGATCTGGGCTCCTGTGCACTTGCTGCCACCATCTACACTCATCTACACTGGGTGACAACAGTCCGTTTTTGTTCCTTTCACTTGAAGATGGAAGCTGCATACCCAGTGTCTACACAAGGCACCAGGACACAGTTCTTTAACAAGAAACAGAAACCCAACCCAAATTAGCTTAAGCTAAAAAGGAAACCTATTGGCTCATTTAATATGAAATATATGTGGTGGTTCTTGCTTTAGGCTTGGTTAGATCCAAAGGTTCAGACGTTATCAAGATGGTACTGTCTTTTCATTCTCAAACGGACTATCCACATCTTAACAAAGATGCGTGCTCTGGGTTTTGCTGTTTCCTTATACCAAAAATTCCTGCCACAAAAATATAATGATCCCTTTACTACCAACATCTATAGTAATCCCTTGAAAAGTTTTGGAGAGGTTATTGTTCCCAACAGTAAGGGCTATTCTTACAGGTCAGCCTGGATTATGTTCTTTCTTGTATAGCCAGGAATCTCACATATAGAGGACAGGAACTCACCCAAAGGAAGGAATACAGACAAAATGTAAAGGTCACAGATAAATTCCAAGATGTAAAGGTCACAGATAAATTCCATGGTAACCTAGAGAGTCTCAAAAAACGTTCATATAATGACTTTTGGCAATCAAAATAGACAACTGAAATGACCCCTAACTTCATTTTTTCGTATTTAATTTTTGCACATAGAGTTCAAATTCACTGAAAATTTATTTTCTCAAACCTAGTTTGAAGTGCCTACAATAGCTTCTAACAAATATATATCCATTAACAGTTGCATAAATGGAATGTAAATTAACAACAGCTGCACTTGAAACAATTTTGTTTCTTTTTTTCCAAAATTATCTTTAATATGATTCTGATATTGTTTTTACAATTAAGAGGTTCTGAAGAAAAGATTTCTTGCCAAAAAGAGAATAACTTTTAAACATTTTGAAGGTTGTTTTATTGCTATAGAAACAATCACACCACCTGCTATTTAAAGAAATACTAACTTTTGCAACTGTATCTGCCTTGAATATGAATTAATACCCTTTCCATTATGTATGATATCTTGATAAGAACTGCTTGTATTTACCCAACTCTGTTCTGAAGAGTCCAGACCATTTTTGAACATTAGCTAATAAATACAACATCACCTTGAAGTGTTGTGGATATGATTATTTTCAGTAATACAGAAAAACTAAAACAAAAGAAGAATTCCTGATCTGCCTTATTTACTTATCATATCATAGAAAAGGCTGAAAGAAGGAGATGTCTGAAGTCCTCTGCTTCCTCATAATTCCCTGACTCATTCATTCACAAAATATGTACGGGGGGACAGCCTCTCAGCCAGCACTATAGTAGATACTGCACTTTGCATACTTTGCAATTGTGTTCCAGTTATTTCTCCCATGCTAAGAATATTACTGTTATCGTTCTTGCTACATGTTTCTTTTCTTTATGCTCCTATTGTGTTTATGATTTATTTTTTAAAGTTTGGCAACATGCAAAACCGTATGTAGATGATAACAGAAAACCCCAAAGTTGACTGGACATTTCAGGCAGGCTCTACACTACAAAATTTCCAAAACAAAACTAGTGGTGTATAGAGGTAGCTTTGATATGGAACACATCTTGCTTTGTTACAAATTCTAAAATGCAGCCGTTACATATCATGATCTCAAACATCAGCAAAGGATCCAAGCAGATAATTTGTGAAAGAAGAAATGAAAATAGTCAAATAAAATTTTAAAAATTCAACCTCGTTAATGATTCAATAAAAGCCAAGTAAAATAAGATGCAAGTTCTATATGTGATATTGGATTTTAATAAGTTAATACTATATTATGTAGAGACATTGAGGAGATGGGCCCCTTATATACTGCTGATGGATACATTTTTTTGTAAAGCAATTTGGCACATGAATTGTGAAATGATATTTTTATAGACTTTGATTCAGAATTTTTACTTTTAAGATAAAATCCCAAGGAAATAATCAGGAATGGGTACAGATTATGTAAAGAATCTCACTGCAGCATTATTTACAACAGTGATTAAAGAGAAGGCATTTTACACTGTAACCATGAGGGAATAGTAAATTATTTTATGATACACTCATGTGTACAATGGAGAATTATATTTCCTATAAAATTTATTTAAGAGTAATTATTATTCACATGGAAAATTTTTACCATACCATGTTGTGATCAAACTTGGACCAAATCTACACTAGAGTTATAGATACAGAAGTAAAAGGAGATACAGATTTGCAAAAAAAAAAAGTAGCAAAATGTCATTATTATTAATAATTAGGCAATCATTGATGGTTACTTCCTTCTTTATATGTTCCTGAGTATTACAAGTTTTCTTCAATGATTATGTATTTGTTTTTAAAACAAAATGCAATAAAATTTATTTTAAAAAGTAAGTTGGTTTCTGGTTCAGGACAGCTGACTGAATACAAAAAATTTTCTTCTCTTAACTCAAGATCCTCAAAAAGGGTCAGTAAAAAGTATACACAACTATAATAAAGTGAGATAAGGGCTTTCAGCAGACAGAAGATTTATCAAATATGGACAAAGGAGGACACACCCATCCTAAAATTTAAGAAGGGCCCAGAAATTGAGGAAGCTGCCCTTCTAGATACAACACCTCACTGTTAAGTTTTAGAAAAGGTGAAATATTCCCCATGTACCTTGACCCCTAAATAATGCAAACCTACCCAAAGTGTTGGGGTGAGGGGGAAGAAGACTTCTTTCTATGAAACTGAAGTGGCTCTCCGTGGGCAAACTGGGATAAGTGGATATTTGCCTCAAAAGAAAAATTGTTCAAATTCTACTATTCAGAATAATTCCAGTCCTCTGCTCAGTTATTCAAAACGAAGTCTGCCAGTTCACAGGTCCCATCCATACACCTGACATTGTCAGTCATTCTCATTATGAAAGAAAAATGCTAGAAATTGAACAAAAACCTGTAGCAAGAGAAAGATCAGGGTAAACAAATTTGAAAAAGTCCAGTAGAAATATCAATTATCAGGGAACTGAAGAGAACTTTAAAAAAATAAAGAACTTTAACCCTAAACATGAAATTTTGAAAAGATTTTCTAATCCCCCAAATGAGAAAAGTGTGGTACAAAGAAAAAATTGCTAGATATTCATGTATCATACAAAGACATCCACAGACAAATGTCTGAAATGGATTAATCAAGACATATCAATTTAAGTTTAATGATGTAGAGTTATAAGAAGAAATAACAAACAGAAAAACAATTAGAAAACTGTAAAATGGTTCTAATGAAAGAGAGACTGAAGATAGAAGGGAATCATGTGGGAGACTGTTTATTTTGTTAAGCCCTTTACACTGCTAGAGTTTTAAAACCATGGACTTGTATTACTTCGTTACAAATAAAAACTAATGTTAAAAATAAAAGGGAAAAAATCTGTTTCAAAATGTTCCTTCTCAAAATAACAAGATTTCCAAACAAAAGTCAGGTTTCTAAATTCACACTTGTTTTAACTCTCTTTCTGAGTAGTGAAAAGAGAAATGGAGAATCATCTCTGAAGTTTTAACAGGAATGATTTATTTTGTTGTTGTCACTGAAAGTCTGTAGTCAAATATGTACTTGATGTGAGTTAAATAGTGGGATGAAACTTTGGGATTTCAGTGGTTTAGATAAGCTATGTCTGTGAATGAAATTCTCCAAGCATCTTGCTAAATGTCTCCTATGCCATCATTAAAGAGGCAATGACAACAAAAATTAAACCTTGCTTTTAAAATGTTGACGTTTTTCAATTAATTCTCCTCTGTATTTTCTTCTCATGACCTATTTGCATCAAAGCCATGTGTTCACACTGTAAGGCATTGGTGATCCTCTTGTCACAAGCTGGCTTCTGCAGTCTTTAGACTAATAATGCTCTTCAGCTCAATGCCGGGAATTTCCTGCTGAGATCAGGTTCTTTGACAGCCAGGATTCTTCAACCAATTCAGACTACAAAACAGCCTTGAAACAAGTTGGTCCAGCTCTGAACTGCCTAGAGAACAGGCACTACAATATCCCTTCCCCAGACTAAACTGGCAAAGAGCTTGGTAGATTCAAGGATATGAAAGGAAATCAGTTGACTAGAGCATTTTGGACAAAGGGAGAATAATGTCTCAAAAACAAACCAACTAGTGCACAAGCCTGTGAATGTTTCTCTGATGTTGTGATCCCAAAAGACTATCCAAGGGAAAAAGCTCACTGGAAAAGGTCAAAGGAAATGACTGATTAAATGATTACATCAAAACTGAAAAAATTCACCTGTCAAAAATATCCTGAACAGGATAGAAAGCCCAGAGATAAACCCACGCACATATGGTCACCTTATCTTTGACAAAGGAGGCAGAAATGTACAGTGGAGAAAGGACAGCCTATTCAATAAGTGGTGCTGGGAAAACTGGACAGCTACATGTAAAAGTATGAGATTAGATCACTCCCTAACACCATACACAAAAATAAGCTCAAAATGGATTAAAGACCTAAATGTAAGGCCAGAAACTATCAAACTCTTAGAGGAAAACATAGGCAGAACACTCTATGACATAAATCACAGCAAGATCCTTTTTGACCCACCTCCTAGAGAAATGGAAATAAAAACTAAAGTAAACAAATGGGACCTAATGAAACTTAAAAGCTTTTGCGCAGCAAAGGAAACCATAAAGACGACCAAAAGACAACCCTCAGAATGGGAGAAAATATTTGCAAATGAAGCAACTGACAAAGGATTAATCTCCAAAATTTATAAGCAGCTCATGCAGCTTAATAACAAAAGAACAAACAACCCAATCCAAAAATGGGCAGAAGACCTAAATAGACATTTCTCCAAAGAAGATATACAGAGTGCCAACAAACACATGAAAGAATGCTCAACATCACTAATCATTAGAGAAATGCAAATCAAAACTACAATGAGATATCATCTCACACCAGTCAGAATGGCCATCATCAAAAAATCTAGAAGCAATAAATGCTGGAGAGGGTGTGGAGAAAAGGGAACCCTCTTACACTGTTGGTGGGAATGTAAATTGATACAGCCACTGTGGAGAACAGTATGGAGGTTCCTTAAAAAGCTACAAATAGAACTACCATATGACCCAGCAATCCCACTACTGGGCATATACCCTGAGAAAACCATAATTCAAAAAGAGTCATGTACCAAAATGTTCATTGCAGCTCTATTTACAATAGCCCAGAGATGGAAACAACCTAAGTGTCCATCATCGGATGAATGGATAAAGAAGATGTGGCACATATATACAATGGAGTATTACTCAGCCATAAAAAGAGACGAAATTGAGCTATTTGTAATGAGGTGGATAGACCTAGAGTCTGTCATACAGAGTGAAGTAAGTCAGAAAGAGAGAGACAAATACCGTATGCTAACACATATATATGGAATTTAAGAAAAAAATAATGTTATGAAAAACCTAGGGGTGAAACAGGAATAAAGACACAGACTTACTAGAGAATGGACTTGAGGCTATGGGGAGGGGGAAGGGTAAACGGTGACAAAGCAATAAAGAGGCATGGACATGTATACACTACCAAACATACGGTAGATAGCTAGTGGGAAGCAGCCGCATAGCACAGGGAGATCAGCTCGGTGCTGTGTGACCGCCTGGAGGGGTGGGATAGGGAGGGTGGGAGGGAGGGTGACGCAAGCGGGAAGAGATATGGGAACATATGTATATATATAACTGATTCATTTTGTTGTGAAGCTGAAACTAACACACCATTGTAAAGCAATTATGCTCCAATAAAGATGTTTTAAAAAAAAAAAAATATCCTGAACAAATTTAAAGGGCAAAAACTAAAGTAAGAAAGCATTTGCAGCACATATGACTGAAAATAACTGGTACTTTACGGTATCAAGAAGTCCTACAATTTAATAGGATGAGAATGTCAGTCTAAAAAGCAGATGAAGGAATATAATGGACAATACATATACACACATACATACAGTTGCATAATACAGTATTATCTTATTTTAAAATGCCCCATACTATCAACAATCAAAGAAATGAAAATTAACATACAAATGACATGGCATTTCTTTACCTCTCAGGTTTCAATCCTGCTTTTTAAAAATGAGATTACAAAGTGGGACTCAAGTGTACTGAACTCCACATAATGCTGAAACTGCTATGTACAACTGGTGGAAGTTGGCAAAATTTTTCTAAAAAGCACTTTTGTCAATATCCATACCAATATATAACAAAAGTTTAAAAATGGTTATACCTAGCAATTTCTCTTATAAGACGCTACTTAAAAATACCAGAAGTGAAGATTCAAGATTTGTGTATAGGCTGCTTCATATAGTATTATTTCTAATAGTAACAAATAGGGAATTTATAGGTCTAACAGAAGATAAATATTTAAATAGATTCTGGATAGGTGACTCTCAAATCACACAAGTTTCCAAGCATGATAAAATGAATTTAGCTAATAAAACTTTTACTTCATAAGGTAGTTAAGGGTGTCAAATAAATACACCCGAAGTCCTTAGAACAGTGCCTGGCACATAATAATAATAGGCAAGCATTATTATTTCATAATTATTAAATATTAATATTAAAAGGACTTATTCACTGCCAAACTTGCAACTGAAATTTTTATCACCTTTACCACTAATTAGATAGAATGGCAGAGAGGCAAATAGTTGTAAGGGTAAAGGCTTTGAAATCAAACAAATGGAAATAATCATAAAAAGATCACATATTTATTGGGGAAATTTAAAGAAATAATGCATTTAAAGTGCATTTAAACATCATAGTTCTCAAAATGAAAGGCACATTGTCATTATTATTCACTATGATTATCAGCAAAATATACTATAAGTATACTAAATGTATTTTTAATTTTGGAAAATGTCAAAAACAATATATAAATATACAAATAGAAGTAATAAGAAAATGAACTCCTATGCATACAATTCAAAGTTTTAATAGTTTTCAACAAATGGCCATTATCATTTCATTTATGCACCCACTCCCAACATACACACTGGATTATTTTGAAGCAAATTCTAGACAGCATTTTACTTAAAAATGTCTCAGGGTGTATTTCTAAAATACGAGCCTTCTTTTACTTTTAACATAACCAAAATATCATTACATCTAAAAAAAGTTCTTTAAAATCATCACACGTCCAGTCTAGTCAGTATTTAAATTCCCTATCGTCTCATATATTTTTTGTTTCTTTAAGATCCAAGGAAGGTCCATATATTGCAATTATTTTGTCTGTTAAGTCTCATTTAATATATATGTTCCTTCCCACTCTCTTCTTTTTTTTCCCTTGCCAGTTATTTGCAGAGGAAACTGGATATATTTGTCCAAAAGAGTTTCCCAGTCTTGATTTTGCATACCGCAGCCCCATGGTGTTGTCCAAAATGTTTCTCTGTCTCCTTATTTCTTGTAAATCGGTAGTTAGAATGATATTCAACTGTGGTTTTTTTTGGCAACAGTAGTTCAGAGACAGTGTTTGTACTCTCACCAGTAGGCATATATTGTCTTATTTTCTCTTCTTTTGTGATGTAAGTAGTCACTAATTACTATTGCTTAGATCCATTCTTTTAGTGGTAATATTCTAACTCTGTCTTTTTTCTTTACTTATTAGCTAGAAAAATATAAATGCTAAAATTTTTATTCCAATTTCTGAAATAACGAGATGGTTTCCTAATATTCTCTGAAGGGAACATTTAATTCCATTTTAGAGTTTTTCTGATTCTCACAGACAGATGATTACGCTATCACAGACACCAACCAGCACAAGCCTGCTGGTTGCCCCTCATTGGAGGTCTGGATGCCATCTACCGGACTCCAAGATCAAAGATGCCAATGCCAGCCAAGCAGTGTCCCTTCTTTGGAGGTCTAAGTAACAGTTCTATCCACCACCCTTTTTATGATTTGAAGTTCTCATAAGTGCAGCTTTTTTTCCCTTTGTTTCCCTAGTCATGGGTATTGTTTTTCCCTCTAGTTACTACCTGTGTGACACATAAGTGTTCTCATGTTCATCTAGTTCTAAGATTTCATTTTTTTAAATATTTAAATCTCAGAACAATTTGGAATCAAACCTATGAAGAGTGCCGTAAATGGAATCAGTGCCATCTATTTTCCTATGGTTAACCAGCTAGTCCAACACTACTTATGAAAAAGTCCAAGTTTTCCTGGATATTGTTTGTTCTTCCAAATAAATTGTATGATCCAAGTCAAGGTCCAGACAAAAGCATTTAGTGTGCGCTAAAGGCAGTATTTAAATCAGTGGGGAACAAACTCTTGCTGGAGTGAAGAAGTGTTGCTGTTGTGACACTCAAAGGAAGTAAAGGCAAAGCATCATCTAGACCCTTCGGAAAGGCTGGCGTCCTTTCTTTCCTTTTCAAGTTCCAGTTTTGCTATAGTGCCCCCTGCAGGCATATAGACTTGGGGAAGCCAGGGAGCAAACAGGTGGTTAGTGGAGGCCCAGACTGCAAATCTGAGGGTGGATTTTGAAGCAGAGAAAAAAAAAGAGTTCAGTAACTGGCGATTTGCAGTATTTTGCTATTTCAAAAGTGTTTCCATGAATAGCATTCTGCATATACCTTTTCATGTATTTGCCAGTGCATTCTGAGATAGATTCCTAGAAATGAGATTGCTGGGTTAAAAGATAAATGCAAAATATAGCCAAATTCTCCTTCAGAGAAATTTACCATTTTCCATTCCCAGTAGCAATCTATGAAAGTGCCTGTTTTCCCTCAACCTCATCAACATTTAGTCAAACTTTGGGATTTTTGTCAATCTGATTGGTGAGAAACAGTATCTCAGTTTAGCTGTAATTAGCACATTTCTTACGGAAAGTTGTGAATATTTTCATGTATATAAGAGCTATTTGCATTTCTTTTTCTGTGAACTGTCTGTTCCTATCTCTTTTGCCCATTGTTCAATTACCTCTCTACTTTCAGAAGGCTTTTATATATTAGGGATAGTAACTCTTTAAATTGACATAATTTCCAAACATTTTTTCTGATTCATCATGTGTTTTTTACTCTGCTTATTGGATTTTTTGCAATGTAAAAGTTATTTCTTTATATGGTTAAATGTATCAATATTTTTTTCTCCTTGCATATGGACTTTGATTCATAATTAGGAAAAATTTCACACTCTTGCTTTATAAATTCCCCCATGTTTTCTTCTTGTTTTATATTTTTTTCTTGTTTTATATTTTCATTTTTTGTATTTAGAGATCCAAACCAGTCAGAATTTATTCTGTCTTCAGTGTCAGAAATGGATACAATTTTATCTATTTTCCTTGTGGTTGACTAGTTATCCCAACACTATTCATTAAAAATTCATCTTCTCCCCACTGTGTAAATGCTACTGAGGCAAGAGACAGAGGGGCCCCAGGGTGGGCAGCAGGAGTTCATTCCCTGTGGACAGAAACTCCCTGACAGCAGGAGCCAGAGAGGAGGCTGGGCTCTGCCCAGATAAAATATAAGAAACCACATACTTCTCATTCTCAAAGTCAAGGAGACCTTCCTGACTATAAAGCTTCTTGGAGGTCAAAAGGGGAGTGATGTTAAGCTACCCATAGGCCTCTTTGATGGAATCCATCTTGGCTAAGAGATGCATGTGCACACATGGGAGGTTCCTGAGATATACCAAATATGGACTCAGAACCAGGCGAATCAAAATGATTCGCCAAAGGAGACCCGGAAGAAACGTCCTATAAAAGTGATTCAAACTACCACAAGGCTGCGACTCTCTCTCTCTGAGCCAGCCCATGTGTCTACCCACACGTACCCTTTTTCCTCCTAATAAACACTTCACTTGTTTCACTACTTTCCGTCTCTACGTGAAAATTCATTTCCACACAGTGATGGGCCAAGGCCTTGTCACTGGCTACTGGTCCCCTGTGGTCTAGTGGCTAGGATTTAGCGCTCTCACTGCCCCAGCCTGACTTCAATCTCTGGCCGGGAACCGAAACCCTCCTTCAAGCCGTTGCAGGCCGAGGCCAGCCGAGATCACTACCTTTGTCATATGTTAAATACAATAAGCTCTATTTATGGATTCCCTATTCTCTTATATTGAGCTTCCATTTGTACACGATAGCACAGGGCTTTAGAAATACAGACTCTGAAAAATATTTTAATAACTAAGAGAGTCAGTCACACACTTACAGGATTTTCATGTGTCCTGATTATTTGCTGTGATAAATAAATTTTATAATTAACTTGCCAAGTCCCAAAGAAATATAGTTTATTAGTATTTCCTGGAAAAGCTTTAATGTTATAATTATCTCAAGGAAGATTAAACTCTATATGACATTAAGTCTCCCTGTCCAAGAACATGGTATGTATTTTCATTCGTTTATATAGACACACACATATATGCTGGACATATGTCTATATCTAGGTGTTCTATGTGCTCATTTATTTTTCCTTTTGTAAACGGAATTGCCTCATCCACATTATCCTTTCGAACGCTGATCTTATGATTTTATAATCTGATCCCACCCTGGAATTCTCTTATTGTTTGTAGTTACCCCATCAGTGTTTTTTGGTTTTCCACATACATAATTCTATCATCTGCAAATAGAAGTTAACTCTTTCTTTCCAATTCCTATGCCTCTAATTGCATTTTAATTCTATAAACTAATTCCTGCAATAAAAATGTTAAGTGACAACAGAAATACAGAACATATTTGCTTTGTGCTTGATATTAATCAAAAGTCTCAAATGTTTTTCCATTAGGTAAGATGCCGACTTTAGGGTCAAGGGTTGTAGGGGGTGTGTGTGTATGCACTCACATGCATGAATCATATTTTTATTTTGTTTTTAAAGCATAATACATTTTAAATAGTTAAATATTGTTATGCATCTATGAACATGAGCAGATGATTTATCTCCCCAGCTCTGTTAATACAATGGGTTATATAAATGTTTATTGATATTTAACTATCATTGCACATTGCATTCCTGGAATAAATCCACATGATCATCATGTATTTTTCCCATACTGAGATTGGACTGTAATTTTATTTTAGGTAAAATCTTTGTAATGTTTGGAGTCTATAATACACTCATGTCATTCCTAAAATGAATTTGGAATTTTCCTCTTTTTTTTCTGTTCTAGAATAGTTTAGATTGAAGATTTTCTTATTTTCAAAGTTTGGCAAAATTTTCAACTGGGCCTATTCAGGCGTGTTTTTTTTTTTTTTTTTTTTTTAATTGGAGTCATCTCTCTACTTCCTCTGTTTATTCTATGGTAATTGGTCTGTTTAGACTTTATATCCTTTAGGATTAATGAATTTTGATAAATTATTCATTTTATCTAGATTTTCAAATATATTTGCATAGGAATATGCCAAATAATCTGTTATATTTTTTCCTCAGTTTGAAGGAAACATTGCCATTTATACATATATAATTCATTCCAGGTGGACGAGGCTTTCTGTTTTATAATTTTGGGATTTTTTTTTTTTTTGCTTTTGGTTTTAATTGTAATAAGGTCATAGTATTTATATTACTTCAATCACACACACACACAACACAAACATAATCTTAACTGTTTCTATAACCATACTGTTTTGGGGGAAAAGAGTGAACTTATTTTGACTTGAGAGATATGTAAATCTCCTTCCTATTATTAATGCTTCTTTTTTGTCCTTGCATCTCCAGTGGCCTCTGTTGTCACTATGGTGTTGCTTATGGCCCTGAACCATGTGCCTACACTGAACTGCTAAATCAGAGAGAAATAAATTTCAATTTTCTTGAAACTGCATTTTAGATCGCTCTCTTTAGCTCAGCCTTACTGTATCTAACCACAGACAAACTTAACAAGTTTATAAAGTTTAGCTCTGAAGAGAGGTTTGGCTCAGTGACAGGGAGCTTTACAAAATGGTCAGTTCCAACTAATACAAATAAGGTGTGGCAGGTATTTGGGACTAATTCATAAAAGAAGATGCTTTTTGTTATTTTGCCACTCTCTTTTCCACAGTCACTTCAAATTCTAATAATCCTATTCCACAGACTAGTTAATTATATTATATTCTGAGGAGATTCATAATGCAACCCAATAAATTATAAATTTTGAATGAGTAAAGTATTCAAAACATTTGTCTTGGTATATTCAGGCTGCTATAACAGAATCCCATAGACTGAGTAGCTTATAAACAAGAGCAATGTATTCTCTCACAGTTCTGGAGGCTGGGAAGTCCAAGATCAAGCTGCTTTCATATTCAGTGTCTGATGAGAGTCTACTTCCTCATTTAAAGATGCTTCTTCTGGCTATGTTCTCACATGTCCGAAGGGCAAGTGGACTCTTTGGGATCTCTTTTATAAGGGCACTAATCCCGTTCATGAGGAGTCTACCATCATGATCTAATCATCTCGCAAAGGCCCCACCTCAAATACCATCACACTGGGGATTAAGCTTCAACATGAATTTTGGAGGAATACAAACATTCACTCTATTGTAGCATTCTATTAATTAAACAACTATATAAATATGTGACATATAAGTAAAGACCAAGAAAATAATCTTGCTTAAAATTTTTATGTAATATTTCAGAAAAAGTAGTTGTAGTTGTGTGCAATATAAAATTCCTTTTCATCCAACTGTCCTGGAATCTTCCTTTTAAGTGCTAGTAATAGCATTTTTGTTTCATTTGACAGAAGCAACCATCCTAAATTTCTTCACTTCTTAGGTAATAACTCAAAAATTGACTACCGAAGTTGGATAACATTTAGCAAATAAAGAAAACGCTATTTTTTCCTGTTGGTTTGATTCTTTAATTAGCCAAATTTTAATGCTGTTTGTTCCAAGGTGAAGTTAAATTATTATTTTTTTAAATTTACAGAATGATTCTCATGTTCAACAAATCATTCTATGTTGTCACATTAGGAAAATAACAAGCATATTTCAAACTTATTTGTATTTCAGATATAATATTGTGAAAGTACACTGAAAATTAATTTTCACTCATATATGAAGTGGGTAGTTTCTTACAAGCTTAATTTATGAATAACTTTTAAAAAATAATTGTAAGGTCCGAAGTCTTACCCTATTCCACTGGGGATAACAGCTTTTATTGCTTTTCAGTATTCTTAGGGAGTAATTTTTACAGTTATTAGAACTGAAACAATTTCTTAGTATCACAATTTAGAGAATGTATGAAATAAACAAACTTTGGCAGGGTGGCATATGATCCTAACCAGCATTCTCATTAACATCGAGTGATGTAAAAATCACATAATGTCTTTATTACTACAGTCCTAAGAGTTAAAAACTCAGGTTCACAAATTATTTAGTAGGTAGGGGAAGTAGGTATATAGAGAAAAAGAAAGAAATTGGAGTGAATTTAAGGTTTTGCTAGCATATGCCCCTCATATATATTAATATTTGAACGTGTTTCATCGAGAAAAAAAGGTGTGTGGTCAAATGTAATGCACTTGAAATTGTAACATAATTGAAAGCCTGTATCTTAGCCTGAGGTAAGCAAAATTTTAAAATATAGTTCTTTAACGTGCTTGAAGTAAATAAATTATAACATACTTGAGGTACATAAATTATCATACAGCTTATGAATATTTAGTTATTTCCTTAAAAACAGTTTGAGAAATTCTATAATCAATGAAATCATGTGTGTTTAAAATACTTTTATGAATATCCATGACTTCTTAATCCACAAAACATTAATGTTTCTATTGGTTTCTTTCCTTATTTTTGGAAAAATAAAATTCTGTGAATAAAATTCTGTCTATAAAATTCATAGAATAAAATTCTATGAATACAGGCATAGAAGTTTGTTGTATATCATTCAGCATGGGTTGCAGCAGAGAAAGTTTAAAAGCTGCTTGATTTTAATATTGTTTCCGGGGTGATATAGTGGAGTCACATCATATATGTATTTAATTTAATCAGATTCAACTCTGTAGACCTGGAGACAAAGAGACAGGAACAGAGGAAAGGAAAATGGAAAGAGGTGTGGGGAGAAATTAAGAGACTGTGATGCAGATACAGAATGACAGAGACAAAAAAAAAAAAAAAGGAAAAATAGTGCATACAGAGTAGAACATTCCATTTCTTGTTCTGCTCCATAAGACTGTGTATTCTTGAGTGGTTCACTTTGCTCTCACAAAAGGACATGTCCTCACACTCTGTGGGGGGTGTATTGTACAATTATATTTGTCATGTGTATGTCTGGTAAACATATACTACTGTATCTATTCTTTATATAACAGAACACCACATTAAATGAATACAGAATTTTATGTGTAATTTAAGGTAATTTTGAAAATATGATTTTTACCTTACGGGCTTATTTTAGAGCCTACTCCTATAATATGATGAAGTCCCTTCCCCACCCCATTCATATGACCCAAGCTCCAAACAACAGTCTTAAAAATAAATTTTTGGAGATTATTCAAATTTTGAACTAGGGATAGTCTTTGTATTATCAAAGCTAAATCATAGTCAAAGCCCTTGACAGTGACATTCCTATTTAGTCTCTTTCATCTAGAACAATACTATCTCTTAACCATTCATTAAAGGGCTGAAATTATAATCCTCAATCTCATCCTCATCTTCAGCAATACTTCCATCACTCATTTATTCATGTAACTAGATAAAATTTTATAACTGGGCTTCCCTGGTGGCACAGTGGTTGAGAGTCCGCCTGCCGATGCAGGGGACATGGGTTAGTGCCCCAGTCCGGGAGGATCCCACATGCTGTGGAGCGGCTGGGCCTTTGAGCCATGGCCGCTGAGCCTGCGCGTCAGGAGCCTGTGCTCCGCAATGGGAGAGGCCGCAGCAGTGAGAGGCCGGCGTACCACAAAAAAAAAAAAAAAAAAAAAAAAAAAAATTTATAACTGCTTATTAAGCATTTACCTTAACTCATTAGCAAACAGAATCTGTAAATCAGGTATTATATCCCTTAATTTTATAATTAAAAAATTGGGAGAGATAAGCCAGATAGCTAAGGGGCAGAGTTAGGTTCTGAATACAGATTTTTCTGAATTCAAAGTCCGTATGAGTTTAGAAAGTTGCCTTTAATGCAAAAATCTAGAAAGAACAACATTTAAACAGAGCGACAGAATACTGTTTTCAAAACTGTATTTTTATTTCTGTAGTTGGCATAATACCATTTAAATGTTCTCATTTATGAAGCAGTTTTAAAACTCTTCTGAATGTATTATATAATAAAATATCCATATACTTTTTTTGTTGTTGTTGGTATATTTGTCAGACACCCATCAGTTATGGTTGTGTGTCTGATTGGAAGATATTTCATTTCAAGAAAATGTGATATGTTTCCATGGAGATCAGCTTGAGATAGCCCAGTGACGAACTTCTTAGCTATAATTTCACATTGGTTTCTATGGTTTCCAGATAGGGGAAGAAAATGAAGTTGCCGATTTTTTTGTAACATAAAAGGTTATTGGAAAATAAGAGATACTGCTCAAATTAATGTCATTCCCCCAGGAAAGCAACTGCTGTTACTGCAAAACATGAAAGATTTTATGATGTATGTCGTACATCTATGCCATTTACTATACTCATAACAAATGAGGAACTAACATAATACTTAAACAATTTCCAAATTTCACAGAAATTTCTCTTAGAAGGGGAATTCTCTGTTGAAATGTTTTAACAATGGCTGCTAATAACTAGCTTGCTATCTCCACTGCATTTTTCTCACATCTTTGAAGACGGCACACACTGCCTCTGTTAGATCAGTTAAGGACGTGAGAGAAAACTCTAACACAGAGATATCTCTTACTTTATTTTACACCTGAGACCAGAATTTATACAGTTTTTTTTTTTTGGATAGTTCTTGTCATTGTTATTAACTTATCTATAAGGTTGTGTGTCATGAAGCAAGAACTAGTAAACACTGGACCTCATATTCAAATCCCATTAAAGTGGCTGCACATAAACTAGGCTGATCAAACACACACCACCCTTTCAGTCCTATTCTCCCGCCTGACCCTTTAACTTACCAGCCCTCCCAATAGTTGGCATGCAGCCACCCCAGTTATTTATCAATTTACCGTCATCACACAGGATAAGATCAGGGTTGTCTTTTCTTAGAAAGCATGAGAAATTCTAATGGAACAGTAGACCAAAAGCCAATGTGGATTCTATTTCTATCTTCATTTTTAGATGGCTTCCATGTCACTTAACCAACCCATGGCTAATCATGTGTATACATATATTCAATAGGATACATGACCAGCTTATGTACTCTACAGGATTACTGTAAATTTCAAATGAGAAAAGCATTCAATCCTTCAACAACTATAACAGCACATAGATATAGAAAGCTTTAATTATTCATTCTTCACTTATTATTCATACTTAAGCCCAGTACCAAAGTGTAGCCCTAGTAGCCCAGTTTTTCCAAGTAAAGGGGGAGTATGTGTCAAAATGAAGTTCTCCTCCTTTGCTGACAGCAAGCAAATGTATTCAGTAACTGCCAAGTAATATTTTCCTCATAATAATATATAATAATATAATTTTCCAAGAAGTGTATGAGGCACTATAAGGATTACATTATGGCTGGAAATTTGATAACTTCATTCAAAAGTTAGTTTTAAGACACATGGAGAACAACAAAACAGCTTGTATTTGATGTTTTATGTATGATCAAATTATAATAATCCAGTGAGAAAAGTTAGAAATAGCAAAAGATTCAATATCTCAATTTTCTTATAAGAAACCAGCAGTCACAAATTTTAATATAAAATAATTTATATATTTATGTGTATATACATTCCTAAAATAATTCTTTTTTAAAATATATATATATATCTGTATAGACGTATGTGTGTGTACATATCTATATCTATACAGATATACCCACGTATGCACACTCCACACACACACACACACACACACACTCGCACGCATGCGGGCACATGCTTACACATACATATATAAACCTAAAGAGGTAGGCTTTAATCCTCACTTCAAATCAGAAAATATTCAGGGTGAAGGTAAGAAAGAAAGAAATTGCCATTTTAAAATATAGTACTCATTGCATGGCTCATGCATTCCCTATATCCACTTCCTTGTTGATATACTCTCCTGATAATGTTTTTCACCCCCATGGTTTTCACAACAATCTAGATAGCTCCCTATCTTCTCTAGCTCCAGATTGAATCCTTCTCCAGAACTTTCAACCTGTAAACTTGAAGAAAGACTAACAGACAGTGTAACTTGGAAGTAAAAGAACATATTCTAAAGCTTGACTCCAGGCTCCACTGTTTACAAGTTTTGTGTTTGGGAAGGTTTCATGTCACTCCAAACCTAGGATTTATAGGTTTGTAAACCATTTGACCAAGAAAGAAAGAATTCAGATCTGGTTCTACAAAATATGCTGGCCATACCTGAAAGCAGAAAGCTTCAGTAATACAGCTTAATTCCAAATTGGCCCTGAGGAAGGGAAATCTTCCTGGTGGGCAGTACATGAAATAGTACAGAGTTGTTGCTTGGGCCAGAGGTACAACTGTATACCAAGCCATAGATGCCAGCTAATGGCTTGGCAGGCTGGGCAGGGAATTAGAAGGAACACTACTGGAAAACTGGTGACAAGCATGGGAATGGATTCTGTGAACAGACTACTCTAAATGAGCACAGAGTAGGAAGATATTCAGGTTCCATATAAATACTCACCAAAAGGATACTCAGCAGAGGAGTATCTTAATACTCCGATGGACAAGATGACCCCTTCTTACGGCTATCACTCTCCTTCTCAGCCACCCTGTGCTTTCACAATGGCTCAGAGACAAAGTGGTCATCACAGCAGGGATGAAGATTATGTGTGTGCTCAACAACACGGACTTGCACTCATCAAGGTTAGTCTGGCTATAGTCACTGTTGAGTGCCCAATCTACCAAACGTACAGACCAACACTGCACCTCCATTGGCACTATTCCTTGGAGGAAGGAAGGGAATCATCAGTGCCAGGTTGATTTCATTAGACCATTTCCATCACAGAAAAGGCAATATTTTGTTCTCACTTTAATACACACTTAGTAACAATGTAGATTTACTTTCTCTCCCTGTGACTTTCCTGTGAATACCATCATCCATGAATTTACAAAATGTCTTAATTACTACCATGGTATGCGACACAGCACTGATTCTGACCAAGAAGCTTATTTTTTTATAATAAAAAGCAAATAATGTATAGTAATGGGCTTATGCTTATGGGAGTCACTGATCTTACCATGTATCCCATCACTGATAAAATGGTACAATGGCCTTGTGAAGTGTTAGTGACTGCGACAGCTGGGTAACACCACCTTGCCAGGCTGAGGTAATGTCTTCTAAGGTGTTGGATATCCTGTAAATAACCAACAGATATATAGTGCTATTTTCCTAGAGGTGAGATTTACAGGTCTGGGAATCAAGAGGTGGAGATCAGATTGGCTTCTTCACAATTACCCCTAGCAACACACTAGAGAAGTATTTGTTTCCTGTCCCTATAACTTTGAGCTTTGCTGGTCTAGAAGTCTTAGGCTTTCATTAGAGATCACAGCAATGGTTCCATTAACTGGAAGTTGAGAGTGCAACACTGCCATGGATAAAGGGTCTTTGTGATGTCCTCCTTTGGGGATAGGATTAGTTTTAAGAGATAAAGTTGCATCATGTTAGGTGAAAGCCTATTTTTGCTACTGTCTTTTTTTGAAATATAGGTACAGTTAGGAAAGATGTGCACTGATGTCAAGTTGACAAGGGGTGGATTACTGTGGCTTTCTAAATGTCAACTTAGCCAGGTTTGAACTGCTTTTTCCAGAATTCCCTCCTCTCTATGGTTTCAGGTTAGGATTGGCCACAAGAGAGAATGCATGCGATAGGGATGGTGGACATGAACCAGCATCCATTTTACACTTGGAAGGCTGGTGTAGAACAGCAGCCCTGCGCTGCAGCAGCTTGTGTATGCTGCTACTGACCTTCCGGCTTGATTGATAAGAAACAGCACCTGGGCCTATAGCTACTTTAACTCCTACCAGTTCTTCTCCAGCTCTTCTGAGTCCTGAGCAAGGTGAATGTGTAGTTCCACAGAGAAGGGCACCAGCTTCTCCCATAAGTCATCCATGTCATCTTAGTTAGAGACAGTGAGAAACAGGCACAGGTTCCAGTTTACAGTCATGATCCCAGTGCATCCTTCTCAATTCCCATTGGCCCTGGCTCTCCCTTACTTCATGTTCAGTTTTCCTGCTTTACTGTGAACATATTTAGTACCAGATACAAAGGCAACAGTCTTGCAAAAACTTCTCTACTAGCTCTCACAGCTGTATTAGTTTTAATTCCCCAAATCAATCCTATATTCTATACTATTCACACTGCTTCTGCCTCTCTGATTAAATCCTGACTGAGATAATTACTATAAAGAATATCCAAAAATAATTCTACAAATGATTAAGACAAACAATTGAATAGAAAAATGGCAAAAGCAACAAATAAAAAGGTCAGGGCTTCCCTGGTGGCACAGTGGTTAAGAATCCACCTGCCAACACAGGGTCATGGGTTCGAGCCCTTCTCTGGAAGGATCCCACATGCCACAGAGCAGTTGCCTGTGTGCCACAACTACTGAGCCTGCACTCTAGAGCCTGCGAGCCACAACTACTGAGCCCATGTGCCTCAACTACTGAAGTCCGCATGCCTAGAGCCCATGCTCCACAACAAGAGAAGTCAACGCAATGAGAAACCCATGCACCGCAATGAAGAGTAGCGCCCACTCGCCACAACTAGAGAAAGCCCACAAGCAGCAACGAGGACCCAACGCAGCCAAAAATAAAATAAATTAATTAATCAAAAAAAAAGAATGATTAAAAAAAAAAAAAGAAAGGTCATATACACAAAAAACCCCAAAACACAAAAAGCTAACACAAGATGTTTGACCTGATCAGTAATCGGGGAAGCATAAATTAAAATATGAGCTATTGTTTCACGCTCATCAAAGTAGCAAATATTAAAGTGCATGAAAACTCTTAAGAGTGAGTTTGGATGTGGAACAAGAGGAGGTTGTACACATTGCTGGTGAGAATGTAACCACTTTGGGGAATAACTTAGCAATACTGATAAAGCTGAAAATGAGCATTGCCTAAGACCTATAAATTATACACCTAGGAACATGTATTTTATCCAGAGAATAATGATATCTCTATATATTTGAGCTTGAGGAACAGTACACTTACCCTGAAGCTGATCATTCAGGAGTAGGAGGTGGTCTCCACTGCCAACTCTGATAAGTCACCCATAAGATAGTCCCAATTATCCTTGACTTGAGGCACTCATGTCCTTGTAAAATGGGGAGTCACGGTGTTTTGAAAAGAGGAGTGATATTAATAAACTAATTTTAAAAAAAAAAGATCATTGTCACTGTTGTGCTTAAAAAAGACTGTGTGTGACTGCGTTGGGGGGGGTTCAGGGCAGGCTTGACGATCATCAAGTATAAAGGAAAGGAGACTGGCTAGAGAGTTTTTATAATAATCCCAGCAAAAGCACAGTGGTTCAGGTCAGGGAAGGAAAGATAAAGGATGTGAAAAATGGTCAATTATGAATATGTTTTTAAGAAAGATTCAATAGGATTTGCCAAACAATTAAATTAATTTGTTAAGTACCTATGTGTGTATGTCCACTAAAAGATACCTAGCATAAATCATTAAGCCAGAAAAATACATGCTTCCTTAATTCTACTTTCAAATATTTATTATTCATAATCCCCTGTAATCTATACCCACTGCTACTGCCTTGCTTTCAGGCACTATAATGACTATTTTCAGAGACTTTTTAATGTTTTCAAATGCATTTTATTTCTTCGATTATGCTATATTTCAATGCACAGCAGAGTACTGAAATGACAAGCTGACTTTGAGACACTTGTGTATTACAGTAACTGTGATGCTTACTCATCATTCCACTCTTTTGGGGTGGCTCTGCCAACAGGGGAGGGGTTCCATTTTATTCCAACCTGTGTGGCTGTAAACACCCACACAACAACACAGAAAGCGGTTCCACCGGCTAGTATAATATCACCATATTTGTCATGAAAATCTGGTGAGTGTTTTGAGTGGCTCTGTCTTGCCCTCATTTGCTGAATGCTTCGAATCCTGAGGCTACTTAGTGCATTTCTGACCAAGGGAAACATCATGGAGGTATGACAGAACTGCAGTTGATTGAAGCTGCTGGTCTATTTCCTTGCAAAGAAACCTGCAAAAACAAAAGATAGGCGATGACATCTGATCCACGTTTAATTCTTCTCACTTTAAAGGTTTCACCCACACCACGTCTTGCAGTGTGGCCAGGCAGGTAAGTTTTGACATCATGATGTCTGGAGTTGAGTCTTAGCTCTGCCACTGATTAGCTATGTGAACTTGCGCAGTTAGTTAACCCACTGATTAGAGAAATTTTCCATCTTGCTGAACTCCACATGACTTACTTCTACAATAAATTTTGTGTTATCTAGGAGCCTTAAGCCTATTACCCAAAGAACTGAAGCTATAGATTCTAATAACCATATGAAAGCATAAAAAAGGAAAATTCAATGGCAAACTGAGACAACAATGTCCAGCTGATAAAATGGCTAAAATGCCAACATGCCCCACTACTCCAGTGACCTGCCTATGCCTACTATAAACTCTGGTTTCAGTCAGAATTACAAGGCATTCACAGGGTATGTCATACCACCTCCTCTTCTTCTTGCTCCTTTTCTCCATTCCTTTTAACCTCCTTCCCATTTCTCATTTCTACCAGTACTTCTTGCCTTGCACTTTCCTACAGATGAAATTCTACTTGCCTTTTAAATCCCAGTCTAAAAGCCACTGTTTCTGTGAAGTCCTTTCGAAACCTCCCTAGGCTGAATAAGCCAACTCTTCTCTGAGCTTCTACACTTTTATAACCCTTCTTTCACACCATGTGACATGATGCATTCGGTTTATCATTCTTAAAAACAATTTTTTTAGAGTAGTTTTAGGTTCACAACAATATTGAATGGAAAGCACAGAGTCTCCATGTAATTCCTGACTCCATACATGCATGCCTTCTCCATTCTGTACCAGAGTAACATTTGTTATATTTGTTACAATCAATGAACCTAATTACAGTCTTTTATCATATATGTCTTTTGCAAATGTTTTCTTCCAGCTTGTGGCTTGTCTTGTCATTCTCTTGAGGAATTATCTTTACATTCTCCTCCAATAGTCTGCAAAATCTTCAAGATCAAAAGATGTAATTTTGCATACACAATAGCTGACACAAAAGCAAAGAAAGAACATTTCTGAGCTAATCTGAAATATAAATGGACGTTGGTATCCTCATAAGAAGTTAAAACCAACTGAGAACAAGCCAAAAAAATCATGAAATCAGATGTACATGTCCATAATAGCCCTAATAATTCTTTTTTTAAACAGATAATTATACTGAACAAGAGATATAGAAGCAGAAACACATGGAGGAGTTCTTTCCGTCAACGTCTCTTCTCAGTGCAAGCTGTCAAACAGTGCTCAGTCTCTAGCAATGACATATGTTAACTGTGGCCCAAATGCAGGCAACATGGATACAAAAGGGCCTGAGGTCAGTACGTGTAAACTTATAACTGCTCACTGAGATTTGCAAACGCAAATGATTTTATTCCCAACTTAGAAAACAAGACCCTAAGGTTCTCTTTTATTTCCTACCAGATGGTAAAGTGGTACTTTTCATGATTGTGACAAACAGGACTAAAACAGAACCAAATGCATTTCCTCTAAGGTTCCAAACATTCAAAGTTCTTTCCTGTTAGTCATGAATCTCTTCACCAAAAGGCACTACAGGTTTAATTTGAATTGAATTCAGAGAGTTGGTTGAAAGTGAAATGGATCAGAGTATGACAGGTGCAGCCTTAATCCAGTACAAAAGCACTTGTGCCACACATAGCTTTCAGTCTTTAGGAAGCCACAGAACCAGAGAATAATTTGTGATAATAGGGATCTCTTGTGGATCATCAACTCATGCCTGCTGCTTTATGACAAATTGGTTTCATTATTCCTATCCTTTCAATGTTAAGTTGAAGCTCAAATACTTTGTCTCTAGTGACAATGATCGCATCCCTTTGTAGATTAGTTCATCCTCTGGCTATTCCCATATCTGTGAACATTTTCTTTGCCATCTAAGTCTGAATTTGCTTGTACCAATGTATCCATTATTAAGAATTTTTTTATTAGGAATGCCTTCTGTAGTACCTTTGATCTATTTTTGTTTATAAAACACACGTAAGAGCTAGAAACCCACTGATTAGAGAAATTTTCTATCTTGCTGAACTCCACATGACTTACTTCTACAATAAATTTTGTGTTATCTAGGAGCCTTAAGCCTATTACCCAAAGAACTGAAGCTATAGATTCTAATAACCATATGAAAGCATAAAAAAGGTAAATTCAATAATATAATGCAGGTAAAGAAAATGCTTCTCAAAGTGGATGCTTTCTGATGAAAACCACCTACAAAGAGAAGGAAGAAGACAGATTTCTCTAAGTAATAAGAACAAAGCAGAGGTTCTCTCATGCCTGTGGCAATAAAAGAAAAGAAATATGTTCTGAATAAATATAAATAGTTAAAGGGAGTGAAGTAGCCTATGAGGATGAAAAGGAAAGAATGATTGTCTCATCTACTTTATACAGCAATGCTGAAGCTCAGTTCAGGAAAAATAATTAATACCGGACCTGAATCTAATGGCGATAGGGAGGTATACAGATTTGAAGCTTCACTGGTAACAATAATAATTTTAAATCACTAAAGTCCATAAAAAGAAGTAAAGCATAATGCAGGAAGGAAACTAATACTTATTATATATGCTTGTTTGCCAAACATCATGCCAGAATTTTGCACATCTGCAAAAAGAATGTGAGATGGTGATTATCTCCATTTTACACACAAGAACAAATGACAAGATGTGAACTCAAGTCCTATGATTCTAAATCCAGTGCATTTTTCAACTATGTCATGTTTTCTTAAAGTATATTCAATTCCAAGCATTGGAAACAAACAAACATACAAAGAAACAAAAAGCAATGTGGTTACCAGAGATGGGTCTTTAGTTGAAAATGTTTCACTTCAGTTTACTATATATTTATGGAGTGACTACTGGCATGGCAGGGCCTGGTCTGGGTGCTATTGGTACCACCCCTACTCTTATGGTAGTTCATGGTAGAGGGAGGGGATGGACAGAGCACTGTTATAAGGGAGGAGACAAGGCTACAGAAGAGCACAGGGTGCCCTTAATCCACAGAGGAGAGGTACATTTCAACCTGGGGTTCTAGGAATGGTTTTACAGGAAATGACACCTAGGTTAGATCTTGAAGGATGATTAAGAAACATAAAACACAAAACTGGTGGGGAAAAAAACACGTAGACCAAGTAGCACAAGCGAAAGCACAGACAGCTGAAATAGTATGGGGGCAGGGCAGCCTGATGAGCTCAGTAACACTAAGTAATAAGTGCTGAAGCAGCAAATGCCCACAGATGAGCCTGGAGGGATGAGAAAAGGACCACAACGGACACTGAGGACTTCATATGCCTTGCTGTGGCATCTGGACTCGATTCTGTAAGTCAGTGTTTCCTGTTGTTGAGAAAACCATGCTCAAACTCAAAGCCTTTTATGTGAGTTAACAAAGAGAATTCTTAATTCTGTAATTTTTCCCTTCACAATAATATAAAGAAATACAAGAAAATAATATTCAACTATTCTTTGTTGAATAGTTTGATTCATTTTTAATTTGAAAATTTGTTTTGGTTTCATAGTTGTGTTAAGCTTTAAGCATAAAGAGGATGAATTTGATTTTATGTTTACACATATATGTGATTTTATAATCAAATAATTTAAGATGATACAAGTTGAGATGAAATAATGTTTCCTCTTTAAAAAGATGCCATATGTATACCCAGAGAAAACCATAATTCAAAAAGACACATGCATCCCAATGTTCATTGCAGCACTATTTACAATCGCCAGGACATGGAAGCAACCTAAATGCCCATCAACAGACGAATGGATAAAGAAGATGTGGCACATATATACAATGGAATATTACTCAGCCATAAAAAGGAACGAAATTGAATCATTTGTAGAGACGTGGGTGGATCTAGAGACTGTCATACAGAGTGAAGTAAGTCAGAAAGAGAAAAACAAATATCATATATTAACGCATATATGTGCAACCTAGAAAAATGGCACAGATGAACCAGTTTGCAGGGCAGAAATAGAGACATAGATGTAGAGAACAAACGTATGGACACCAAGGGGGGAAAGCGGGGTGGTGGTGGTGGGATGAATTGGGCGATTGGGATTAACATGTATACACTGATGTATATAAAATGGATAACTAGTAAGAACCTGCTGTATAAAAAAATAAATAAAATAAAATTCAAAAAAAAAAGATGCCATATGTAATCCACATTTGAGAAACATTCTTATAGGTGAGGAGAAACTACTGATTGGTTTAATCAGGAAAAGGCTGAGGTGGGAAAAAATCTGGAGGAAAAAATTAAGTGTTTATTTCAATGGTTTATTAAAAAGATGATGAGGATCTGAATTAAGTACTGATAACAGACAGAGAGGAGACAGAATTGAGAAATATTAGGAAAAGAAAATCATACTGATTTGGAAAATAAGTTACTCTAAGCAAATTGTGTATTCTATTCACTTAGCCTCTGCATTAAGATTATGACCAAAACTCTGTCTCAATTTCTGTTAAAAATCAGCAGACACTGACACTGTAGCTTTTAGCTGATCCCAGGGAATTAGAGTTTGGGTGATTTAGATACAGAATGCAGAAAGGTCAAAGGAGACGTAATTGAGGTGTGCTAGGAATGACAGGTCTAGATACGTGAGTAGAAGAAAGAGGAGGAATCCTTAAAAGATTTACTGTATGGTCCTAAGGGGGGAAAAAAAAATTTCATCCAGTCTAAGTATAGCCTAACATGGACCAATAAATGACCTGCTTAGCTATGATATAAGGCTTTCTATCTAATTTCAGGAAGAAAATTGGAAACTGTGTCCTACTCCTCAAATGTGTTCAGATAGTACTGTTAAGTATCTCACGGGGAGATAATGCTCAAGAAGCAATCAATACCGAGCTTTCCCAACCTGGACACTATTGATATTGTGGTCCAAGCAATTCTTTGTTGTGGGTGGATGTCCTGTGCATTGCAGGGGGTTTAGTAGCATCCCTTCCTCTATACACTACATACCAGTAGTACTTCTTTCTCTTTAGTTGTGACACCAAAAATCATATATTAACGCATATATGTGCAACCTAGAAAAATGGTACAGGTGAACCAGTTTGCAGGGCAGAAATAGAGACATAGATGTAGAGAACAAACGTATGGACACCAAGGGGGGAAAGCGGGGTGGTGGTGGTGGGATGAATTGGGCGATTGGGATTAACATGTATACACTGATGACATTTGGCAATGTCTCCAGACATTGCCAAATGTCACTTGTGGAGCAAAATCATTCCCTGTTGTGTACAGAGAATTCCACTGTCATATACAGAGTAAAGTGCCTCATCACTTCTCCCACAATCTTCTAAATAGCATTGTTCTATTCAATACAGAAGGCTTAAATTCTAAGAAAATACATTCCCTACTATGGGATGCATGAAGGTTGCCCAACAGTATTTTTTTTCCTGAACTAATCTCAATTTTTCAAATTTTTTGTGCAGTATAACTTAGATGAATCACTTAATCTATCTAGACATCTGCTTCCTCATCCATAAAATTAAAAAGTGGAACTAATTTAGCTTTTCCCAAACCTGCCTGATCCTAAGAGTTATTTGGACTCTTTGTTACAAAATGTAGATTCCTGGGCTCCATGTCAAATGTATTGTAACAGAGTATCCAGGGGAGTAGCCTGAGAATCTATATTTTTTTAAACAAGTTCTCAGGAGAGTCTTGTCATCAGACAAGTTTATGGAACACTGAATCAGATAATCTCTAAGGTCCTATCCAGCTCTAATACTCTAGACCTTTCAAAGAGAAAAACATTTTAGGAAGACCATTTATTCTTTTAGGCCACTGAAAGAGTACAGTAGTAATTGAATTCACCACCATGGTAATTTAGAAAGCAGTACCCGAGTAACCTGAAAGAGTTATAGGGACCCCCTGGGAATAAGTTAGTCAACAGAAACATTTGGCGGCATTTAAAAACATTAAAAGCACTAGTAACACTGGTGTTCTGCTGTATAACGAATGATACACTTTCAAAGCTAAGGCTCCTAGACTCCATTACTCAACTGTAACATCTTTATTTCCACCTTTTATTTCTACTCTTCTTTGACAGCTTCAGAACAACAGAAAACAAGAAACAGTAAAAAGGCAATCTTCTTGAAATGAAATGCACCTAACCTGCAGTGTCTTCCGTTCATTTATGTATTTCTCAGAAAAGTAGGTTGCTCAAGGAGGGATTAAGTGTACATGGAGCAGTGTCTCCCATCAGGATTACTTAAGCCTTCAGCCTTTTTGTAACAGGAAATCTGGGAACCCTGCATAAGCAATGCTGCTGGTGGAAATGCTGAAAAATGGTTCTGTTTCAGATGTGATGGTATCATCTCCTGAGTCAATGAATCAATGGACGGTACAGCCATTTGATTAAGGCTGTAGATTATGTCACTTTATTAAGCCTAAAAAGTGACATAACGGACGTTACCTCAACAAATAAACAGGCAGATTACAGCGGTGGATTATTATGCCAGGAGGGAGAAATGACAGAGTGGACAACTCGCGAATCAATGTCCTTAAATGGCACATGTTGCTTCAAGAGTGAAGGGATATAAGGTATGTACTCTCCCTCAGGTACTGCTTCCCATGGCCACCATGAACAGACTGTTTCTATCCTATATAGAATGCTGAAGGTATTCAATAATGTCCATCCTGGGAATAACCACAGTGTTCATTCAGGCAATTCCTTTTATGAACCTAATTACATTAACGTGGTTCACTCATGAATCCCATTATATTTTTTTAGTCACAAAGTGCTCTCAACTATACTCACTTTTTCCCTTTCTGATAGCTATGTGTAAGAGAACAAAACAATAACAGAGACATTGGGAGCTTTTCTCCATGCCGCACTGCACGTCAAAGGCATGACTGTTCTCTATTAAACTTTATTTTGTTCTCTATTAAACTTTAGTAGGCCCAGAAAATTTCCTTAGAGCCCATGTTATTTTTACATTACAGGCCATTTCAAATATTGGAAATTACAAGGACTGAATAACAAATCCCTGTTATTTCAAGAAATGTATTAAGTGTTAGAAAGTGGGATGCTGTGCTTCCTCCCAAAAGATTTTATATTAACTACATTCCATGGCTTGTAGGTTGTGATATAGTCATGTCCAGCTAGAAGAGTCTATTTCAGTGGATCTGGCAAATCAAAACATCTGGATAAATGCATAGCATTTCTCCAACTTAATCTTAGGAAAGAAAGAGATCGTGGTTATAATAAATTCTAGAAACTTTGAAAAGTTTATCCAGAAAATGATATGGAGCCATTGAAAGACATTAGGAACGTGAGTAATGGGGTCAAATTTGCAGCTTAGACATTACTCTGGGGTGGGGAAGAGTTTGCAGGGGAATAATGCAGATGTTAGTGAGTAATAGTAAGCACTTGTACAGTTCACCCAGTCAAGATCTTAAAATGTGCCAGTCCCTTATTCCTGCAGTCATTATATTTCTGCATCCAATCCTTTGTTTTGCAGAGCCAGACCACAATTCTTTTGCACACGCACACAAAGGTGAGAGCCTCTGAGGATCCACCTCAGGCCACTGGAACTCTCAGAACTTGACATATAAACTGGAATGTGAGAATTGATTTTATTAACTTTAAAAAAAGAATATTCCATTCCAGTGACTGGCATACATAATTTATCTTTTGGCTTAACTGGCTTGACACTGATTCCAAATCATGAAGTAACCTTCTATCAGTATTTCCCCAAACACGTGCCTATTTCAGTAGTTCTGTTTGATGCTAGCGGGTGTTATTTATAAAAGGGGCTTCTGTGTCATGTAAGTTTGAGAAATATGCAGGTAACAAAGTCAAATTCTTTTTTACTGAAGTATTTCCCAAACCTCTATGGTGCTAACGCATACAGCGATTCTCTGAGAGGGATACCATGTGGTGCTTTCCAAACTTAGCTGAGCACGCCATGCTTTTTCCCCTCTGGAGCATATCTCCATATTCGTGTTTTCCAGAACACATTTTGGGGAATACCAAAGGATGTCTCTGTGTTCTCAAGGCTCTTACACCATTGTACTCATTTAAAATTGTTTAATAGTTCCAGGAGGCATTTCACAAACTAAATCACTTCCTTGTGGGGACTTGTAACATATGGCTCAGGGAGTACAGAGGGTGTGGTAAGCCTAGGGTATCATAACAATACCCACAGCAATTAACTCTTGCCTTCGTTATGTGAGTCTAACTTTTGCAGTTTTAGTATTTGTGCAGATGTTTTTCTCCTCTCCACATCTACCTTTATTCATTAAACGCTCTATGAGCAGAAAGATTGTACAATTTTTCAGTGGCCATTAGAGTTGCATCAGTGACCCCTTGTTGCATAATTTGAAACTTTCATCTAAACCTTGAAATGAAAATATACAAGCCATTCTTGTCTTTAAGTATATCACTGATATAGTCATATAAAGAAAAGAAAAAAATAAAATATTTAACTTTTAGATATCTTGAAAGACACGTTTTCCAAGTGTTTCTATTTTTCATGAAAATTGTTTTCAGGTGCTAACCAGAAATTAGGCTAGTAGGGGTCTACTCCAGAAGTTAATTCTGATCAAATCCACATTGGATTGGAATACTTAGTGCTGCAAAATAATACTTTCCCTGTTGTTTCCGAAAACTCCAGATTTTAAAATTTCCTACTTGGACTATCTCTGCCCTCCTAAACTCTGTTCAAAATGTATCTGTAAATAAAACCTTTATGAGTAAGGCTTTTGTTATTGCCATCACCTGGGCAACTTATGGAGCATTTGCTGAGAAATTCCATTTGATGAGAAGAGCACTTCACAGCCCTGAAGTAGTAACTGTGATCACTTTGCAAGTTGTTTTACCAGGCCAGTTCTGTCTTTCAGTATAATTTATTTTTTTCTTTTCACTTTCATAAAATTTTGGAAACTTCTTGAAAACTCTTAACAAGATGTTGGCATTCTACTTTTTGTTTTCTTTTCCATTTAGAATTCATTATTTGGAAGTGAGAAAGACTTTGGCCAGAGGGGCTGACTTTAGTAAACTGATTTTTTTCTTTGTAGATCCTCAGAAGAAACAGTGAGACAGGATGCACTTTGCCAAACCTTGGGGCAGGGTGCCTGCTTTAGTGAACTGATATTTCATTTTAGTTTTTCTTTTAAATTCCTGAGGGAAAAAGGCTAAAGAAGAAAGCAAACCTGAAGGAGGTTACCCATCTAAACACATACAACAGAAATTCAGAACAGATTCTTGTTTTGAAGTCTTAAGATTTCCAATTAGAATTCTGGTTTCAAAGAGGTTACTTTCAGTTTCTTTAATCTAATGGAGTCTAAAACTTCATAGACTAAAAGGGTATGCTTAAACTAAATTGGCATAATTTAACCATTTGAACATTTGTTAAGGGAGAAGTGAGATTTACATGCAAATAGGCCATAATTTTGATTACACATACAATTTATGCAGCTTAGAACGATAGCTGATGGTGGATCTGTGGGCTTCTTATATAATGTATTTTATCACATTAATTGAATTGTAGATTGAACATCATATTATAATCATCATAAAAATGTGTTGTTAACGTTACTAAGAAATAATAGCAGATAAGCCTGAGAGACTTCTTTGAGAACAAATGTAGATAATTTATAAGACTGAGTAGACACAAAATAATGAGTTAAGATTGTTAGAATCTAATTGTGTTTTGAATTAATAATATCCAAAGTGAAGCAATTCCCTGCTTTTACTTCATAGTTCATGATTTTGCAGTTTCACCTATAACTTTATAATTTATATTAAAGAGCCAGAGAGAATAACTAGGAATAACTAAGAAAATCTTGGAATTAATACTGGGAAAATAAACCAGAGCCATGCTTCAGAAGCACATGTTCCCTCCAGGACTGGATTTAAGCTAAATTGTGAAAATGTTTCCTTTAAGTATGCCTTATAATCAATGTCACATATTATGTAAGAGCCTACAAATGGTATTTGCCAAAATATTGGGAAAGTCCCAAAGTATTGATACAACATACACCCAGCAGCTAGATGATTCTGGGGATTCCCTACATAAAACATTCATTTATTTAACTGGAGAAAATAGTTCCAGAACAACAACAACAAAAATACCTTAAGCCAAAAGAGCAATTTATATTATGTGAACTGTACACAACGTGAGAATGTGTAGAAGGACACTATTCCATGGAAAATGGGATCTAGTTTCAAACAGCAATTAATGAACCTTGGAAAATTCCTGAGTTTCTATTTTTTTTTCTTGCACCCCATCCAGTTTCCACCTCATCATTCAACATAAATAGATATTACAAAGATAAATAATGGCCCCTCTGTCCCTAAAATGGACATTATTAAGTCACTTTTCTTGAATTTTCCACTATAATAATACCAATGACGCACTCTTCCTCTGGATACCTTCTCTTCAATTAGCTTCTATAATATTCCCTTAGTTTTCTTTCTATTTCTATTTCTATGGCTATTTCTTCTTTACAAACTCATCTTTCTGTAACAGGTCCTTAGTGAAGGAGTTCTTCAAGGCTAAGACATAGGTTTGATTTTCACTTTATATTCTCTCTCTCTCTCTCTCTCTCTCGATCCTGGGCAATACATTAAACTGCCTTCTTAACATCTCTCCCAAGAAAATTCAAATTCCAAAATAATTCAAACATAATTCAAAGATAATTTGATGTCTAAAAAATCAATAGGCATAAGTGTACAACCATGCCCTTCCACTCTCAAACTTGGTCTTTACCAATGTTCCCCAAACCACTACACATCACTTCCACACATATAGTTGAGAAAGTTAAGCTCAGAAATCCTTTGTGATACTTTCAATTCCCTTGAAACATTTAATATATCCATTGGCTTCTTTTATTTATTTACTTTACTTTTATTTTATTTTATTTTTAACATCTTTATTGGAGTAAAATTACTTTACAATGGTGTGTTACTGTCTGCTGTATAACAAAGCGAATCAGTTATACATATACATATATTCCCATATCTCCTCCCTCTTGCGTCTCCCTCCCACCCTCCCTACCCCACCCCTCTAGGTGGACATAAAGCACTGAGCTGATCTCCCTGGGCTATGCAGCTGGACTATCTCCCTGGGCTATCTATTTTATATTTGGTACTGTATGTAAGTCCATGCCACTCTCGCACTTCGTTCCAGCTTACCCTTCCCTCTCCCCGGGTCCTCAAGTCCATTCTCTACATCTGCGTCTTTATTCCTGTCCTACCCCTAGGTTCTTCAGAACCTTTTTTTTTTTTTAATTCCATATATATGTGTTAGCATATGGTAATTGATTTTCTCTTTCTGACTTCACTCTGTTTGACAGTCTCTAGGTCCATCCACCTCATTACAAATAACTCAGTTTCTTTTCTTTTTATGGCTGAGAACTATTCCATTGTATATACGTGCCACATCTTCTTTACCTATTCATCTGTCGATGGACACTTAGGTTGCTTCAATGTCCTGGCTATTGTACATAGAGCTGCAACGAACACTGTGGCACATGACTCCTTTTGAATTATGGTTTTCTCTGGGTATATGCCCAGTAGTGGGATTGCTGGGTCATATGGTACTTCTATTTTTAGATTTTAAGGAACTTCCATACTGATCTCCATAGTGGCTGCATCAATTTACATTCCCACCAACAGTGCAAGAGGGCTCCCTTTTATCTACACGCTCTCCAGCATTTATTGTTTGTAGACTTTTTGATGATGGCCATTCTGACCAGTGTGAGGTGATACCTCATTGTAGTTTTGGTTTGCATTTCTCTAATGATTAGTGATGCTGAGCATCCTTTCATGTGTTTGTTGGCAATCTGTATATCTACTTTGGAGAAATGCCTATTTAGGTCCTCTGTCCATTCTTGGATTGGGATGTTTGTTTTTTTGATATTGAGCTGCATGAGCTGCTTATAAATTTTAGAGATTAGTCCTTTGTCAGGTGCTTCAATTGCAAATATTTTCTCCCATTCTGAGGGTTGTCTTTTCATCTTGTTTATGGTTTCCTTTGCTGTGCAAAAGCTTTTGAGTTTCATTAGGTCCCATTTGTTTATTTTTGTCTTTATTTCCATTTCTCTAGGAGGTGGGTCAAAAAGGATCTTGCTGTGATTTATGTCATACAGTGTTCTGCCTATGATTTCCTCTGAGAGTTTTATAGTGTCTGAGCTTACATTTATGTCTTTAATCCATTTTGAGTTTATTTTTGTGTATGGTGTTAGGGAGTGTTCTAATTTCATTCTTTTATATGTAGCTGTCCAGTTTTCCCAGCACCACTTATTGAAGAGGCAGTCTTTTCTCCACGGTATACTCTTGCCTTCTTCATCAAAGATAAGGGGACCACAGGTGCATGGGTTTATCACTGGGCTTTCTATCCTGTTCCAAAGATCTATATTTCTGTTTTTGTGCCAGTACCATACTGTCTTGATTACTGTAGCTTTGTAGTATAGTCTGAAGTACAGGAGTCTGATTCCTCCAGCTCCGTTTTTCTTTCTCAATATTGCTTTGGCTATTCTGGGTCTTTTGTGTTTCCATACAAATTGTGAAATTTTTTGTTCTAGTTCTGTGAAAAATGCCAGTGGTAGTTTGATAGGGATTGCACTGAATCTGTAGATTGCTTTGGGTAGTAGAGTCATTTTCACAATGTTTATTCGTCCAGTCCAAGAACATAGTATATCTCTCCATCTGTTTGTATCATCTTTAATTTTTTTCATCCATGTCTTATAGTTTTCTGCATACAGGTCTTTTGTTCCCTTAGGTATGTTTATTCCTAGGTATTTTATTCTTTTTGTTGCAATGGTAAATGGGAGCGTTTCCTTAATTTCTCTTTCAGATTTTTCATCATTAGAGTATAGGAATGCAAGAGATTTCTGTGTATTAATTTTGTGTCCTGCTACTTTACCAAATTCATTGATGAGATCTATTAGCTTTCTGGTAGCATCTTTAGGATTCTCTATGTATAGTATAATGTCATCTGAAAACAGTGACAGTTTTACTTCTTCTTTTCTGGTTTGGATTCCTTTTATTTCTTTTACTTCTCTGATTGCTGTGGCTAAAACTTCCCAAACTATGTTGAATAACACTGGTGAGAGTGGGCAACCTTGTATTGTTCCTGATCTTAGTGGAAATGGTTTCAGTTTTTCACCATTGAGAATGATGTTAGCTGTGGGTTAGTCATATATGGCCTTTATTATGTTGAGGTAAGTTCCCTCTATGCCTACTTTCTGGAGGGTTTTTATCATAAATGGGTGTTGAATTTTGTCGAATGCTTTTTCTGCATCTATTGAGATGATCATATGGTTTTTCTCCTTCAATTTGTTAATATGGTGTATCACATTGATTGATGTGCGTATATTTGACAAATCTTTGCATTCCTGGGATAAACCCCACTTGATCATGGGGTTTTTTGATCCTTTTAATTGCTGTTGGATTCTGTTTGCTAGTATTTTATTGAGGATTTTTGCATCTACGTTTATCAGTGATATTGGCCTGTAGGTTTCTTTTTTGTGTGATACCTTTGTCTGGTTTTGGTATCAGGGTGATGGTGGCCTCACAGAATGAGTTTGGGAGTGTTCCTCCCATTTTGGAAGTGTTTGAGAAGGAGAGGTGTTAGCTCTTCTCTAAATGTTTAATAGAATTCACCTGTGAAGCCATCTGGTCCTGGCCTTTGTTTGTTGGAAGATTTTTTAATCACAGTTTCAATTTCAGTGCTTGTAATTGGTCTGTTTATATTTTCTATGTCTTCTTAGTTCAGTCTCAGAAGGTTGTGTTTTTCTAAGTATTTGTTCATTTCTTCCAGGCTGTCCACTTTATTGGCATATAGTTGCTCGTAGTAATCTCTCATGATCCTCTGTATTTCTGCAGTTTCAGTTGTTACTTCTCCTTTTTCACTTCCAATTCTATTAATTTGAGTCTTCTTACTTTTTTTCTTGATGCATCTGGCTAGTGGTTTATCAATTTTGTTTATCTTCTCAAAGAAATTTTCATCCTAAAGACATCTCAAATCCATTAATTTCTTTCTATCTAAAGTGTATCTATCATAGCTCAACTTTTCTTCACATGCTTTCCTTAAATGGCATTCCCACAGCATCTCTGCCATCCCCCGTCTATTCTCCCAACTGCTCATAAGTGATCTCTTTCTGTTTGCTTGGGATTTTGCGTCTTTGTTTCCTCCCTAGCTTTACTGAGGTATAACTGACATATGACATCATGTAAATTTGAGGTGTATAATGTGGTGATCTGATGTATGTATACTTTGTGAAATGATTACAACAATAAAGTTTGCTAATCCATCACCTCACATAGTTATCGTGTGTGTGTGTGTGTGTGTGTGTGAGAGAGAGAGAGAGACAGAGAGAGATATGAGGGTATTTAAGATCTACTTTCTTAGTAAATTTCAAGTTTACAGTACAATATTGTTAATATGTATAACAAACTATCAATTAGAGTTTCGGAACTTGTAACTGGAAATTTGCATCCTTTAACACACATCTCCCCATCTCCCCCACCCCCTGTCCCTGACAACCACCAATCTACTCTGTTTCTATGAGATCAGGTGTTTTTTGTGTGTGTGTGGGTTTTTTTTGATTCCACTTATAAGTGAGATCACAGAGAATTTGTCTTTCTTTGTCTGATTTATTTCCCTCAGCATAATGCCCCCTAGGTTTATCCATGTTGTCCCAAATGGCAAGATTTCATTCTTTGTTATGGCTGAATAATATTCCACTATGCATAGATAGATAGATAGATACATACACACATAGATATAGTATAGATATACATGCCACATTTTATTTATGTATTAATTTGTCAACAGACACAGGTTGTTTCCATATCTTGGCTATTGTGAATAATGCTGCAAAAAACGTGGGGGAGTAGATATCTCTTTGAGATACTAATTTTGTTTCTTTTGGATATGTACCCAGAAATGGGATTACTGGATCATGTGTTAGTTTTATTTTTATTTTTTTGAGGAACCTCCATACTGTTTTCCATAATGGCTACCCCAATTTATATTCCCACCAACAGTGCACAAGTATCCCCTTTTCTCCATATCTTCTACAACACTTGGTATCTGTTGTCTTTTTGACAGTAGCCATCCTAACAGGTGTGAGGTGCTATTTCACTGTGGTTTTGATTTGCATTTTCCTGATGATTAGTGATGTTGAACACCTTTTCATGTACCTATTGACCATCTGCATATCTTCTTTGGAGAAATGTCTATTCAGGTCCTTTTCCCATTTTCTAATTGGATTATTTGTTTGTTTGTTTGTTTACTACTGAGTTGTAAAAGTTCTTTATATATTTTGTATATTAACCCCTTATCAGAAATATGGTTTGCAAATATTTTCTCCCATTCCATAGGTAGCCTTTTCATTTTGTTGGTTGTTTCTTTTGCTGTGCAGAATCTTTTCACTTTGATGTAGTTCTACTTGTTTATTTTTGTTTTTGCTGCCTGTGGTTTGGTGTCAAAATTTAAAAACACATTGCCAAGACCAAGAACTAGGAGCTTCTTCCATATGTTTTCTTATAGGTGTTTTATGATTTCAGGTTTTACATTTAAGTCTGTAATCCTTTTCAAGTTAAATTTTATGAGTGGTGCAAGATAGGGGTCTAGCTTAATTCTTTAGTGTGTGGATATCCAGTTTCCCCAATACCATTTATTGAAGAGACTATCATTTCCCCAATGTGTGTTTTTGTTGCCCTTGTCAAAATTAGATGACCACATACATGTGGATTTATTTCTGGCCTCTCTACTCAGTTCCATTGATCTATGTGACTGTTTTTAATGCCAGTACATACTGTTTTGATTACTATAGCTTTGTAATATAGTTTGAAATAAGTAATTGTGATGCTTCCAGTTTTGTTCTTTCTCAAGATTGCTTTGGCTAATTATGGTCCCTATGGTTTCATAAGAATGTTAAGATTATTTTTCTATTTCTTTGAAAAATGCCACTGGTATTTGGTAAGGATTGCATAGACTATATAGATCACTTTGGTAGTATGGACATTTTTACAATATAAGTTCTTCCAATTCATAAACATGTGATATTTTTCCATTTATTTGTGTCTTCCACAATTTCTTTCATCGATGCCATAGTTTTCAGTGTACTGGTTTTTCACCTCCTTGGTTAAATTCATTCCTAGGTATTTTATTGTTTTTAATGATACTGTAAATGTGATTGTTTTATTTCTTTTTCAGATAGTTCGTTATTAATGTATAGAAATGCAACTGATTTTTGCATGTTGATTTTATACCCTGCAACTTTACTGAAAATTTTTTTGGTGGATTCTATAGGATTTTCTATGTGAAGTATCATGTCATCTGGAAACAGAGACCCTTTTACTTCTTACTTTCCAACTTGCATGCCTTTTATTTACTTATTTTTCTTGCCTGATTGCTCTGGCTAGGACTTCCAATACTATGTTGAATAAAAGTGGCAAGAGTGTGCACCCTTGCATTGTTCCTGATCACAGAGAAAAAACTTTCAGCTTTTCACCATTGAGTATGTTAGCTGTGGGCTTGTCATATATGGCTTTTATTACGTTGAGGTACATTCTTTCTATACCCAATTTTTTGAGAGTTTTTATCATGAAATGATTTTGAATTTTGTCAAATGCTTTTTCTGCATCTACTGAGATGATCATATGATTTTTATCTTTCATTCTCTTAATGTCCATATCACATTTAGTGGTTTATATATGTTAAACCCTCCTTCACCAGGGATCTAAAAGCAGAAATATGACTATCACATCCACACTGACAAATCTCTGTTATGTTCTCAGATGATTTGCTTTTAAAATGTTTAAATACAAATAGTATGATATACATGTGAATAAATTAACCTCGTTTACAGTTTAGGGGTTGTTAGTTAGCATTTGAAGTACACTAATCAGAAAAGCACACTTCAGGAATGGTTACATATGCACCTGACATATAACCATAGAAATATATATCAGAGGGTTTAATTAGCATGAAGAATGTTAGAAACAATTTTTCACTGATAATATGAGTTGTATTCAAGATACATGGTTCACTAGAAATGTTATATTAGGGCTAATACTCTTGCATTAATGAAGAATGAAAATCTCGCAAGCATAGTGTCCTGATAAACTGGGAACAGCCCTTTAGTTCTAGAGTTCTATTGGTCCTGAGTTTATCTACTGTATGCAGAATTCTACTATGTAATTAAACAATCCGGTTGGCTGCTCCTGCATTTAAAAAGAATATCATCGGCCTTGTTTTAATGTAAGAAGTATGCCAAAGTGTCTAAGGATAGTGCCTGAATTTATGTTCTCATGACTTCTTTCTATTCAATTCCATATATCTGATAGTATTAAATTGAAGAATTTCTTTCATAATAATACCATCCATGTGAACAACCTACTCAAACTATTAGTGAATACAAATATTTACGAAAAGAACCTGACAATGGTGAAAGGCCAAATTGTTTTAGGTCAGGACACAGTACCACTCAATAGTTTCTTATTACTTTTAAGATAAAGACTTACATCTTTGATATGACTATCCCAGTCTGCTTTGGCTGCCATGAAAAAATACCATGGATTGCATGACTTAAACAGAATTTTATTCTCTTACAGTTCTGGAGGCTGGAGATTCTAAGACCAAGGCCCAGCAGGGTTTGTTTTCTGGTAAGGGCTCTCTTCCTGACTTATAGACATCTACTTCCTTGTGTGTCCTCACATGGCAGAGACATAACAAGCTCTGCTATCTTCTTTCTCCTCTTATAAGGACACCAGCCTTATTACATTAGGGCCCCACCCTTATGACGTGACTTAACCTTGATAACCCCACAGGCCTTATCTCCAAAAACAGTCATACTGGGGGTTAGGGCTTCCACATATGGATTTTAGGGAGACACAAACATTCAGTCCATAACAATGACCTATAAGGCTTATATGATCCTTGACCATTTAGTCAGCAACATCTCACACAAATCTTCTATTCACTGCCTGCATTCCAGTTACATGTGGACTTCTTTCAGTTTTTGGAACTCCTATTCCTTCTCTCCACTGTGTTTGCTGAGTTTTCTCCTCTTACTTCATGTAGCCAATTCTAACTCATCCTTCTGTTATGAGCTCAAATTGTTCTCAGAGAGACCTTTATATTTTCTCATTGATTGTTTCAATTACTTAAAAATAAAACAAAACAAAACAAAAACTACGTCTATGACATGACTCATTTGCAATTTTATTGAAGCACACATATGAATTTGTTACTGTTGGTGGTGGAGTTCGTGGCATGGTATATAGTGAGTATTTGTATGTCTACTTTAGGATCTACTTCTTTTTTTTTTTTTTTTTGCGGTATGCGGGCCTCCCACTGCTGCGGCCCCTCCTGCCGCAGAGCACAGGCTCCGGACGCACAGGCTCAGCGGCCACGGCTCACGGGCCCAGCTGCTCCGCGGCATGCGGGATCCTCCTGGACCAGGGCATGAATCCGCATCCCCCGTATCGGCAGGCGGACTCCCAACCACTGCGCCACCAGGGAAGTCCAGGATCTACTTCTTATGCCAACATTTTCTTTTAACTTCCATTAGAAAATGTGGAAGTTAATTATTATCTTCATTTTAGAGCAGATGAAGTTGAGAAGATTTTATGCTATGCTGTTATTTGTAAATTTGAGTATTTATTGAAATACCAGTAAAAAACCAGACACATTCTCTTGCCTCTAGGAGCTTACACAGGTCACTGGGAAAGAAAGTCATTTAAACAACCACAATCAGATACAACTACAGTATGGGATAAATTCTAAAAAATGCCAAGTATTAATAACTTTAAAGTTATTTTATAATCAGTGGGCAAGGAAGACCTCTCTGAGCAAAAGACATTTATGGTGAGACCAGACAATGACTAGAAATGTTCCAGTAGAAGAGAAGGAAGGAAAGTCTAAGAAGGCTCAACACACATGGAGGCCCTGAGCTAGAAACTGAAAGAAGCTCAGTGTGACTGGAGAACTGTGAACTGGAGGGAATCCAGCACATGAAAGTTAGGAAATGTTGGTAGAAGCCAGTAATGCAGAACTTTGAAAGCCTCAAGGGGATTTTGGATTTTATTTATAAGTACAATACTTTAATTTTTATATATAACCATTAGTTACAGTATTGCTCCATAAAAATTGGGGTACTATTCAATCAGAATTCAGTGAAAATTTTCCTATAGCAGTTAAGATAATCTAGTCTAGATATACTGCTGTCTAATGTTCTAAGTTGAGAGTAATAGAGCACAGATAATCTAGAGAAGTGGGTGGTGTTAGGGCCCTTGAAGACAATCAATCTTCTTCTCTTTCTCAAGAAAGCCATTATCTCAGCCATATATTTGCCAGGAATTAGATGACAAGTCAATTCATGTCTCTGCATTCAGGTAAGTGCCTAAACATGCAGACAGTCTCTATGCGTTTTCTGATGAAACTTTAATATATTTTCATCTCCAGAAGTGGAGGTAACAAAGCTGGTATTACATGAAGAAAAGAATAACGAGGCATTCCACCCCAGCCAAAGAAAAGGAAATTATAAAAATAGCTGTGTGTTGAGTCAAAATCTCTTTCATAGAGTGTTTTTAATTAAGATTTATATTTGCAGTAATGTGGCAGGATACACAGAATTGTATCCATCTCAAAGCAGAGGTTTAGTGATGGAGGAAGCCAGTCAAATAAGCACAGGAGGTTGGACAGCATTTATTCTGAGATCTTTTCCCCAAAAAGTGAATTGGAACTTCAGTTTTCATGGTTTCATTGTGTATGGAAACTAGTATCCAAAGCCCAAACCTGTCCAAGGCAGAAATCTGTCTTCTTACAACTGAGATTCTAAAGGGTTATATCTTCAGGGAAAGGGTAGGCCAGAAATAACCCACTCTGCAGAAAACTACAAGAAAACTAACTCTGTCAAACCTTGAAACTGCCTAGAGAGCACTGGTTAAAAATGGTGGATAAGATTTTAGAACCACAAACTGGCTTCTCTCAGGTTTACAGCCCAATTTCACACGGTTGTCTGAAAGCCCACAAACTGAGAATATAATTAAGAGAGACTAGACTCACAGAAGTAAATGTAAATCCTTTCTGGAAGAACACATCTCTACCCCAGATCTCAAAGGATTTTCACAATTAAAAGTCTAAGGAAAATGAGCAGCTCATAAACAAAGTACAAAACACAAAAGAAACAAGGCATTACAGGCAAGCACTAGAAGAAACTGACTCAAGAGTACTTTGGATGATGGAATTATCAGAGATAGCCTCCCTGATAAACATATTTATGACATTTGAATATTTTTTTAATCTTAAAATATATATTGTGAACAAGAAACTATATAGAATGACTAAGAAGATTTGAAAAGGAACCAAAAAGAATTTCTAAAAATATAAATAAAACTAAAAACCCAATGAATGGGTTTAATGGCAGTTAGTCACAACTAAAGAGAGAATTAGTGAAGAAGAAGGTAACTATGAGGAAATTATTCAAAATTCAGCAGAGAGAAACAAAGAAAAAAGTATGAAGAAAGGTTTTTGATGTGTTCAGATGCCTAGAAGAGAACTCAGACCACACTGATGAGTGTACATGGCAGCAAATTACGGTAAAATATGCCTTCCAGCTGGGCCTCTCAGAGATTTCCTCCTTCTTTTGACCCTTAAAACCAATCTGGTCTTTAATTTCTCAGTCACTTGAGCTGCCTGCAAATCAAACACAGGAAAACTTCTTGGAAGGCAGGTGAGTTACTTACATAGGAAGCTAAATATTCTCTTAGCAGGGCCTCAGCCCTTGCTCAATCAGAGGCTTTTTTTTTTTTCAGTGAGTAGAAAAAGCTTTAAAAAGAATGCTATGCCAGCAGAAGTCAGAGCTCCCTGAAAAATTGCCCTTCCTTCTATGTGTACAACTTGCTTGTCAGCAGAACCAGTAGCAGGGGGCCACCTAAATGGTAGCATCTGAAGTGCAATATAGCTTCCTGCTGTTTTCATGCAGCCAAGGTATCCATTAAAGATCTGGCACAGCTTCCAGAGCCACATTAGAAATGGCCTTTACTAAATACACAGTCTCCTCTTCCTTCCACATACAGATTATACTGCTTTAATTGGTCATTCATTCCTACTGTGTTTTCCTAGTCCCAAGAGAGGGGAGAGAGATGAACTATTCCTGTATGTGTTATGGTACCACTGTTTCTTGCTGAGAAAGTATGGATAGAATTAAGGCTGAGGATGCATTTTCCAGAACTACTAGTTTCTTTTAGTTTTATGTTTGTAATCTGAATGCTTGGACTCAATATCCCAAGCAGTTTGAAACTCAAAGGTTCATTGCTTTGCCCCAGGGAAATATGGATCTCTGCTGGCCAAACATGATGAATTGCTTTCGGTTATGCCCTTCTCAGACCTTTGGAAGCATTAGGGAATAAAAATCAAGAGAGCCCAGGAGAGATCAGAAATTCTAACTACAGGTCATAAGTTGTTGAGAAGAGTGAATTACAAAAGACCTAAAAATCCCATCATTTATTAAGGCAACTTACTGATTTCTTTAATCATGACTGTCATATAATCATCTATTGTATTTTTTTAAACTACTTCTGAGACTGCAAATAACCACATGAACAGTATGATCCTGGGTGCAGGATCCAGGAAATTCTAGTCTCAGCTCTGCAATTTCATTAACTATGTGATCTTGGGCAGGTTGCAAAATTTCCTTGCTTCATTTTCCTTATATATAAATAAGAATAATGATAACTATTGTAGTCTAAGGGGAAATGGCTTATAAGAGGTTTAATGAAAGTAGGAATAGGTGACAATGGAATACAGTGTCCAACAGAGGAGAACAAAAGGGCTTTTAGCTCTATAATTGCATAGTCTAAACTTTATTAAGAAGGCCTGCCCTCTGATTTATTTTCCCACTTAATCAAAAACATTAATAATAGGGAGTCTTTTATTCATATTTGCATTTCTAGCACTTATGGAGTATCCTCCATATAAAAGTTCTCAATAAATGTTTGCTGAGTGAATAAATTCTGATAGAGTTAAATCAAGATAGGTGTCCAACTATAGCACCATACCAGAGATGACAAGGAAATGGGGGTGTATACATCACAGTTTTCATATGTCACATCAGTTAAATGGAAACATATACATATAGACATATAGATATATATAGCTGCTTGCTTCAGTTTTCTTTTCTATAAAGGGTATAACTTCATGAACTTAAAAAAGAAATGTCCCATTTCCCCGTTTTTGTGTGTATGTGATCTTTTATGTTAAATGGTCTTAGAGCAGACCCAAGGATAGAATCCTATTCCTACCAATGGTGACTCAGGTCGTTTAGTTAGACTTCAAATTGCCTTTGATATATTTTCCATAGGACTACATTTAAATCTTCAAGCACAAAATAAGGCCTTTCATCCTGCTCCTGACCATTTCTATCAGAGTTCATGAACATGATCTTAATTCAACCTAATTTCACCCTAATTTAACGGACTCTATATGTACTTCAATAATTATCTCTCCACCCCTGCCAAATCATAGGAACTTAAGAGGCAAGAGATCCAGCACAAGGCAGGTATGAGGTGTATATTCTATATAATTTCTTAAGTGGAAAATCAAAGTTTCAACTAGATGAACTAAGTATGAAGCCACCAGAGAATTCAAATATCATTTATATTTGAAGTTGCATCCACATATGCGTTTATATATAAAGATATATGCATATACATATACAGACAAAATAGATAAATGACTAAAGACTTCGGCAACAAATTGATTCTCTGCCCAGGTTTTACTTACGTGAGTATCTGAATCTCTTCATGTAGTTCAAATGTAATTTGGCTACACAAAGAAGGTAATTCAAACTCTTGCAGTATATTAGGGAAGACAAAATAGTTTGGAGTTAAAAATATGGCCAATGACAACACACTAAGAACAGCCTCACTCAGAAGTAGGTAACCACCTACATAACTGATTTGAAGTGATCTGAAAGATTACCTTTCCAAAACTGTTTCCTTTCTCTAGCTGCTGCTATGCCTGAATTCTTTAGCATTTTTTTTCTTACTATTTAGGATCTTTAAGTGTATATATTAAGACAATGAGTATTATTTAATTTCCTGTTTGCTTAGTTGGTTATCAATTTAATAACAATTATTTAAAAAGAAAATATTGCCACATCAAATGTATACATTGATTGTCAGATAAACTCTGATTTCAGAAATGTTGACATGCAAAAAATTCAAAACAACAAAATGCATTTTTTCACTTAAAGAAATGCCAAGGAACAGAATAGTCAGCTACATTATGTGCTTATGTGGAGAGATCACAATCCAGTACCTGATCTTAATTCATACAGAAAGTCTTTTTTTTTCAACAACTTATGCAGGTTGTTTAGGTTTCAGATGTTTAAACAATACTGTCCAAACTCACGGTCTTAGACACCTGGATGATTTACTGCTAGTGCCTCCTTAGTGCAATACTCAGCGTACCTGACTCAAGGACACCGAATTACTTAAGGAGTCTGTGTGGTGAGCTTTAAGTAAGATTGTTTTTTTAAAATTTTGGATTGTTGAGAGTCCAGCACAAGGCATAGACTTAAATGTCCACAGAAGCTAGAAAAATAATGGAAAAGTAGCAAAGGGGTTAAAGGTTTTCATAAGAATTAGGTAGAAAATTTTTACATTTCAACAAAAATATAGGTATTCTCTGTTTTCTTGTAGCACATGAAATACAATGTCTATTTTTACACTGATCGGACTTTCCATTCTAGATAGAGATGTGGGCACAGAAAAATATTTCTATATTGTTACAAAGAAAACCCATGGTGTAAGCATGATAAAAATTGAGAACTGACACCATGCTTAATGTTGGGGAGAGATAGGCTATGTTGGAAACCGTGGTAAAGTAATGAAATCATATTCTTTCCACAAAAGGAAACTGTATTTCACTGTTGCCTTGTTAGAACTTGAGCTAGGTTTCCAGGTCTAATTTTTTAAGAGAAGCTGACCATCTGGATGATGAATGTGAGATATTCTGATTTTCAGTAGTAGGTTTAATTTCTAAAAATAAGGGGTAAGGCAAACAAAACACATCTGGGGGCCATACTCAGTCTATGAACTGCTTCTAGAGGAATGTTGCTATGGTCTATATGCTTGTGTCCCCCCAAAATTCATATGTTGAAATCCTAACCCTCAAAAGTAATGGTATTATAAGATGGAGGCTTTGGGAGGTGCTTAGACCATGAAGGTGGAGCCCTCATGAATGGAATTAGTACCTTATAAAAGAGGCTCCAGGGAGATCCCTAGCCCCTTTCACTATGTGAGGACACAGCAAGAAGTTGGTAGTCTGCAACCCAGAAAAGGGTCCTTACCCGACCATGCTGGCACCCTAATCTCAGACTTTCAACCTCTAGAACTGTGAGAAATAAATCTCAGAACTTCCAGCCTCCAGGACTGTTTATAAGCTACTCCACGTGTAGTATTTTGTTCTGGCAGCCCAAATGGACTGAGAAGGATGTTTCAGCCAGACAATCACTAAACTTGATTTCATGATCCAGAGAAGGCTATACTTCCTATAGTAACTGGAAACATGCATCCTCCTAATTCCCTCATCCCATTTTTCTCTTTGGACTGACCTGGATATTTGCTCTCAGGCTCTGGTTTTCAGGAATCCAGCCCATTAACAGTTTCTAAAAAGTCTGGTACAGATTTGGTTAGGTTATGCTTTTCATGGTTACCCTTCAGTCAAAACATTCACCTTTTAGTGTTTTCAATAGCTCAAGGAGCCATTAATCCCTTCTTGAAAGGTGCTTCCAATTTTTGCAGATGGTTCTCTTTGAAAATGCCACCTTCCTTACTTGCGTTGGCTCGCCATACAGTTATAACTCATTATCTGAAGACTTGATTCTTCTATTAATGGCTACTTTCAAAGATTCTGTACTGGACTTTAAATTTGCCTGACCTTGTCCTCATATCCAGACAAATTGTACTAACTCCCCATCTCCCTATACTCAGTACTGCTCTAGTACTCTAGTTTTAATTTTGCATGCCTATCACCAATTTTCCACTCTAAATCTTTTGTGGATAGTCTTACTATGTTGGCACAAAGTGGAATACTTGACTTTAAAAGGAAGGTGATCTCTGTTTTACCCTTTTTCCATTGGTAGACTATCGTCTCTTTCTCCTAATTCCGTGTAAACTATCATTTGTTGGATTGATGGCTATAGAAAGTTTACCCATTACTTCTCTTTCCTCCTTCTCTGTTACACACCCTACTCTTCTTTCATATCTCCATCTATTTTGAAAGTTCAATTTTTACCTGGACTCCTCCTCCCCTCAAATCGTATTGCTGGTGGGTAAAAATGGTAGCTGACAATAAACCCTCTTGGGAGTAGTGAAGGCTCTATTTTTCCTAGGGTTGATCCTGACTCCAAAATGAAAACAATTTAAATGTATCAGAGATTTGACAAAATGTAAAATTTACACTTTCACTATTCAATTCACACAGCAAGTCATTCACTCAGAAACATATGGCATTATATAAGAAGACAGGTTATGTTTACTTTGAAATATAAATAAAAGGTACCATTTAATCATCAAATAGACAACTGATATTTCTATATCTTTGAAATAAAATTAGGCTTCTGTAAGTTTTAATATTCTGATTAGTTACCTCAACTACATAATTACCCCTGCTCTAGATATTATATGCGGTACTGCTTGATACTTAAAAATACACTATAAATATACATGGTTTGCTACTCATTATTTAGTACTATTAAAGATAATGACTAAGAAAAGACAAGCTATATTCTTTACAGGAAAGTACAAATAGGACTTCCAGCATGTTATGAAAAGCCTATCTTATAAGACTATATTTGCAGAGTATCAGGGTTTCTGGAGCCAAATTTTAGCACTACAGTCATATATTGTTAATGGAATCATGTCTATTCAGTTTGGTGTTCTAATACAATTGCAAAAAGTCATTGTACTTTAGGATGACTTTAAATCTTTCATCATGGAAAGCATAATATCCAGTCTCTAGAATTTTACATTTCCCCGAAGTATACTGAACATAACTGTACACTACTTTTATTAGCATAATCTCTCACTGTTCAGTGATAAATATGTCATTTAAATGCTTTTGTCTAATTGGGTCATATTGCAATGAACAGCCCCCTCCATTAAGTATTGATGTATAATAGGAAGCTCCTGAATAATATCTTTTTCTCCACATACAAAGTAAAATCTGTTACAGCAGCAAGATACATAGAGAGCCAAAACCTTCCATTATTTATGATGTCTGCAAGAACAACAGATGGGGTTTAATGGGGCAAAAGTAAGAAAAATTAGAACAGAACTTTAGAGGTAGATTTTGGCTCAATATGAAGACAAGGATTATAAATATTAAAGCTAACTTATAAGGAAACGGGGATCTTGGGAGGTAGTGAGATCTCTGTTATTTGAGGTGTTCAAAGAAGGCTGAAAGCGATGGAAAATTCAAATACTAACCAGGGCAATGGCCACCACTGTTTCCAAGTCATTGTCAAAAGATGAGATGCCAGTAACTGGCAATTTTAGAAAAGATAGCAGAATATTTATTTTAATTGGAGAAAATTTATCTAACATATATTTATTTTGTGTTAGGAATTTTCCTATATCCTGGAGACAAAACAGCAAAAAAGGCATATTTCCTGATTTCATAAAGTTTATAGTCCATTGGAGAAAACTGTCAACAGACAATTACAGACAGGTTGAAAAGCATATGCCCCCCAGGTTCTATGACTATGGGGCAGTGAAGGACTATCTAATAGACAAAGCTCCAGCTTGCAGCATCAGGGAAGCAGGGGACCAAAATTAAAAAAAAAAAAAAAAGATGCTTTTAAAGGAATCTGCATGTGATATAAAACAGCAAAGCTGTCAGGATTGCAAAACATAGCTATTTTTGGACTGACTTTACCATCTCCAGGTAAGGTGTTTGGACTAGATCTTGATGGCCATAAGGGGCCACTAAAGAATTTTAAGCTGGAGAGTAGTCTCATGATATTATAAATTACAGAACGACAACTATATTCACAAAGTGGAAAGGGGAAGACCCAGAAGCAAGATGAGCACTGGTGTAATAAACTCAGCGGGAAATGATTCAGGGCTTAAGGTAGTGGCAATGGGAATGCAGAGAAGAGGAGCTGATCAAGAAATATTAGCCTCTCCTGAATTTGGTGACTGACTGATTATAAAGAAGGAAAATAAAAGAGGAGTAATAATGTCTCTTGGATTTCTGTCTCCTTCCTTGAGCAGCTGGAGACGAAGCAATAAAATAAGGCCTTGGACTTCTCCATGTACCCAGGAGGAGCTCAGTAAAGATTGTGAACCACATCCCTTACCTGCACCCTACAAAAGCAAGAGAGGCTCACCAAGAATCCTATCCCTCACATTCAGGTTTCTCTTGATTACCATACAATAACTAATTTAAAATTTAAGTACCATAGACTGTTTTCCTTCTTTTAACCTACATGTTAACAAGTAATCTGCAACAGGTGGCAGTAAGGTGGTCCTAGTCAACCTTATTTTTAAGGCAACATCCTAATTTCTTCTTACCATTTATGGCACTCCTCTGGATGCATATTAAATACAAACATTTTACAGATACAGAAAGACTGTTGCATTACCCAGAGTAAATACAATGTGTATGTGAATTAGTAAGCTTAAGTGATGGAGAAAATCTAGTCCAAATGGAACTAAGAATACTAAGCTGTCTTAAAGATGTATTTTCTGTCTCTGAGAACTATATTTTTTGAAAATTTTACTCCTTTGGAGAAAAACATGAATCTTGAATACAATTATCCTACTGTTAAGAGACTCTTGTTCCTGTGCACAAGGAAATCCAACTGCTAGGTTGAAAGACAAAGTCATGTGCTGTTATATAGATATTAAGCTCACTTAATATCTACAAAATTGAAAATTAAGAGTTTTTAGAAAATTTTGGTTCGATGTGTCAAAATCCACTGATTTAGAGTGATCCTTTCCTGAAATTCATCCTCTTGCATGGTAAGAATAAAGCCTGAGGAATTATTTTGGCAACTTAGAACACCATAGTTTAATTAGAATTCAAGAGGATATATATCTTATGTCAGCTTGGACTGCTATAACAAAATACCATAAGAAGGTGGATTAAATAACAGACATTTATTTCTTATTATTCTAGAAGCTGGGAAGTCAAAGATCAAGGTGCTGACCAATTCAGTTCCTGGTGGGAGCCCTCTTCCTGGCTGGCAGATTGCTGCCTTCTCACTGTGCCCTCTCATTTCACAGAGAGAGCTCTGGTCTTCCTTCTCCTTGTAAGGACATTAATCCCATCATGGAAGCCACAACTTCATAATCTCATCTAAATATAATGACCAATCCTCAACAAAATACTAGCAAACAGAATCCAACAGCACATTAACAGGATCATATACCATGATCGAGTGGGGTTTAACCCAGGAATGCAAGGATTCCTCAACATATACAAATCAACCAATGGAATACACCATACTAACAAATTGAAGAATAAAAACCATATAATCATCTCAATAGATGCAGAAAAAGCTTTTGACAATATTCAACACCCATTTATAATAAAAACCCTCCAGAAAGTAGGCACAGAGGGAACTTACCTCAACATAATAAAGGCCATATATAACAAACCCACAGACAACATCGTCTTCAGTGGCGAAAAACTGAAACCATTTTCAGTAAGATCAGGAACAAGACAAGGTTGCCCACTCTCACCACTGTTATTCAACATTGTTTTGGAAGTTATAGCCACAGCAATCTGAGAAGAAAAAGAAATAAAAGGAATCCAAACCAGAAAAGAAGTAAACCTGTCACTGCTTGCAGATGACATGATACAATACATAGAGAATCCTAAAGATGCTACCAGAAAACTACTAGAGTTAATCAATGAGTTTGGTAAAGTATCAGGATACAAAATTAATGCACAGAAATCTCTTGCATTCCTATACACTAATGATGAAAAATCTGAAAGTGAAATTAAGGAAACACTCCCATTCACCACTGCAACAAAAAGGATAAAATACCTAGGAATAAATCTACCTAAGGAGACAAAAGACCCGTATGCAAAAAACTATAAGACACTGATGAAAGAAATTAAAGATGATACAAACAGATGGAGAGATATACCATGCTCTTGGACTGGAAGAATCAACATTGTGAAAATGACCATACTACCCAAAGCAATCTACAGATTCAATGCAATCCTATCAAACTACTACTGGCATTTTTCACAGAACTAGAACAAAAAATTTCACAATTTGTATGGAAACACAAAAGACCCCAAATAGCCAAAGTAATCTTGAGAAAGAAAAACGGAGCTGGAGGAATCAGGCTCCTGGACTTCAGACTATACTACAAAGCTACAGTAATCAAGACAGTAAGGTACTGGCACAAAAACAGAAATATAGATCAATGGAACAGGATAGAAAGCCCAGAGATAAACCCACGCACATATGGTCAACTTATTTTTGATAAAGGAGGCAAGAATATACAATGGAGAAAAGATAGCCTCTTCAATAAGTGGTGCTGGAAAAACTGGACAGCTACATGTAAAAGAATGAAATTAGAACACTCCCTAACATCGTACTCAAAAATAAACTCAAAATGGATTAAAGACCTAAATGTAAGGCCAGACACTATAAAACTTAGAGGAAAACATAGGCAGAACACTGTATGACATAAATCACAGCAAGATCCTTTTTGACCCACCTCCAAGAGAAATGGAAATAAAAACAAAAATAAACAAAAATGGACCTAATGAAACTCAAAAGCTTTTGCACAGCAAAGGAAACCATAAACAAGACAAAAAAGACAACCCTCAGAATGGGAGAAAATATTTGCAAATGAAGCAACTGACAAAGGATTAATCTCCAAAATTTATAAGCAGCTCATGCAGCCTCAATATCAAAAAAACAAACAAGCCAATCCAAAAATGGGCAGAAGACCTAAATAGACAATTCTCCAAAGAAGATATAGATTGCCAACAAACACATGAAAGAATGCTCAACATCATTAATCATTAGAGAAATGTAAATCAAACTACAATGAGGTATCACCTCACACTGGTCAGAATGGCCATCATCAAAAAATCTAGAAACAATAAATGCTGGAGAGGGTGTGGAGAAAAGGGAACCCTCTTGCACTGTTCGTGGGAATGTAAATTGATACAGCCACTATGGAAAACAGTATGGAGGTTCCTTAAAAAATTAAAAATAGAAATACCATATGACCCAGCAATCTCACCACTGTGCATATACCTTGAGAAAACCATAATTCAAAAGGAGTCATGTACCACAATGTTCATTACAACTCTATTTACAATAGCCAGGACATGGACGCAACCTAAGTGTCCATCGACAGATGAATGGATAAAGAAGATGTGGCACATATATACAACGGAATATTACTCAGCCATAAAAAGAAATGAAATTGAGTTATTTGTAGTGAGGTGGACGGATCTAGAGTCTGTCATACAGAGTGAAGTAAGTCAGAAAGAGAAAAGCAAATACCGTATGCTAACACATATATATGGAATGTAAAAAAAAGAAAAAAATGGTCATGAAGAACCTAGGGGCAGGATGGGAATAAAGACACCGACCTACTAGAGAATGGACTTGAGGACACAGGGAGGGAGAAGGGTAAGCTGGGACAAAGAGAGAGTGGCATGGACATATATACACTATGAAATGTAAAACTGATAGCTAGTGGGAAGCAGCCGCATAGCACAGGGAGATCAGCTCAGTGCTTTGTGACCACCTAGAGGAGTGGGATAGGGAGGGTGGGAGGGAGGGAGATGCAAGAGGGAAGAGATATGGGGATATATGTATAGCTGATTCACTTTGTTATAAAGCAGAAACTAACACACCATTGTAAAGCAATTATACTCCAATAAAGATGTTAAAAATAAATAAATAAATAAATATAATTACCTCCCGAAGGCCCTACCTCCAAACATCATCACAACAGGGGTTAAGGCTTTAGCATAAGAATTTTGGGGGAATGTAGACATTCAGTCTGTTCTGCCCCTGGCCTCCCAAAGTTCATGTCATTTTCACAAACAATATGCTTTCCTTCCATCCCAACAGTCCCCAAAGTCTTAACTCGTTCCAGCATCAACTCGAAAATCTGAAGTCCAAAGTTTCATTTTAATATCATCTAAATCAAATATGGATGAAACTTGAGGTATTATTTAACCTGAGGCAAAATTTCTCTCCAGCTGTGAACGTGTGAAACCAGACAAGTTATGTACTTCCAAAATACAACTGTGGGACAGACAAAGGATAGACATTCTCATCCCAAAAGAAAGAAAAAGGAAAGAAGGAAAAGGTGATGGGTCCCAAGAAAGTGCAAAATCTAGCAAGGTGAATTCCAACAGACCTCAAGGGTTGAGAATAATCCTCTTTGGTTTGATGCTCTGCCCTCCAGGCTCACTGGGGTGGTAGTCCTGTCTCCATGGCACTGCCCCAAAGTTCTGCAGGGTGGTCCTGGCCCCAAGGCTTCGAATGGAGGCCATTTGGTCTACTGACACCAAGGCAGTGTCCCATCTCTAAATCACTTTCAGGGTAACTTTTTCCTCTTTTTGAAGAATAGCACACGTTCACAGCTGAATAACTATATTCTCAACCTTGTCAAATCCAGAGTCCAACAGTCTTCCTTCATTTCATCCCATCTCTGCCCCCTTCAGTTCAAATTGGCAGAGCTTCTGCATGTGTAATTCCATAAGCTTTCTCTGTCACTTTATCAAGTGATAGTCCAGCCACACCCTTGGTTCTCTTCAGAACATGATTTTTCAGTCTTGCAATAAAATTAGGCTCAGAATTTTCTAGTCTTCAAGTTCTGGTTCCTATTGCTTAACAATCCCTTGTTCAATTCATTTCTCTTTCTTTACAGTTTACCAAGTTGCTCCTATAACACTTTGCTCAGAAATCTCCTCAGCTAAATATCAAATTTCATCACTCACAAGTTTCATCTTCCATAACACACTAGAACACAGTTCAGAGAAGTTCCTTGCCACTTGATAACAAGAATCACCTTTCCTCCTGTGTCCAATAACATATTCCTCATTTCCATCTCAAAACTCACCAGAATTGCCCTTAACATCCAAATTTCTAGTATGCACCTCAAAACTCTTCCAGCCTCTACCCAATTCCAAAGCTGCTTCCATACAGTCAACTATTCGTTACAGCAGCACCCTACTCCTAATACCAAAATCTGTCTCAGTCAGCTTGGGCTGCTATAACAAAATACCATATACTGAGTGGAAAAAATTTATTTCTTAACAATAGACATTTATTTCTTACAATTCTGGAGGCTGGGAAGTCTAAGATCAAGGTGCTGGACAATTTGGCTCATGGTGAGAGCCCCTTCCTGGCTGGCAGACTGTTGCCTTCTTACTGTCTCCTCACACATGGAGAGAGAGTGAGACCTGGTCTCTTCTTTTTATCAGGACACTTCTTTTTATCAGGACACTCATTCTTCATGGGGGCTCTATGCTCATGACCTTCTATAAATGTAATTATGCCCCAAAGGCTCCACCCCCTAATACCAATAACCTCAATAATATTGAGGGTTAAAGCTTCAACAGATGAATTTTCGGGAGACACATTCAATCTATAACAGTATATGTGGGAGTATCAAGAAAGACCTCAAAATATTCATTTAACAAATATTTATTGTGCCTATTATATGCCCAGGTATTGTGTATATAGAAGTGAACAAACAAAATTTTCTGCAGTGTTATAGCATACATTCAAATGGGGGAGGAGAAAACAACCAACAAAATATGTCCTCTAATATAACAGAGATGGAAAATGCTATGGAGAAAAAGAAAAGGGATGGGCACGGGGACTACAAGTAGTGTAATGTGGAACTGGGTGTTGAAGAAAAGCCTCATTAAAAAGACAGGATTTGAGCAAAGACCTAACAGGAGGTGAGATAGTAAACAGTGTGGCTAACTGGATGAAAAAGGTTCATGATAGAGGCAAAAGCAGGTAAAAATCCTCATAGCACAGTGATCTTCACATATTCCAAAACAACAAAGAGGCCAGTGTGGCTGAATGGAAGTAAACAAGTGAGAGAGAGAGTAGGTAGAATTTAGAAAGGAAACAAGAGACAAGATTAGGTATGGGCTTACAAGCCATTTTAAGGATTTTGGTCTACCTCTAAATGAGATGGGAGCTAATGAAAAGTAATGAGCAAAAGAATGACATTTCAATTGTCATTTCAAAATATGACTGCCATGTGAAAATAGGCTATGGAGGAGTAAAGGTGGAGGCAGGGAGGTTCTTTTAAGTCCATGCATTAAATAACTGTGGTTTAGACTAGGATAGTAGCGATGTAAGAAATAACAAGTGTCAGGATTATGGATATACTTTTGAAGTAGAGCTAATAGGATTTCCTGATTGGAATGTGGGGATAATGATAAAGAGAAGAATCAAGGATGATTCCATGTTTTTAGCCAGAGCAAATGAAAGGGTGGCACTCATAGGGAAGCATCAGGAGTATTTGGGGAAAGAATACGGATTTCGTTTTTGAAATGTTAGGTTTGAGATGTCTGCTAGTCATCCAATTAAAAATATTGAGCAAACACTCAGATAGGTTGGGAGTACAAGGAAAGATTGGGCTAGATATAGAAATTAGGGAGTCCTTAGCACTCAGGTGGTATATTAGTCAGCTCTGCAGCAGTAGCAACCCCTTCTCCAAATCTCTTTGGGTTAAAACAACACATATTTATTTCTCACTCACATTACTTCTTGGTAGCTATATGGGCTTCATACTGCACTTCTGTTTCTGTCTTCTTATTCCAGCACCCTGGCTGAAGAAGAACCTATTTCTAAGATATATTAGTTTTATCTCTCATGAGAAAAACAAGGGAGCAAGAGTGTGGACAGGTAAAGCTTCCGGTTGGAACTGGCATACTGTCACTTCCACTCACATTTCATTGGCCTAACACAATCACATGATCAAGCCAGAGAGAGGAGTAGTGATACATACTGTACTTACAAGAGGCGCTATTCAATGCTAGCCAGGCTACAAGAGAAAAGAATGTGACATCTTGTTGCAGGGACACAGGGAATGAGTGACTGAGTGCAATGGTATAGTGTATCACAGATTATATATTTGTATTTAAAACCTCAAGACTAGATGAGATCACCAAATAAGTGAGTATAGCAAAAGAAGCAAAATTATCAAGGACTGAGCCCTGGCTCATTCTATCATTAGAAGGATGACTAGATGAAAAATCGATAAAAGAGACTGAGAAAAAGCTACCGCTAAAATAACAAAGCAGAAGAGTCTGGTCAACTGGAAACCAAGCATAGAAGGAATTTCAAGGAAAAAATTATTATTTGTGTCAAAAGTCAATGACAAGTTAATGGGAACTGACAAATGACCACTGGATTTAGGAATCTGGAAGACTTTGGACTTACACAAGGAAATTTCAGTGTAGTGAAAGGGAGTGATAGCCTGAATGCAATGGTTTTAAGAAAAAATGGAAGAAGTACAATTGAGTATAGCCAGCATGGATTATTCGTGAGAAATTCTGCTTTTAACAAAGAACAAATAAATGAGTCAGTAACTGAAAGGTAATATGAGATAAAGAGAAAGTACGTGTATACCTGTGTGTGTGGGTGTTTTAAATAATAGAGAATAATAGCATTTATGTCTTCTGATTGGGAATGACCCAGCAGAGAGAGAGAGGGAAAAAAACTAATGCAGAAAAGAAAGGAGAAAATTGCTAGAACAAGGTCCTTAACTAGATAAGAGCAAAGGGATCCTAGGTACAAATGGAGGGGCTGGCTTCAGAGTGGCACTTAGAAAATTCATCTGTATCATAAGAAGGCAGGCAGAATATGTGGGTACAGATGCTGGCAGGTAAACTTCAATTTTCTCAAGAAACGCACAGGGCTGTAAAGGAAGAATCAGTAGACTAGGAAAAGCAGAATATCATGGTAGAGCAAGACACTGCATGGCTTTAGTTCCTGGTTCAGTCCTTAAATAGCCATTTGCCTAAAAGCAAATTACCAAACTTCTCTACACCTCGATTTCTTCAGTGGTAGATGAAGATAATACTGGCACCAAATGAATAAAGTTGAAAAGGATTAAATGACACAATGTATCTGGTTTCCAATATATTTCCCAATAAAATATAACCTCCATGAGGACAGGAATTTCCATCTTTTTTTTCCCCTTTTTTATGTTATATCCCTAGTGTTTGTGTCCAAGACTTAGTAGGCATACATAACACTTGAAAAGTACTTACATGGTACCTGACATACAGTAAGTGTTCAAAAAGTGTGACCTATTATTATTACCACCAGTTACTAATTTTAACAGCATCTTCATTGATTCAGAGTGAAATGATTCATTCCATGATAAAGACAAGGGACCTTTCCCTGTGGTTAACATGTGTGTGAGATGGGGGGAGAGTGGGTGTGAAAGATATGATCTAAAAATCAAGCTCTGTAATAGATTGAAAACTTCCAGATTCTTTCTCAGGAGTATCCATGAACAAGGCTAAAACCTTTCCTATCACTATCCTTACTGTTTATATGTCTCCTAAAGGGAGTTACAGTATCTGCTATTCTCATTAATTTTTCTTTTTCAATACATAGTAACCATTACAATAACATGCATTCGGCAAACCAAATTATCTTCTGAATTTTCTAGGCTATCAGTATTTTCTCCTGGTAGTACTGTAGTTACAGGTAAATGCATGCAGATCTTGAGTTTCATTATTTTTCATGACTACCCAACCAAAATGTTTGTTGACTAGTAAAACAAGAAAAATAAACACCGTATATCAAATTCAATTATGAATGACCTACTTAAACAGTCTCCCACTGTTACACTTGAATTTAAAAATGTGCATTTGGTGTTAATGTGGGAGATTAAGCATATAGAATCAGTAGACATTTTAAAACATAGCTTATATCTTGCATATTTAATCACATGAACTGATGATCCATTGAATAATTTGATGTATCAATTAGCTCCATCAGCATTAAAATATTTGCTAGTATTTTTAGCATTTGTTAATTCAGCTAGTAGAATAATCAATGAAATTAAACTTTCACTGCAGAAATTCAAGAGTCCATCTGCCTCTGTTATTCAACTGCAAGACCCATTCTTCTCAAATAACAATATTTTATATAGCAGGCACATGTTCTTATTCAATAACACCGAGTTTTCATAATTGCATACATTCAAAAATACTAAACACAGATATTACTCTTGCATTGTAGATACTGGAAATGTTTACATTCATTGATATAATTCTTTTGACAAAAAACATGGCTTTTACCAAGAAGAATTAGGTAGTCATTCACTTAAGAAGCCACACATGTTTATTGAATAACCAATGTTACTAGCTACACTTCATCCAAAACTTATCTGCCAAAACTGTGATTAGAAATTTACTTACATTATCACATCTAATTCTCACACTACCCAAAGAGGCAATGTTATTCCAAAATCACATATAAAAATATAATAAGTTGATTAGATTCAATGACTTACCCATGGTTACATGGCTAGAATATGGTAAATCCAATAATCAAACTCAGCTATCACTGAAGCCTTGTTCTAAGTCTGTGACTATCATGTCCCCAACTAAAGAGGAGATTATGAGATATAGAAATGAATGACGCAGTCCCTGCCTCACAGTGTGATAGGGGGACAAAGAACATAAAACCAAAAATTTCAGAATATAATAAATTACTCTAAGGAAAAAGTATGGAATGATGCAGGCATACAATCTCAGAGAATTTGGTTGGTTCCCTAAGAACTGAAAACATCAAATCTGTGATTACATACACTTGAAACATAAATACAACCGTAACTGCTTTGGCCTTTTCCTTTGTCCTCAGGTTGGCATGCCTATATATCTATGTGTTATACGAAGACCCTCTTTTGCTCCCATTTATTAACTATTTGAACAACAGCAAAATCTTTGTTTTTATATTATACCATAAGTAACATTTGGACTTAGTCCATACGCATTTTCTCTATAAAATTAATGAAATTATTCCAGAACACTACATCATTTTTATGATGTGAAGCCAATGTCTTCATTTATTGCACTTAAGAAAACATTAAACTTATTAAACATATGAAAGTATTTTCCATTATAATCATCCCTGCAAAGGAGACTTTATAGCTGATGATGAATTTCAATATGACAGACATAGGATGACAATTATCATTTTGAAATTAGAAACAGTCACCCCAGTAACAGCCACATATGCTTATCAACAGTTCAGATCATATGTTCAACCATATATCTAGGAGAATAGATTTTCTATTAAATGGTGGGCATTAGGGATAAGAGGGAGGCACACAGGAAACATACTGAGAAAGCAAAAGTAGTAGCTACTATAGTCCAGTCCTTGGATGCCTAATATTTAATATACTTCTTTCTTCTGATAATGGACTCCTCCCCACCCTGATCATAGGAGTGATCACAGACCCAAACTAAGCCAACCAGATTCTCTCCTCCAGAAATGTTAGTCTTGGGACACACACACACACACACACACAGAAAACAAAATTAGAACTTAGTTTCTGATAACAATGCCTTAGAGATTCAGTCAGCATCATCTACTGTAGACAAAAACAGAGCTGCCCTAGTTTCTGACCATCTCAAGGCTTGGTTTTCAAATCTTCTCGTCAATCCTTTCCTACATATTCTGTTTGACAGTTCTTTTTTCACTACTAAAATAGTTATAAATTCTAACCTCGTACCTCAAGTGGGGTACATGAAAAGACTAGGGAACCCACCAGTATTGGTCCACCGTATTCCTTGTTCCACTGTGAAGTGAGACAGAAGATGAGAGATGAAGTGTGTGGAGTATTTTGACAATATTTAGAACATTCAGTTAGCCTATGAGTAATGGATCTGACAGAAACATTATAGGTAGGATCTGACAGAAACACTGCCTATAACCAGGTAGCTGGCTGATCTCTTAGAAATACCATTTCATAATAGGGCCCTGATGCTTATCAACGATTTAGGAAAATTAGGCACTCTCAGTAGCCGTAGCCAGGTCACTCTTGGTAAGAGGAAGTCCATATTATTGAACACACCATCACTTCCATACTCACCCTATTGTTCCATTTTGTAAATGACCCCACTGAATAAACCCTGGGTTGACAAAGGAAAGAGAATGACTGCACCTACAAAATATGTCATCCTATTTACCTTTCTTTGAAGCAGGGTCTTACTAATGAAAACTCACATATATTGGGCCTATTTAATGAGGTCAACTCACATTTTGTGTGCAAATGATATGAAGCAAACTAAAAAAACATGACCAATTTACTTAACTGGGAAGGTTAGAGATGGTACCTATATCAGACATAGAGTAATCAGACAACATTGCCAGGTCTCTGAATTTGACAGCTTGGCTCCTCTCCTTAGTTTCCTCATCTTTTCTACTAATGGTGGGAGTCCTCTCTTTGGTAGAGGACATGACAGATAATATCATAAACTTATCTTCTATTTCCCAGTGTCTGTATATAATATTTCATTAAATGTTAAATATGTGCTCATCCCAATCACAGCCAGATCTCAGTTACATTACAAGCCTCCTACACAACCCAACGACTTCTGTGAACAGCAGTCTCATCAGAACCTCATGGGGTAGAAGAGTGGCAAAGTATGAAGAAGATGGTACCAGTATTAGCAAAATTGATACTGGGTAGACAAAAATCAAACTGTGCATTAAAAAATACTACACTGCAAAATATAAAGTATCATACAAATTTAGCATTGGATACTAAAGATTGAACAGGCTTAGAGAAATAAAACAAGTTATGTGAATCAAGTGAATTATTTCTATATTATTAAAAACCAACTGGAGTAGAATTCTCAGCCCCAAGATCTATGTCAGACATAGAAGGATCAGTTCTGCCATGACAGTTTGTAATTCTCATAATTCAATGGTGTCTTATCAATAAGTGTTGACTACTTAGCTTTACCTTTACTACCATCTAGAAGAGCTGCTCATACAGTATTATGCTTGTAAAGTATTAAAGATCATCAATTATTAACTCCCTGATCCTGATAGGATTGTCATCATCTTTCAATTCACACAAGTTAATTTCTTATTTATTTATCAGGTAAAAGTGTTTATTAAAGAGAACAATTACACAGTAATATAATATGCTAAAGATACATGAAAAGAATTTGGCATCAAATTGTAAAAATAAAAGAAATTAAAGTATCCCAATAAACTTTCAGAATCTATTTTATTACTCTGAGTTCTAAAAATATATTTCAGTAGCATTAAAAATCATCAGATAAGGCACATATTTTATCACTTTATGTCTCATTGCTTGTGCAGTTGTCTGATTCTCAAATCAGTAGAGGTTCACTCACATGCCTGTTAAATGAGCGGATGATACCCTGTTAAGGAAAGTTATACCATCACTGAGGTGGAACATACTGCCAAAGGTTTAGACCTAACACAGTGCTGCTTTCCTGAGAAATCTCTCCTCTTGCTGGGAAATGAACACAAAAGCATTCCAGGTAATCTAATCCAGCAATTTGTGTGGAAATTTCTCAACAGTTATCTTCTTAAAAATCAAGTTTCTTCTCATTCTCACGCTTAAAGTCCATTTGCTCTCCCTTCATCACTACATTCTACCCAAATTAACAGCAATGGCAAGCATGCTAAGACATTAATCAAAGAGAAAGGAAAAAAGAAAGCCTTGGTTTGAGGGATCTTCTTCACCTAACCATATGGATGGAGTAGAAGAGGGGCTACCCATGAGACAAGAGCCTGTTACCACATGGCAATCCTGCCCAGAAGGAAACACGGCTCTTCCATCTACCAATCTGATTCATACTTCCTTCTCTAGGAACAAGTAAGGGAAATAAACAGAAAAAAAATTCCATTTTATACCAATGTTTCTGGACTGGTGAGAAAAATAAATATAATGTATGTAAAGTGCCTACCAAAGTGACTACACACAGCAAACACTTAGTAGTAGATGGAAGCAATTAGATCTTTTTGAAATTCAAAATCGTTCTTTTTAGTTTTATTTTCATGGTGAAAAGAAAATACACATTCCTTGGAGAAAAACTTAAAAATGCAAGTGAACAAAAAGAATAAAGCTGAAAACTCTTGAATTCCCACTAAAAGGACTACTTAGTCATAACCACTGGTAACAAACTTGGGGATGTATCTTGTCAATCATATTCTTTATAAACTATATTTTGCATCTAAATAAAGATTGTGAACGTTTTCTAATGTCAATATCAACATCATTTTAATGCTCATGTACCCATGTAGCACACCCTTGTACTGATGCAAGTTTATCTGACCACTTTATCTGACTACTCTCCCACTGTTGAGCACTAATGCTGATTCTTTTTTTTTTTTTCTAATAAGTGATTCTGTGATAGGCATAAACGTAGCTAAATACTAGTGTGCTTGATTGTTTGGGATAAATAAATCCTCTAGGTGTATTTGGTAGCTATAACTACAATTATTTTTCTCATCTATAATAGTTACTTGTTCAATATCTGTCTGGCAAGTAAATTTTTGAGACCTTTAGATACATTTTTTTCTTTTCCCTTCCCCCATTTTACTGAGATAATCTGGCTTTGTACTTCTTCCCCTCAGGGTTTACAGCCTGGTAGAAAGTGGAAGCAGTCTAAGAGGCCTGTCCTTTATAAAAAGCCTAAAATCACTGAGAAGACTACGTCAGGTATCCTAGGGTGGGAAACAGTAAGGTAAGGATGCCTGCTTGTAGAAAAAGATGTCTATAGGTCCCTTTGGTATTATAGACTATAGTTGGTCTCCAAGGTGGCCAGACCTAAGAGGGTATAGTGGCAGGAGACCACATCTTAGAAACTTGAATCCTAGCAAAAATGTAGGAAAATAGATAAAGTTCCTGAACTTCAAGTGTCTGCTGTGGGCTTGGAAAAGATGATCATACTAACCATCATGACAAAGAGACCAGTCAGGGGCCTTCTTCCATTTTCTAATCATTGCAAATTCTCCTTTTGTGGTGTTAGGAGAGAACGGGAGACCAAGAAAGACTGACAGGCAATTTCCTAGCAGAATGCCTGAAACATTGCAGCCACTCAATATTTATTAAATTGAATTAGAAAGTAAAAATACAATGGGAATATTGGTGGATATTGAGGGGACATATTAACTGTAGCTTGAGGGATACCGAAGAGATTTTACTGAAGAGAAAACATCTGAGATGAGGATCCTAGAAGACAGTGTCTGGCAGAGCCTTGATATACGTAGACCTCAGCGCCTGCTCAGCAGGACTTCATCAAGCTGTAAGGAAACTGGAAATGAATTCTGAAATTACTTTCATACCCTGCCTTGGCTCTATGTACTCAAGTATTCTCCCTATTTTCTTTCCTGGGATTTTAGTCTACTCTAGTTTTAGTGACTTCAGCCTATCCAGTTCCTGACCACCCATGTAATCCCACCACCTGAAGTGTATCTTCCTCACTCCAAGTCTCTTGAATGGCTTTTAGTCCTGATCTGTATGGCCTATGATCCCCAATTCCTTCTTTTTTTAAAATCTCTCCCTCCTGCTTTTTCTTAAAAAAAATTATTGTGCTGGGCTTCCCTGGTGGCGCAGTGGTTGAGAACCGATGCAGGGGACACGGGTTCGTGCTCCGGTCCAGGAAGATCCCACATGCCGCGGAGCGGCTGGGCCCGTGAGCCGTGGCCGCTGAGCCTGCGCGTCCGGAGCCTGTGCTCCGCAACGGGAGAGGCCACAGCAGTGAGAGGCCCGCGTACCGCAAAAAAAAAAAAATTATTGTGCTAAGAATATTTAACATGAGATCTACCCTCTTAATACATCTTTATGTGTACCATACAATATTGTTAAATGATACTAACTCTTCAGCCTATAGCTATCCTTGTAGCTTGGGACTTCAGAGACAAGGCTTTCAACAAATTGAGCTGGGTACCTGGACTTAGAATATTTCCAAATTGAGAAAATAGCACAAGGAAAAACCCAGGAAAGAAAAGTAAAGGGAAAAGTTGTAGAACAGCATTGTAGAACAAAGTATCAGATAGGAAAGATGCCACAAATTTCATAGTTTAACATGTTCAATGTTCCTGGTCATATATATTCAGTCCAGTTATATTTAAATCAATATAAATGAAACCAGGCAAGGCTGGATATTACATAATACTTAAAAACTGCATTTAAAAAGCAATTTTATTCCTATGGCAGACAATAAAAACATTATACATAGCAGGATAACAAAAGGCAAAAGTTGCCTTTTGAGAGTTTTGATGACATTAATGTGTCCTTGAAAAGATTTATTTTGTTAAACCCATGGTATTTTTTCAATACCTAGGGGTCACTTCTCAGTTAAAAAATCCGTATCAAGTGAAATGGCTATTTTTAAGGAGTCAGAAAGCTAAACTAAGGAGTTAGAAATTCAAAAAGAATTTCTAACCAGCATATTTTGACCTAAATGATAATTTTTAGAATCCTTAGAAGCACCAGGATTGATTCTTGCCATGTTAAAAAAATATATGTGTGTGTGTGTGTATATATATATATGTATATATATAATTAATAAATAAAACTTTAAAAGTCACAAAAGGAGTAGTCTAATTAAAGCAATACTAGTAGTAAATTCATATTGTTCCAGGTTAAAGAAATGCTACAGAAAAAAAAAAAAAGAGACGTTCATGGAAAACATGATTTTGCCTATCTTAGTGAAAAGCAGAGAAAATTGTTGACCGAAGTCAGTCCCTGAATGATCCATGGAACAAACTACTTTATCCTCAGGATTGTAGAGAGACTTAGGTGTGGAAGCTACCATTTCTAACAAGCACTGTGCTGACTCAGCTAGTTTCCCCAAATACCTGCTTTTCTATTTTCTGCTTTGGGCCCTCAGTCACCTCTGGTGTGTTCGAACTTAGTATTTGGTTTCTGAACTTCACAAAGTTTTTTACTGGGAAGCAAAAATAAGTTGAAGTTTAGTCAGAAAAACTTTACAGGACTCCATTTCACGGCCTGTGAATCCAATCAACGCTCAAAAATTAGGTGGATGATTAGCTAGTGTATGGATTATGGAGGCCATTTACTTCTCTTCTCAAAGTCCAAAATAAGTAAACGAGATGACTGAATCATAGAACAGATCAATATTGTGCCTCTCCTACTTGTTATGTTACTACTGGTTAAAAACAACCATTACAAAAAATAAAATCTCAAAACAGAAAATAGATTTAAAAAGTTGTATTCTTCAGGAATGTTGAAATTGTTTATTGAATAAAAAGACCCTTTTGAGTTATCTGTAAATTTCATTGATATACCACTGTTTACCATTACCTGAAAATTCTAGAATGAGCTATTTCTGGTGGGCATATTACTGTTCACGGCATTAATAATGTCATAATCCTGGAGCATTGGAGAAAACTACATAAAATGAAATAAGACGATATTTCATCCAATCCAAGGGGAAAAAAATATGAATTGTCATCCAAATGAATCGCTGAAACTTCATCCCTGTTTTTCCCCTAAACATTAAGCTGGGCAAAGGAAGACTTGTAGTTTCTCAGTGGTTGTTTTTTTTTTTTTACCTCTCTCTGTAAACCCTGAATTGGTTTTTGTAAACTGGTTGGAGCTATACTCTTTGGGGAATTGCTTTTATAGATCCAATTAAAGTGTATCCTACGAGTATTCTGAAAGTTCAGGTTCAGCAAACATTTCTAATAATATAGGTGACACTTCTTGGAATTTTAAAGACAACATGAGAAAAGTAAGACCCTCTGTGGAATTGCCACTTAGTAACTAAAGGAAACAAAGGTTATCATACATTTTTCATCAAAAAAACTATTTTTGTAGGTTTGTTTTAAAAAGGTAGCAAAAAATATATTGGTTTGGACATGCTATATCTTAAAATCAAGTATACTTTCTGTGAAAAGGTATAATGTCTTTAATTTTTATGTCTGTCATCTAAGCACATCTTTTTATACAATGTCTACTTACAATCAGGAAACATTGGGCCATTTGAGGCAGAAACAGAGTAAGCAATTTATCTGTCTCAGGTGTGTTCTTTATGATTCTATTAACTTACTCAGCAAATATTTATTAAGCCCTGACCTAAGGCTAAGCTCTACAGATGACTCATAGCTTATACCCTAAATGTATGGGTTTTATTTCATTTGGAGGTGGGCAGCTAAATAGTCCCTGAAAAGCCAAACTCCTGAGTCTTTTAGGCATACATTTAACATTTGTAGTGTTTTGAATAATATTTTTTGATCAATAGTTTGGTCGCTTCATTTTCAAAACTCAAATTATATATATAGGTAATTTATTATTTTATTATTGCTATGCTTGTCTTATTGTTGTGCCTCTTTCATTGTCACTGCTCCATCCCAGATCAAGACTGTGCCATTCAGACAAAGACAATCAGGGTCACCCCAAACTGTATTCCCTGCCTTTGGTACCCTACCTTCCAATACATTTTAATTATTTTCAGCCCATACCTGTTCTAGTTTCCTATATCTTCCTGGAATTTCTAAAAAGCTCAGGCTCTTACTATTCCTGACAAATCTGTCCAAAGAAAGCAATACATATCAGTCTCACTGGGATCTGCTAAGGTAAACACTACTAGATGAGCTCTGGGCACATGCCTGACCATCATTTGGAACCATCTATTATGCCCCTACTCTGTTGATGAGACACCCCATTCTTGTTGCTTATGAATGAAGCCCTAGCCTATTCTCACTTTTCTGATTTTCTCTCCAAAATGTCCTTCCTCAGTGAGAGTAGAACTCCATTGTGAACTTCAGTTTGTTTCATAAGGGTACTTCGTTTTACCCTCAGTCAATGCCTGAAGTCCTAATAATATGTACTAATTACCCAGTTTTTTCTGAGTAGAAATAGTATCAGGGAATACATACAACATTTTATAATTCTATTTTTAACAAAATAATATTATTTTGAACAAAAGTGTTGGGTTTTAAATAGATTCGTAGGTGAATCGACTAACTTTCAGATATCCATTTGTTTCTTTTACTTCACATTGGATAGGATTATCTAGTGAATGACATTGGGACGTTCCTCTAGACTGCTTTGCAGTTAGTTAGCTAGGACCAAGTAGCTCTCCTTCTTCCAAACTAAACTCCCAAAGGGACCAGGAGCTTCCAAGATCTCAAAGTGCTAGGTACCTGGCTTTCTAACAATTAAATGCCTAGCACCTAAGCCCAAACTGTCCATTTCTTCCCATGCAAAGCTGTTCTCACATTTGCCCTATTTAAAGAAAACAATAACTGTCAGAATCCAAACCCATGGAACATACAGCTGCACTCTTATCCAAGCATTCCTTTCTACAGGACTCTGAAAGAACAGGGGACCTCTCTATCTGCTGACTCTCCCACCTATAAATTCCAGCTTGCACCCAGTGATGCATATTGGTACACACCCAAGTCTTTAGACACTACAAGAAAAGATGGCATTATAATTAACAGCTATTTTCAATTCTGACTTTAGTATATACCAGTGAAATGAGATAACATTGCTCAAATGGGTACAGAGCCAAAGAGCACCTCAAATTTCCCCAATATTTCAGTTATCACAAAGATCAAATGAAACATGCCTGATTAACTTCCAGAAGTAGATTTCAATGTCTGCAGTAAGAATCCCTATTGTCTATCTAACCCTTGATAGATCAGGAATCCTTTAGGATAGGAAATACTTTATTAGAATCTTTCAGATTCTCAATCAGATTGCCTAAGACCATGACCTTTAGATGCTTAAACAAGACTCTAACACGGGTCTTGAGTCTATACTGACCCAGAGGAGATGTCATTGAAATTATTTCTATATTGCTTGAGCCAGGTATTTTTGCAAGATATTCTCAAGATCAATTACTCCCATTCCAGATTCCAAGAAGCCAAAGAAACTATGATTTATTAGGCACTGGCAACCTTTAATATATTGCATAACCCAAATGAAAAATTTGGCATTGCGATCACCCAAATCAGAATTTTTTTTTTTTTTTTTTTTTGGCCACTCCAGGGGCATGTGGGATCTTACTTCCCTGACCAGGGATTGAACCCATGCCCCTTGCAGTGGAAGTGAAGAGTCTTTTTTTTTTTTTTCACATATTTTATAATCTTTCAAAAAAAATTTTTAACATCTTTATTGGAGTATAATTGCTTTACAATGGTGTGTTAGTTTCTGCTTTACAACAAAATGAATCAGTTATATATATACATATGTTCCCATATCTCTTCCCTCTTGCGTCTCCCTCCCTCCCACCCTCCCTATCCCACCCCTCCAGGCGGTCACAAAGCACGGAGCTGATCTCCCTGTGCTATGCAGCTGCTTCCCACTAGCTATCCACCTTACGTTTGGTAGTGTATATATGTCCATGACTCTCTCTCGCTTTGTCACAGCTTATCCTTCCCCCTCCCCATATCCTCAAGTCCATTCTCTAGGAGGTCTGTGTCTTTATTCCTGTCTGACCCCTAGGTTCTTCATGACATTTTTTTTTCTTAAATTCCGTATATATGTGTTAGCATACGGTATGTGTCTCTCTCTTTCTGACTTACTTCGAAGTGAAGAGTCTTAATCACTGGACCACCAGGGAAGTTCCCCAAATCAGATTTTAAATGCTCTATCATTCATTGCTCTACCAGATATCAATGACTTAGATTCACCTTGGCCGTCTAGTTTAGTGAATTTTCTAACCCTCACCATCCCATCTGAAACAGTCGATTGAGAAGGCTGAGGAACAACCCAGGCCCCAAATTAAGTACTTAGTACTTTTGTTGCCTGTGAGTTCCCCATTTGTTTTCTTAACATAGAAGGAGCCTTTGCCAAGAAGATCAAGGAACTCATAGAAAATATGCCTCAGAAAGCTCTGAATGTATCCCTTGTATGCAGAGGTCTTTAGAGCTTAGAGCAGATATTATTCTCAGCACTGTGAGTTCCATACACAATGTCAATAGAGACAGCCCTTTCTTGGATATAGTTCTTTCCTTTAAGAGGACCTTACATGGACATATATACACTACCAAATGTAAAATAGATAGCTAGTGGGAAGCAGCCGCATAGCACAGGGAGATCAGCTCGGTGCTTTGTGACCACCTGGAGGGGTGGGATAGGGAGGGTGGGAGGGAGGGAGACACAAGAGGGAAGAGATATGGGAACATATGTATATGTATAACTGATTCACTTTGTTATAAAGCAGAAACTAACACACCATTGTAAAGCAATTATACTCCAATAAAGATGTTAAAAAAATAAAATAGCCTGCAAATTTTTCTAGTATGCATGATTTTCTCAACATCAGCACTTCCATAAAACCAGTGTCCATTTTATTCATTCCATGAAAGAAGCCATAGAAATTAGCTAAATAAGCAAGTTTTTGTCACATTGAAGGATACCTTCCAAGATGGTTCATACACATTCAACCTAATTCCCTTGTCTAGTCCTGCATATCTCCTTTAAACTAATAGACTTACCCACATAACATGTAGCCAAAACCACTTAATATATCCCTAACAATCGTTTGAGCTCCTCTGCTCCTCATCTAAGCACTGGCCCTTTAGACTGGCACATCTGCCTGGTTTGTTCTAACCAAACAAATGGAAATCATCTCAGACTGAACTCTCACAGAGGTAACTTCTATGCTGGTTGTTGTCTATCAGGTCCTCTTAAAGGACTATATCTTTGTCACAGCTTACCCTTCCCCCTCCCGATATCCTCAAGTCCATTCTCTAGTGGGTCTGTGTCTTTATTCCTGTCTTACCCCTAGGTTCTTTTTGACATTTTCTTTTCTTAAATTCCATATATATGTGTTAGCATACGGTATTTGTCTTTCTCTTTCTGACTTACTTCTCTCTGTATGACACAATCTAGGTCCATCCACCTCATCAAAAATAGCTCAATTTCGTTTCTTTTTATGGCTGAGTAATATTCCATTGTATATATGTGCCACATCTTCTTTATCCATTCATCCAATGATGGACACTTAGGTTGCTTCCATGTCCTGGCTATTGTAAATAGAGCTGCAGTGAACATTGTGAAATGTGACTCTTTTTGAATTATGGTTTTCTCAAGGTATATGCCCAGTAGTGGGATTGCTGGGTCGTATGGTAGTTCTATTTGTAGTTTTTTAAGGAACCTCCATACTGTTTTCCATAGTGGCTGTATCAATTTACATTCCCACGAACAGTGCAAGAGGGTTCCCTTTTCTCTACACCCTCTCTAGCATTTACTGCAGGCTATTTTAAAATGTCCTTTTCTTGGCACATGGCTCTAGTTATAAGTCAGGTACTCACCCCACCACCCACCCCCAGCAACATTATTATCATTTCATATAAGTTATTCAAGGAACAAAGAATGAATTACAGTATCACAATCTATTTAAGGGATTTCTACTTTGAGTTAGTTCTCCAAAGGTTAGCCACAAGAGCTTCTAACTACAGGAGAGGCTGAAAACTAGGCTGCCACATTTACAAAATGTCTCATGCTTGGTTACCTTGCAGAGGAGTTGTGGAAAAGAAAATTGGAGGGATATGGGACTTGCTTAAATTATCCCCACAACTATCTGTAGCTTCAGGGACTGATGAGCTGAAAAACTTAGTCCTATAAAACTGTGAAGGGATTATGCCTGAGGGGAATTCTGTTAAGGCTTAAAAATAGGCTTCCAGAGCAAAGGTACCTGGAGAAGTTTATCTTCCACTCCCACAAGCACAGGAAGGATGAATTTTAGATGGTTTTGAATCATCTACAATAAAGGAGATTCCATAAACTCTCTTAGCAACCAATAACTGTGGCAAACAACTTTCTATATCATGTTCTATCTTAGAGAAGCCAAATCATTCATTTTCCTCTTAAAATTAAGGAATTTCCCAGATGTCACATAGGGGTTCCTTTCAGTCTTGTGATCCCATGGATTCTAGCACTTATAAATCTTGACAAAACCCCTGAGGTCAGGTCTATGAGTAGTTTTCAGCTGTGCCGGCAATTTCTTTATTCTCTATTCCTTACATCCTCAGAAAAGGGGAAAAATTGAGTCAGAGAATCAGTGGGAAAAAATGTCTAGAAGAAGCGTTGCTGGATAAAATATTTGGTATATACTTATACTAAAAAATTATTCATTGTTTATCTAAAATTCAAATTTAACCAGGTGTCCTGCATTTTTGTTAAACTTGGCAACTCCACTCTAGAATGAACAGACCCTGATTCTAACTAGATCTGCAGAATCTTAGCACTGGTAGGGAATTTAGAATTACTCCAACTTAAATTCCACTCAGTAATAATATTAACAATATGACCTTTACTTGAGTACTTCTAGAAATGGAAGTTTCACTACCTTCTAGGCTAAACCATCAGATTTTCAGTTACTGAAAATTTATAGCATGTCCCAACTTTCATGGTGGCTCTTTTGGGGTAACTTTTTCTACTTGTTCTAAATATGCTATGTGGAGGTAAGAGGCTCTATGTTTCAACCACTTCCTACTTATTGGAGAAGATGGAATTCAAATAAAACCATGGTGTTCTGACTTCTTGCTTCATGTGTTAACATCATTACATCTATACATAGCTAGGATCCTGTCCAACTTTTCTTATTACAGATAAATTCCCTGCTTTTTTTTTTTTTTTTTTTACTGTACGCGGGCCTCTCACTGTTGTGGCCTCTCCCGTTGCAGAGCACAGGCTCCAGACGCGCAGGCTCAGCGGCCATGGCTCATGGACCCAGCCGCTCCGCGGCATGTGGGATCTTCCCGGACCAGGGCACGAACCCATGTCGCCTGCATCGGCAGGCGGACTCTCAACCACTGCGCCACCAGGGAAGGCCCCCACTTCTTATATTTAGCACTTTTCTCAAATTGTAGCTCATTCTGAGCTCTGTTTGCTATTCCTTCATCGTGCTGTGTGGTTAATTGATGCTCTTTTCATCATTTCTCTGGATCTTTACAAAAAATCTGAGCTCAATTAGTGCTCCCTGTCCAATTACCAAGCTTCTGACTCTCCAACAAATATTTTATTTCATTAGAGTCAATATTTTTAAGATTCTCACCTGTCTTGAGCCAATGTTCCTTTAAGAGTCTCAGACCATGAAATCGTATCTTTACATTTTCTTCCACTTCCTCCCCCACCCTAAATATGTTTAGCACTTATAAATATAGTACATATCTTTATTCTCAGGTAACTCGGACACTTTCTTTCCACTTTCTTTCTTTTCCCAGTGCTTTCACATCACAACTGTTCTTGCTCTTTGGCCAAAAATTAAACTTAATTTACTTGACTGCTTTTTCTACTTTCCAATATATAAAGCTGTCCACAAAGAAAGTCAAATATTCATTATAGTTTACACCCTCCTCATTTAAAAAAAATCAGAATGAGACTTTCTAAAGCGATCTTGCCTTTGTGCTACCTTTGAGGTCTCTGTTAGGAAAATATCAATATACTCCTTCCAAAATACCTCAAAATGCTACATGTTAATTAAAGAATCTATTCCAAAAACTATGTGTGTGTAAGACTATGTTACAGGTTGTAAAGTTCTTTCACACCCATTATCTTATTTCATCTTCATTATAATCCTGCAAGATAAATATATCAAGAATTTTTGTTCCTTTTTTCACAGATGGGACTACTAAAAGTAAGAATGGTAAAATTGAAGATTACATGGCCAAGAAATGGGAGATACAGGGGCTAAACCTAGATTTCTTAAGACTTCAAATCTTACAATGGAATATTACTCAGCCATAAAAAAGAATGAAATAATGCCATTTGCAGCAACATGGATGGACCTAGAGATTATCATACTAAGTGAAGTAAACCAGACAAAGACAAATATCGTATGATTTAGTTTATATGCGGAATCTAAAACAATAATACAAATGAACTTATTTACAAAACAGAAATAGACTTACAGACACAGAAAACAAACTTATGGTTACCAAAGGGGAAGGGGGGATAAATTAGAAGTTTGGGATTAAAATATACACACTACTATATATAAAATAGATGATAACCAACAAAGGACCTTCTGTATAGCACAGGAAACTACACTCAATATCTTGTAATAACCTGCAATGGAAGAGAATGCCAAAAAAGAATATACATATATATAAATATGTATAACTGAATTACTTTGGTGTACACCTGAAACTAACACATTGTAAATCAACTACATTTCAGTAAAATTTTTTTAAAAAAATTTTTAAAGAAGACTTCAAATATAATGTTTTAATGATGTCTTTTTTGTTTCCTTCTCCTTTTTGTTTGGTTTGGTTCTCTTCATTTATCTTCATGCAATGTCTTCCTTTTCCCTCATATTTTCAGCCACTTTGTGGATTTTCATAGGTAAATGAGATCTTTGACATGTTTTACTCTTTTCCGCTTCTATTAGATGTTGTTTTAAAAAAAATAAAATAAAAAGAATACCCTTCCATGTCTTCAGGTAACCTTTAAATATTTGAAGGAATGGGAAGATACAAGCTCTTTACCAGATGTCTTGAATACCTTTATAATTTGATCACCTGGGGTCCAGGTCTTTTTCTTCCTCTTCCTTTTTCTTCCTAACTCTTGGCAGAGCATGTATGCTTAATCAATATGAACAGGCATGCACACGTGTGCACACGTACACATATACACACATGCACACACACATCTCAGAGGCACTGGCTGTGCCTTTGTAATTTACCTCATAAGAAATGCTTGTTTGGTTCAAATTCAATCTTCTTGTCATTGTGCATTCATCTTATCTCTTTGCTGCTATTCTGTGTTACATGGATTCATGCTGGCCCTTAATGTACTGGCCCTAATTATGCCCTTGCAATCTTCCTCCTTTTATTCATCTCTATGGTAACAGGTAACAAGGTATCTATATCTTGATAACCCATTTTAATATTTCATGTTCTAATAACCAACAGTCAAATGACAAGAAGCATGGCTTAGGGCCTCTAAATGGAAAAATAAAATCCCAATGCTAATGACTGACTTTCCATATCATGAAAATTAAAAGATAATATAAAAGGAATGGTTACATAAATATTTTCCATAAAATGCTTACATAAATATTTTCAGGTAAACTTTATCAGTTAGTTCTGTTTTTGTTTTTTCTTGTTCTTTTTAATAAATGTGGACCTAAACTGTATGACTTCCCTATTTTTAGTATTGAATCAGAATAGCATTCTGTTTAATTACTATAATAAATATTTATATGAGTTAGAGTCATTTGTAATGACTAAAACAAATACACTCCATAATATAGTATGAGTGAAACGTATTAGAAATTTATTTCTTTCTCACTTAAAAGCATTAGGCAGGTAAACAGTAGGACTGACCTCCCATGGAAAAATGCAGTCTCAATTCCAGGCTGCTGAAAGGGGCAATAAGCAGGGAGGCACCTACATGAGATGTTTTATTTCATTTTCAAGCCTGTAAGTGGCATGTTTTACTTTTGCTCCCATTCCACTTTCTGGCACTGTCACATGGCCATGCCTATTCACAAGAAAGTTTGGCAAATGCTACCAGTGTGACTAGGAAAAAGATTAAAACATGGATTTTGCTCAGCAACCAGCAATGTCTATAACAATATGATTAGTTGCATCTGAATTCTGAGGTCAATTTGATGATACCTCTTTAGTCGTATGACAAACTTTTTTTTCTTTTAATATCTTTATTGGAGTATAATTGCTTTACAATCGTGTGTTACTTTCTGCTGTATAACAAAGTGAATCAGCTATACATATACATATATCCCCACATCCCCTCACTCTTGCGTCTCCCTTCCACCCTCCCTATCCCACCCCTCTAGGTGGACACAAACCACAGAGCTGATCTCCCTGTGCTATGTGGCCGCTTCCCAATAGCTATCTATTTTACATTTGGTAGTGTATATATGTCCATGCCACTCTCTCACTTCATCCCAGCTTACCCTTCCCCCTCCCCGTGTCCTCAAGTCCATTCTCTATGTCTGCATCTTTATTCCTGTCCTGCCCCTAGGTTCTTCAGAACCAAATACTTATTTGCCTAATTATTGGTCTGTCATCGGATACCAAACTTGTAGCACTGCAGATTTCAGAAGCAGACTTCCATTTTGTTTTCTGTAGTTCACCAGAGAAGCTGCCTTGTGCAAAATAATATATCATCTGATTTCCTTTAGGTGGATCAACCTGGGAAAAGTGATCTGTAATACACCTATTTAAGTGTATCCTTCCTGGATGTAATCATCTTCCTACTGAAAACTTACTACTAAAACTGCATAGTTGATTTGAATGCAAACTATAGAATATTTATAAAATAAAATGTTTCATTTAGGAAATGAACTAAGCCTACAGTTATTTTTTAATAAAAGCACCTTAGAAAAGCTTCCTTCTTTAAAGACATGTATATGTAAAGTAAGAGTTACAACTCATACTAATGAATGATGATATGTTATAAGGTTGTTGGCAATGAATGATTTCAAAGATTATATTGCATCGTCATTTTTTATGGCTGTGTACTACTGATGAGTTGACTGTCATTTGACATTTTTGTTGAAGAGACATCAGCATTAGTTATGATTTCCTAATGTAGTTATATTTGAGATGTTAGAGAATTTGTATGTGTTGGTAAAAAAAAAATGCTAGCAGTCCTATCATTGTTTTATTTGTTAATATACAGATGTGGTTTTAAAAAATGTCATTCAGAGGCATACAAATTATTCAGATAGTAAATAAAAGTTATCTCCAGTTGGGGTTGAAGTTAGACTCTTCTTTAAAATAATCAATAAATTATCAATTAATGTTGTAGAATAAGTATGAACAAATTTATGTCTATTAACTTCACACTGCATTACTCTATTTAGACAGAAATCATGATAGTTATGTTATGGCCTGTAATGTGATCATTAACTATCCTATTTGTTAATAATTCTAATATATCTTTTCCCTATTTATATTGTACCTTTTGTGCATCTTAGATCTGTCTTTCCCATACCTTTCCTTAGTGCTAACCAAGAAAATTCCAGACCTTAACCTTGGAAATTAAAGACAGCCCTGATTCTAGTAAACGAAGTCTCAGCAAATTAAGGAGGACATGTTCTGCCTTCACCTACAACTGCAGAAATGCAGATTCAATTCTGCTCAAATAGTGAATTAAAAACTTAAAATTTTTACTTTCTTGTTCAGGTGGGAGGAAATATACAATCCTTCTATTTTCTATTGTTAAAGCTGTCCTTGGAAGTGTTATTTCAACAAAGAGTATTTGTGATATCAGGACTTCTAAGAATGTTGCAATGCCCTGTGAAAGTAAGTTTTAACCTCTAAAATGTCTGTAATACAGATTAGTTGTCTTAGTAGATAACACTTTGTTTCCCTGGTAATAGTTAAATTGCCATTTCTACTTTGGAAAGGTACCAAATAAATACTTGTAAGATTTGTCAAACTACAAGATCAGTGACACTGTCCCATTCTGTCTCATGTATGGGAGTAAAGTGAGACTTGTGACTGTTAGATTTTTAATATAAATAAAAAGTCTGAGAGTCTATCAAAATAAAAGCTTGATGACATTAGGAGAAACAGATATGTAGATCCCCTTATATCCTCCATGAATGTTGACTACCCTCAGTCAGTCCACTGGACAACAAAATATATATATAATATATATAGTGAATACAAGACTGGGATTACATCCTGTAATTGCAATAGCAAGTAAAATTGCTGTATCCATGAATATATGTGAAGGAAACAAATTGTAGCTTGTTATTCAATGCCCTTAATGATATAGCCAAACCTTAACTCATATTCTCTCTTTAGGCCTCATGCATATTAGATTTCTTTGCCATTGTTAATACACATTTCATCTTCTCTGGCCTCCAGTTATTTGCTTAGGTTGTTCTCTTGCCTAGATGCTCTTTCTTTTTTCTAAATCTTCTATACTTTTTTTTTTTTAATTTTTTTAAAATTTTTTTGCGGTACGCGGGCCTCTCACTGTTGTGGCCTCTCCCGTTGCAGAGCACAGGCTCCGGACGCACAGGCTCAGCGGCCATGGCTCACGGGCCTAGCCGCTCCGCGGCACGTGAGATCTTCCCGGACCAGGGCACGAACCCGTGTCCCCTGCATCCCTGCATCGGCAGGCAGACTCTCAACCACTGCGCCACCAGGGAAGACCTAAATCTTCTATACTTTAATGGACATCTAAAATGCCGCCATTTTTCAAAATATTCCACCCGTCTTTAAACCTAAATTGAAGTAATCATGTTCTTCTCTGAATTCTCACAGTATGTTATTAAAAACTTTTAAAATTATTTACTCTGTATTATAATTATTTAAATAGTTATCCTATCTGTTATTATACTGTAATCACCTTAAAATCATGATTGGTGTCTGAATCTTTTTTAATCCTCTACAAAATATCTTGTACATAGCAGAAACACAAATCAAATGTTGAAAATATTATTTAATTTCAAAAAATATTTAATTTAAAAATAATATCTTGTTTGCATTAGGATGATTTTCCACAACCAGAAAAAAACAGTCTAGTGCATAATAATAAAAAATTCAGGGGCTTCCCTGGTGGTGCAGTGGTTGAGAGTTCGCCTGCTGATGCAGGGGACACGGGTTCGTGCCCCAGTCCGGGAGGATCCCACATGCCGCGGAGTGGCTGGGCCCGTGAGCCATGGACGCTGAGCCTGCGCGTCCAGAGCCTGTGCTCCGCAATGGGAGAGGTCACATCAGTGCGAGGCCCGCGTACCACAAAAGAAAAAAAGAAAAATAATTCATAAAATAGCATAGTATTCACTTGCAGCACAATACTACATATCTCACTGATTCGTTTTCACCGTAACCCTGGCTATGTGTGGACTAGAAGTGGACCTACATAAGAGGCATCTAGCTAGTGAGTATTTGCTATACTCTCTCAATTTACTTATTTATTTATTTTTAATTTTTTTTTTTTAAGGGAGGTTAGATTCAGGATTTTGCTTCACTTTGCCTTTTAGATTTAGTGTGTGGAGAGAGAGAGTGATTCAACCTTACCTCAGTATTTTCAGGCAACAGCTCCTAACTGGGAACTATTTTTTTAATGAATGACTGAATAAATGAATACAATGTTTTCAGAGTCACTTTGACATGTTTACAATCACCTCAAATTTTGCCCTTTTTAAAACAAAGTATTTTCTTTCATAGCACGTTAGCTTCTCTGGGCTGACAAGTAATAGAGTTCCTCGTATAACAGGGATTATTAAATGAGTACTTCTCACAGAAAAAATTGCAAAATGAGGGCAAATTTGATTTGGAGAACTTCTTGATTCACCTTTCCATCAAAACCCCCTTTTCTGGTACCATTTCAGGATCACATCTCATTCATTCTTTCTACATATGGAATTAAATAATTAATAATTAATAATAATTAAAGCTCCCATGCTAAGGGCTGAAAGCAGAAGAGCAACTAATACCTCACTCCCAGGAATCTTACAGTCGTCCATAGGTAAAGAAATCAATAAAAGCAACAAATAAAAATTACAAACCATGATTAAATGCTAAAGCAAAGCAGAGTAGTGACAGGAAATCCTGATCTAGTCCCAGATAGAAACTAGGAGTTCAGGACGAAATCCCAGACCTTTCAACTAACTGTCTTCATTTCAAAAGGTAACTGTACCATTTCTGCAAGGCTGATTGCTAGGTATTCAGATTAAAATAACTCTCTAATCTGATGACTTGCTTTTTACTTACACAGAACAGTAAGTTAGGCAGTGCATCTCAAAAAACAGTCCAATCTAAGGTAAAAGATAAAAATTTAGATACAATAGCCCATCACAGAAAGCCCACCAGAATTACTACAGTTGAAGACTAGGAACCTAATTTTAACAGGTTCATCAATTAAGTTTTCTGCATACTGAAATTAGATCCACTACCTTATGCTGACTTTGCTTACTTAAAAACCACATCTGAGTTTCATACCTGGTTGTTTTGTTGAAGCTCTTCTGCTCTGAATGCAACTCAAATATGAACTTTTAATTATTTTTTTAACAAGGTGTCATAAATTCAACAGGAAAATATGAGGTAAAAGCCATGAGAGGCACTTTGAAAACTGCACCAGAGAGAATTCAGCCACTCTTATCAAAGAAAATAATATTAGATAGCATAGATAATTCCTTCTGACAGAAACTACTTTTCCAGAAGAAAATATGAACTCTATTTGGCAGCAACATTCTTTGAAGTTTTCAGTGAATCCTTAAGTATTTTTGACTCTATGTGTTACAGCCTGTGTGTAAATGGACATATATTAACACACAACATAGTAAGCAAAGAAGGGTGATCACACACAGCAGTCTTTCAGCAATACAAGCACTGGATTTGGAATATGCAGACCTGGTGGTTGCTCTACCATTTACTTTTTTATATTAAACAGATCATCTAATCCCTCTGAGCATCAAATTCTCTAATCTTGGATATGTGAACAACAGTACTTGTACCATACTTGCAGAAAAGAGAATCAAATTGAATGAACATAAGCAGTATAAACTCTGAAGTGTTATTCAAATGTAGAGGTTGAATAATAATCACTGTCACAAATATTTATTATCCATGTCAAATACTTGGGGTTATAATGGAATATGGAGGAATCTCTGTTGATTAACCATATTATACTATAAACTAAGCCTAGGAAACAGAAATCATGAAGTATGTCTCTATTACATTACCAAAATAGCTGTCAAGTGTTTAATATACTTTAAGAACTCAGTTTATTCAATTGTTTTTAACAGAAAATATGGGAGCTTCTGTTTCTCAAGAATGACCACTAACATGAACTAGATCCCTTCCACAAAACCAACATGGGATATGCTTCAAAAGTGAGAAGGAATGACTAAAAGAGCCCAGAATACAGCATTAAAAACTACAGGAAACCCCTGGGGAGATAAAAGATGCATAAAGGAGGTACAGGTGGGGAAAGGGCTATGGGGCATAGGATAGGGAGAAATATCTACATATGTATTATTTTTCTTCCTCATGATGAATTTTTTGCCCAACCATTGTCACAGGCAGGAAAAGAGCAGCACTGTGACAAATTGGCACAAAAATAGAAAAAAATAAACAAAATGAAATTTTATTAAAAGAAACGCCTTCCCTTACCAAAACATTAAAAAATCCTAGATGTTTTCAACAATCACAGTGTTTTAAAAAAAACAGATGATATCTATGTCATATAAATTCCTACAGAAAAACTGAAATGATGCTACCAACTTATTTTATGGGCCTAGTAAAATCCAGACTCTACAACTGGATAAGGAGAGTGTTCATGAAGGCAAATATAAATTATTAGATAACAACACACTAATATATTAAAAAATAATAGCTTAGTAAAAAAAAAAAAAAAAACTAGAAAGTGCCTCACTCCTACCTTTACATAAAAAAAACAAAAACTAGACAAAAAGCAAAATAGCAATTTTCTTTAACCCACCAGAGAACTGAGATCTCAATACAAATAGTAAAAGGCATACCTCAAAGATATTGCTAGTTCGGTTCCAGACCACCACAATAAAATAAATAATGCAGTAAAGCAAGTCACATGAATTTTTTGGTTTCCTACTGCACATAAAAGTTATTTTTGTACTACATTGTAGTCTATTAAGTGTGCAATAGCATTATGTCTAAAAAACCAATGTAGGGACTTCCCTAGTAGTCCACTGATAAAGAATCTGCCTTCCAATGCAGGGGACATGGGTTTATTCCCTGGTTGGGGAACTAAGATCCCACATACTGCGGAGCAACTAAGCCCGTGCACCACAACTACTGAGCTCACATGCCTCAATGAGAGGGCCCACATGCTGCAAACTACAGAGCCCACATGCCCTGGAGCCCATGCACAACAACTAGAGAGAGAAAACCCGCACGCCACAACTAGAGAGAAGCCCGTGTGCCACAACAAAAGATCCCGCATGCTGCAACTATGAACTGACACAGCCAAAAAAAATAAAGAAAATAAATAAATAAAAACCAGTGTACATACCTTAATTTTAAAATATTTTTTTACTAAAATATGCTAACCAAAATTTGACAATGCAAGTTTGCCACAAATCTTCAATTTGTTAAAAACAAACAAAAAAATGCAATATCTCCAAAGTATAGTAAATGAAGTATGCCTGTAACAAATACTTCAATAAAATGAAGTATGCCCGTAACCCAAAATCTGGAGTAAAATAGGTGCCTACAGGGAGAAAAAAGGCCATCATTTGCTTACCTGGTACAGATATTACCATATGCCATTTAAGCTAGTAAGAAGATTCAGCTAGAAATACTTAACAAATTTTTAAAGGTTATGTGTGGGTCACTGTTCTAGTGTGAAGTCCCTGACACCTACAGGCATGGGGTGTTCCAAGCTTTTACAGGCTTTTCCTTCAGGAAACTCACCTGTTAACTGGGAAAATCCTAAAAGAATTTTTACCATGGTGCTGGCTGGAGGAGAATGGCATTCGCTTTCAAAATTCTATCCAGACATATCACCATTGTTTCTCCTATAGAACAAAAGCCTTAATTTGCTGGGGGAAGATTAAAACAACAACAGAGAAAACAAAATAAAAAACAAAAAAAATTCCTCAAAAAAGAAAAAATTCTGTAGCCTGAGTGAACTGGTGGAAAGCCACTACAGCTGAAGGAGAGAACAGCAGCCAACACCAAAACTCCATCACATGCCTTATATCTCTTCAGGAACAAAAGCCTTAATATATAAGGGGAAGTGCAATAAAACTAAAGCCTCAGGCACTGGTGGAAAGACACTGAAGCTGGGGAAGGGCAACAGGAAAAAAAAAAAGCTCTATCTCTGGGGTCTGGGGTGAGACAAAAATATGTGCTATCTCCAGGATTACAACTGTAGAAGGGGCAAGAAGAACTGTGAAGACGTGCCAGCCTATAGCAGGCTTAATTAAAACATGACAAAATCATCAGTTCCCCTAATCCTCATCACCATGCTAATAAGTATAGAGTAAAATAACACTGGAATACAGCACAACTCTTGACTAGATTAACACAAACTCCATACTACAGGCTTAGCAGAAGGAAGGCTGTGTTGATTTCTATGCATACAAAAAAATCCAAAAAACAAACCAAACAAAAAACAACATCAAAGAAGCTTATTTCTGTATCTACTGTCCTTTATAGCATATTAGGTCTTCAACAACAATGACAAAAATCACAAGACATGTGAAAAGGCAAAGGAAGAAAAAAAAAGTTTAAGAAATAAAACAATCATCAGAATAAGATCCAAATCAGATATGACATAGATGGGACTATCAAACAAGAAATTTAAAATGATTGTAATTAATGTATTAAAGACTATAATGGAAAATATAGAAAAATGCAAGGATAATAGGTAATTTGAGTAGAAAGATGGAAATTATAAAAAAGAAACAAATGGAAATGAGAAGAATGAGACATACAGCGAAAGAAAGAAAGAAAGAAAGAAAAAGAAAGAAAGAAAGAAGGAAAGAAAGAAGGAAAGAGAGAGAGAGAAAGGAAAGGGAAAGAAAAAAGTTAGTTTAGTTAGGAAGGAAGGAAGGAAGCCAGGCTTTGCCTGATGTGTAAGTAGACTTTAAACAGCCAAAGAATCTGTGAGAGGTGAAAGATAGGTCAGTAGAAATTACCTTAACTTAAGGCAAAACGAAAAAAGAGTAACAGTACAAAACAAATCAAAAACCTACCACAACAGAACTGAGCTGTGACATAAGAGCTGTTAACAATATCAAACATATTAACATATGTGTAATTGGAATCTCTAAAGTGAGAGTAAGGTAAAAAAAAGGAAGAAAAGGGCTGAGAAATTTCAAAAATTAGTGAAACACACCAAATTACAGATCCAAAAACCTTGTAGGACACCTAATAAGAAAAATACAAAAACATGTATTTATTTCAAACTGCTAAAACAAAAGATAAAGAGAAAATCTTAAAGAAAGCCAGAGAAATAAAATATATTACAGAGGAACATGGACAAGAATTACATCAGATTTCCCATCAGAAACCAGACAGGCAAGAAGACAAGAGAGTGATATCTTTAAAGTATTAAGAGAAAAACTTGCTAATATAGAATTCTATAACAAAAATATCCTTCAAAAAGGAAAGTGGGGAGGAGAGACTTTTTCAATCTAACAAAAACTGACATTCATTACCAGCAGATATCTATAAGAAATGTTAAAGAAAGTTCTTAAAGTAGAAGAAATATGATAGGGCTCATAAACTTGGATTTACACAAAGACATGAAGAGCATTGGAAATGGAATAATGGTAAAATTTTATCATATTTTTATTTGCTTTAAAAACACTGTTTAAATCAACAAGTGTAACAGTACAGTTTGTATTTAATAACATGTACAAGTGAAATGTTTGATAAAAATAGATCAAGGGATGGAAGACAGGAGCTGGAAATATACTATTATAAAGTACTCACATTACATGTGAAGTGGCATACCATATTTGAAGGTAGGCATAAATTATTTTGAAATGTATATTGTAAAAACTAGGACTAAAGAAATAAAGAAGAAAAGAAAGAAAGGGAAGGAGAGAGGGAGAAAGGAGAAGGAGAAGAAATAATTATAATTAAGAGGCAAAAAGAAACAAAGAACAAATGTAATGAGTAGAAAATAGCTAGCATGATGGTAGATTTTAATCCAATCATATGGAAAATCACTTGAAATATGAGTGGTCAAAACAAACCAGTTAAATGACAGAACTTATCAGATTGGATAAAAGAGCAAGACCCAACTGTATGTTGTCTACAAGAAAGCCACTTTAAATATAAAGTCTTAGGTAGGATAAAACTAAAAGGATGTGGAGATGCATACCATGAAAACAGAAATTAAAAGAAAGCTGTTGTAGTCTTATTAGTTTTATACAAAGTAGTCTTAGAACAAGAAAGGTTATCTGGTATAAAGAGGGACAATACATAATTATAATGCAGTCAATTCTATGAGAAGGTAAAAGAATTTTAAGTGTGCATGAACCTAACAAAAGAACTTCAAAATAGATTAATTGACCATAAGTGAGTGGGTTTATTGTTCCATTGATCTATATGTCTGTTTTTGTGCCAGTACCATACTGTTTTGATTACTGTAACTTTCTAGTATAGTCTGAAGTCAGGGAGTCTGATTCCTCCAGATCCATTCTTTTTTCTCAAGATTGTTCTGACTATTCGGGGTCTTTTGTGTTTCCATACAAATTTAAAATTTTTTTGTTCTAGTTCTGTGAAAAAATGCCTTTAGTAATTTGATAGGGATTGCACTGAATCTATAGATTGCCTTGGGTAGTATAGTCATTTTAACAATATTGATTCTTCCAATCTAAGAACATGGTATATCTTTCCATCTGTTTGTGTCATCTTCAATTTCTTTCATCAGCATCTTATAGTTTTCATAGTACAGGTATTTTGCCTCCTTAGGTAGGTTAACCTACAACAAAGGAGGCAAGAATATACAACGGAGAAAAGACAGTCTCTTCAATAAGTAGTGCTGGGAAAACTGGAGAGCTACTTGTAAAAGAATGAAATTAGAACATTCTCTAATACCATATACAAAAATAAACTCATAATGGATTAAAGACCTGAATGTAAGACCAGACACTAAAAAACTCCTAGAGGAAAACAGAGGCAGAACACTCTTTGACATAAATTGCAGCAATATTGTTTTGGATCCACCTTCTAAGTAATGAAAATAAAACCAAAAAGAAACTAATGGGACCTAATTAAACCTAAAAGCTTTTGCACAGAAAAAGGAAACCACAAACAAAACTATATTCAATATCTTATAATAACCTACAATGGAAAAGAATTTGGAAAACAATATATATTATATATATTATATATACATATAACTGAATCACTTTGCTCTATACTTGAAACTAACATAACATTGTAAATTAGCTATACTTCAATTTTAAAAATGGTTTTCAAATGGGAGAGGAAAAAAAAGAACTTCAAAATATATGAGTCAAAGACTGATAGATCTGAAAGGAAAAAATTACAAATCCACAATAATAGTTGAAAACTTCAGTATTCTTCTCTCAGTAACTGATAGAAAAATTAAGCAAGTAATCATTAAGTATGTAAACAACTTAAATAGCACTATGAACCACCTTGCCCTAATTGACATTCATAAATCAATCCACCCAACAATAGCAGAATATATATTTTTCTCAAGTGTACATGAAACTTTCAAAGAAATATACCATATCCTGGGCCATATATTAAACTTTAACAAATTTAAAAGAATAGAAATAAAGCAAATGACATTTTTAGACCATAAGGGAATTAAACTTAAACTAAATAACAGAAAGATATCTGGAAAATCCCCAAATATTTGGAAATTAAACAACACATTTCTAAACAACACATGAACCAAGAAGGAATTGTCAAGGGAAGTTTTTTAAATGACAAGCTAAAACATAATTAAAATACAACATATAGAAATATGTGTATGCAGCAAGTGCTGTGATTAAAGGGAAATACATAGAATTAAATGCTTATATTAAAAATATGTAAAATCAACAACCTAAGCTTTCAGTTTAAAACACTAAAGAAAGAGGAGCAAATTAAATGCAAAAACCAGCAGAAGATAAGGAATGTATAAAGATCAGAGTAGAAATCAATGAAATTAAAGCAGAAAACAATAGATAAAAATCAAAGAACCAAACACAGGTTCTTTGGAAAATTAGTAAAATCAACAAATCTAGAGCAAGACTGACAAATAAGAAAAGACAGAAGACACAAACTACCAATATCAGGGATGAAAGAAGGGGCATCACGACTGATAACACAGGCATCCAAAAGACAAGAAGGAAATTCTAGAAAACAGATAACCTGATTAATACTCTATCTATTTTTAAAAAAAGAAATTTATAGGGAAAAAAAATCTTCCTAAAAGAAAACTTTACACCCAGGAAGTTCCACTTGTACACTCTACCAAACATTTAAGGATGAAATAGTAGCAATTCTACACAATCTTTTCCAGAAAATAAAAGGAAACACTTTCTAATTCAATCTATAAGGCCAGCATTATCCAAAACAAGATAAAGATATTTCAAGAAAATGAAATCATACTCCAATATTCCTCATAAACATAGATGCAAATATGATCAACAAAATTAGTAAATCAAATCAAGCAATATATATATTGTGTTCATTCTATGAATTCAAGGCTGATTCAATTCTCAAATGTGAATCAATGCAGTTTACCATCTTAAGTAAAAATATATGATCATCTCAGTAGATACCAAAAAGCAATCAACCAAATTCAATATCCATCCTTGATAAAAGTGAACAAACAAAACTTTTAGCAAACCAGAAATAGAAGGAGACTTCCTTAATTTAATGAAAAATATATGAAAAACTGGCAGTTAACATAATACAAAATAATGAGAGACTGAATTTTTTCTCCCTAAAGTCAGAAAAAAGACAAATATCTTCCCTTACCAATCTTATTCCTTGTTTTATTGGAAGCCCTAGCAAGTGCAATAAGACAGGAAAAAGAGATAAAAGGCATACAGATTGAAAAGGAGAAATAAAATTGCCTCGCTTTATAGATGACACAGATACCTATGGAGAAAACCTCAAAGAATCTAAAAAAAAAAAAAAAATCCTAGTACTAGGTGAGTTTAGCAAGGTTGCAGGGTAAATGCCAATAAACAAAAGTGAATCTAATATCTTTATGGCATCAATCAACAACTGAAATTTTAAAAAGAAAATCCCATTTGAAATAGCATCAAAAATATTTAAAGGGCTTCCCTGGTGGCGCAGTGGTTGAGAGTCCACCTGCCGACTCAGGGGACACGGGTTCGTGCCCCGGTCCGGGAAGATCCCACATGCCGCGGAGCGGCTGAGCCCGTGAGCCATGGCCGCTGAGCCTGCGCGTCCGGAGCCTGTGCTCCACAACGGGAGAGGCCACAACAGTAAGAGGCCTGCGTACCGCAAAAAAAAAAAAATTTACATATAAATTAACCAAATACATATAAGTTCTATGCATTAGTCCAGTTCTCCAGAGTAACAGATCAGTTGTGTGTGTGTGTGTGTGTGTGTGTGTGTGTGTGTGTGTGTGTGTGTGTGTGTGTGTGTGTGTATGGAAGGCAATCTGCTTTAGTCAAAGTCTAATGATTTAAATGTTAATATCATCTAAAAAATACCTTCACAGTGAAATACAGACTGGTGTTGATTATGTACCTGTATACCATGGCACAGCCAAGTTTACATAAAATTAGCCATCACATTTCTATATTGAGGACTACAAAACACTAATAAAATATATTAAAGAAGATTTAAATAAATGGAGAAATATACCATGCAAGTGGCTTGATAGACTCAACAGATATAAGACAATAGATATAACTTCTAACAAAATTAATCTACAAATTGAATGCAATCGTAATCAAAAACACAGCAAACATTTTGGTAGATTTTGCCAAGCTGATTCTAAAATTCACGTGGAAAGACAAAGGAACTACACTAACCAAACAATCCTGAAAAAGAACAAGGTTAGAAGATTCACACTCCCCATTTCAAGACTTACTATAAAGCTAAAGCAATTATGACAGTGTGGTATTGGTGAAAGAACAGACATATGTTAGTGGAGTAGAATAGAAAGTCTAGAAATAGACCAAGATGAATACAATCAATAGATTTTTGCAAAGGCAAGTTAATAAAAAGGGATAGTCTTTTCAACAATTATTGCTGGAACTGCTGGACATCCTTATTTTTAAAAAATGAATCTCCACCTACAACTAATATCTTATTCAAAAATTAACTCGTAATAGATCATAGATGTAAATGGAAACTGTCAGACTAAAATTTCTCGAAAAAAACATGAAAAATAAAATGCTATCTGTAAGATTTTGGGTTTGGTAATAAGTATTTTTATGACACCAGAAGTAACATACATAAAAGGAAAAATAAAACTTGCTAATTAGGACCTCATCAAAATTTAAAACTTAACTTTTGCAAAGGATACTGTTAATGAAAAGACAAGCTACAGACTGAAAGAAAATATTTGCAAATCACATAGTGGATTAAACATTTGTATGTATAATATATTAAGACCTTTTAAAATTCAATAATAGAGATATGGGGATATATGTATGGCTGATTCACTTTGTTACAAAGCAGAAACTAACACACCATTGTAAAGCAATTATACTCCAATAAAGATGTTAAAAAAAAAGCCCTCAATAATAAGGGGAAAACTCCACGATAACAAATCATTATTTTAAAAAGATGTAAAAGATATAAACAGACATTTCATCAAAGTATATATACAGGTGGTAAATAAGCATAGAAAAAGAGTCTCAACAATCTTAGGCATTAGGAAAAGAAATTTAAACTACAATGAGGTATTACTATATACCTATTAAAACGGCTAAAATTAAAACAAATGAACAAATCCTGACCGATCAAAATCTGCTGAAGATGTGAAGCAATAAGAACTCTCATTCATTGAGGGTGGGAATTCAAAATGATATAGCCAGTTTGGAAAATGGTTTGGCAGGTTCTCATAAAGTTAAACATATATTTACCATATGACCCCATAAGCATTAGACTAAATAAATAGACTATTACTAAGGAAATAAAAGATTTGAATGACTCTATTAATCAACCTGATCTAATTGACATTTATGGAACTCTCCACCCAATCATTTAAAAATAAATCATACATTGGACCATAAAACTAGTCACAGTAAATTTAAAGTGCTCATATCACAAAGATTATATTTCATGACTACAATACAGTTAACTTAAAAATTATAGAAAAACTAAGCAGCCCTATATATACTAGGGAAATTGCACTTGTAACTTAACAACTCCCCACAAAGACTACTGTAGGACAAACTGCTTTACTGATAATTTTACTGAACTTATAAAAAAGAAACAATATCAACCCTGCCAGAACAATTTTACAATGAGAGGAAGAAATACATCACACCTCATTCTTTGAGTCCAGAATTACCCTGAAATCAAAACTAGACCAACATTATTAGAGAAAAAAAGCTACATAAAAATCAACATTAAAACTTTAACAATATATTACAGTCAAATCTAGAAATATATAAAAAGGAAAATAAATCATATGTAAGTAGGTCAGAATCAGGGCTTTTGCATTTGAAAACCAACCAATGTAGTGCACAATTATAAGATAATAAAGTAGAAAAAATTATGTCAATAACTGAAGAAAAAGCTAATAGACTGGATGAGCCTCAGAATCTGAATATAAACTCTGCACATAAAATTCTTGATTAATTACTAAATAGCAGGCTCAGGTAAGAGCTGGGAGGCTTGACAAAAGAGGAAAAAGAAAAACGAAGAAAGATAAAGAGAGAAGAAGGAAGAAGAACAGGAGAGAAGAGGAGGAGGACAAAGAGGCAGTAACAGCAACTGGAAGCTGAAAAAAAGTATCAGCTGCTGAACATTGCAGGAGAAATAGATTTCAAAATTTGATTCCAAACAAGTTAATTTATAAGGACCTTTTCCTCTTTTTTTTTGGAAGAACAAAATCATCATCATCATCACTGAAAGAAAGAAGGAGTTTCTAAATTATTAAAGTATATTACTTACGATGTCTACTTTTCCACCAAAAACTATTAGGCAAGCAACAAAACAAGAATAAACGCAAGAAACTGTGACCCCTATTCATGAAATAATCATTTAATAGAATCTGACTCTGAATGGCCACAGATGCTAGACATACCAGGCAAATAATTCAAGGAAGTTATTATAAATATGTTCAAAGAATTAAAGGGAGACATTCAAAACTTAAAGGAAAATATACTTCAATCTATGAACAGATATAGAATCTTAGCAGAGAAATAGAAACTATAAAAAAGAATGAAATGGAAATTCTGTGTCTGAAAAGTACAACTGAAATTTACTAAATGGGGTCAACACCAGTTGAAGAAGAAAGAATCAGTGAATTTGAAAATAGATCAATGGTATGAATAAAATTTGAACAACAGAGACAAAAAAAATGTAGAAAATAAACAAAGGCTCAGAGACTCTGGGGTAACATCAAATGATTCAATGTACATTTCACTTGGAGTACCAGGAGAGTAGAGACAAAAAGTGAAAGAAAAATATTTCAAGAAATACGGGCTATAATAATCTTCACAAACTTAGTATAAAGGAAAAAAAGAAAAAAGTAATATTAACTTACATATCCAGGAAGTTTAACAAACTCCCAGTGGGATAAACACAAAGAAAATCACACTCAGGTACTTCACAGTCAACTTCTGAAAGCTACAGATAAAGAGAAAACCCTGGAAGCAGGGGGAAAATTGATACATTACATAGATGTTGACAGTGATGCAATCAATGATGGGCTTTATATCACAAACAGTGGATGCCAGAAGACAACAGAATGGCATGTCCAAAGTACAAAAGGAAAAACAATTCGGCTAAGACCTAATCTATATCCAGTGAAACTACTCTTCCAAAATGAAGTTGAAATACACTTTTTTAAAAATGAGTTGGCAGCAGATCTTTACTAAAATAAATACTAAAGGAAGTCTGGAGGACTGAAGAGAAATGAGACCAAATAGCAACTTGGATATATAGGAAGAAAAGTAAACTGTACATATACGTATAGTTATGTATACATCTATCTCTGTGTATGCATATACACATATACATGTATACATGCGTATATATGTATGTATATATATAAATTTTCTTTTAATTCTTTAAAAACATTATGTTGAGTATAAATAGAAGTGAAAAAGAGTGTTCACACTGCATGATCCCATTTATATGACATTCTAGAAGAAACAAAATTAATCTTTAGTGACAGAAAACAGATCATTAGTTGTCTAGGGCTGGGGATGAAAGGCAGGAATTGACTGCAAAGGGTCTTAAGGGAAGTTTTTGGTGTGATGGGAATTTTCTATATCTTCATTGTGATGCTGAGCACACAGATGAATATACTTATCAAAATTCTTCATACTGTACTCTCAGCATGGGTACATTTTACTGTATATAAATTATACCTTATTAAATTTGATTAAGAAATACATAAAGCAAAAACTACTGATTTGACAAAACATGAAGGATTTCTGTGCAATGAAGAATACTATAAGAAAAGTTATATATACTACCAAATGTAAAATAGATAGCTAGTGGGAAGCAGCCGCATAGCACAGGGAGATCAGCTCGGTGCTTTGTGACCACCTAGGGGGGTGGGATAGGGAGGGTGGGAGGGAGACGCAAGAGGGAGGAGATGTGGAGATATATGTATACATATGGCTGATGCACTTTGTTATACAGCAGAAACTAACACAAAAGTGTAAAGCAATTATAGTCCAAAAAAGATGTAAAAAATTTTTTTAATTAAAGAAAAAAGATATTAGAGACTAGGAGAGATGCTTGTAAACTATTAATTGAGAATGTACAAGGAACTGCTAAAAATTAACCAGGGAAAGACAAGAAACCCAAAAGAAGGAATGAACTAAGGCTGCATATATGAAAAAGAGGCTCATCTTCACTACTAAGGTAATACAAATTTCAAAATACCAGTTTTCAAAGTGACAAAAATCAGGAAGTTGGATAGTAGAAATGTTAGAAAGTATAAGGGTGAAATTAAGCTGCCAGGTTTTGCTGTTAGGCCTGTAAATTGTTTCAGGAAAGCAATCAGGAAGTACTTAGTAAAATTACATGTACATGTGACCTACAAAATCCTCTTCTGGCAATACTAAGTGTCAATCATAGGAGATAAGATGAATAAAATGTGGTATATGCATGAGATGAAAGTCAAGGTAACAATCAAAAGAATAAATTTAGATGCACAGTAGAATTAATAAATCACAAGAAAAAATAGTGTTGAGTAGAAAACCTATTAAACAGAATACTCCTTTCTCAAGTGATAGCCTAAACTATGAAGACAACAGTAGTATTCTAAGCATGTGCTTTGGATTACTGTCTTTCTACATATCAAAATGGATACAGCATTCTTTGGGGAACATCAAAGGATCATTTCATCACCTATTCCTCTCTAAAGAGAATATATTTATTTATCATGGTATGTGACATACTGCCAAGACTCATCTCATTTTACATTGAAAAATATGCCAAGAATCATGATTTAGTTTAGATGAACCTTATGAAGTAACAGTATCCCTCATTTCACAACAATTATTTGGTGACTGGGAGTAAGTGTATCTTATGTTGTCTAAGAATAATCTACAAGTCCACTGGAGACCTATTTTCTACCTCAGCTTGTACCCACTTTTACTCTATTACAAAAATATTTGATATCTTTATTTCCATGTGCAATTTTTTTCAGGTAAAATTCTATTAATAATAGTTTTATTAAAGTATGTCATCATGAAGTTCTTTCTCTAGTGGAAGAGATAAGACATACAAGAATAACTATAAGAAAAGCAATGTGTCATAAATGATACCCCTTCCTTTAAGGAATGAAGAAATTATTAAAGAAGAGGATCAGAGAAGTTTGTGGAAGAAATATCATTTAAGTTGGACCTTGATGTAATGGAGAATTCACATATTCTGAGATGGAGGAGCAAGATATTCCAAGTAAAGAGAACAAAGGGAGGTAAGAAAATAAAGAGTATGTAATGGAACTGCAAGTATTTCAGTTCACACAATATACTGTACCATATGGGGAGCCATATGAAATAAGACAGCAAAATTAAGTCAAAAGGCAGATCACAGATAAAGAATTTCAACTTTAGTACATACAATTTGGGTAAAAGGTCCTGGTATATCAGAAACAAGTTAGGGATATTAATCAGTTCCACAGGAAGAGCTTGTAGAAGAAATGAAATATGGGTTAGAAAGTTATGACAATTGTCCTACCAAGAGATAAAGAGAGCTTGAATTAGGGAAGATGCTATGCAAATAGAGACAAGAGGAACAATGTACATAGAAATTTTTTTCTAGGAAATGGAAAGCCATTGGGTAAGGGAGATAAGAAGTAAGTTAAAATGACTTTTTTTCCTAGTGTAAGTGACTGGTAGTACACTTAGTTCATTACTAGGAAGAAAAAAAGGTGGAAGACCAGGTGTGAAATAATAGTAAATATAAATATTTGTGTGTGTGTGTATATATATATATATATATATATATATACACATACACATATATATATATATTTGCCCCTGGTTCCTGCTACTATTTAGTCTTTTACCCCAGTTTCTAACACAGAGCTCCCAAAACACTTATAATTTCCTGAGTGATGGAAACACCTTTTGTTCTAATGAGGTGACTCCTGATGGGCACCTGGATGGGGGCTGGTCATGAGAAAGCAAGTCATGATTAGAAGCTAGGAACTTTCAACCCCATCCCACCCCCATTCGCTAGAGAAGGCAGAGGGGTTGGAAATTGAGTTAATAATTGATCATGCCCACATGATAAAGCCTCCATATAAATCCCAAAAGTACAGGGTTCACAGAGCTTCTAGGTTGGTGAATACATACACATGCCAGGAGGATGGCACACCCAACTCCACAGAGATAGAAGCTCTTGCACGTGGGACTCTTCTAGGCTCAACTTATGTATCTCTTCATCTGGCTGTTCATTTGTATTCTTTAAAATATCCTTTATAATAAATTGGGAAGAGTAACTAAACTGTTTTCTTGGGTTCTATCAGCCACTCCGGTACATTATCGAACATGAGGAGGGTATCATGGGAACCTCTAATTTGTAGTCAAGTTGCGGGTAGCCTGGGGACCTACGACTTGCACTTGACTTCTGAAGTGAGCAGAAGTCTTGTGGAACTGAGCCCTTAATCTGTGGAATTTTTACTAACTTTGGTTAGTGTCAGAATTTAACTGAATTGCATCAACATCTGACATGTTGGAGAACTGGTTACTGTGGGGAAAAAAACACACACACACATCTGATGGCCAGAGCAGTAGTAGAGTTGTGAGGAAATACAGGACATTTTCCTTTCTGGGCATTGGGTTTAGCAGAAGATAAGAAAATGTACTCTGGACTTAATGAGTTTTAAGTGCCTAAGGCAACTTTAACAGGAAATGTTCAAAGGGTGATTGTATTAGTTAAGGTAATGGAAGCTGCTGTAATAGAAAAACCTTGACATTTAATGGCTTCACACAATAAATATTTATTTCTTGCTCGCCTAGTCTAGTAAGGGTGTAGGAGAGGGTAGGGAGTCTGTTTCACAGGTATTCAGCAACTTTGGCTTAACAGTTTCTACGTCTTTAACAAAGGGCTTCCACTGCTTCTCTGGGTAATGGAAGGCATATTGTTAAATTAAAGTAGAATTCATCAGAAATGATGCACCATGCTGTTTATTGCTACATTGTTTATAATATCAAAGTTAGCAACCAAATGTTCTTCCAGTTTACTGTAATGAAAATGGATTGTTTTCAGAATCAGAACAAATGAAATAATTGTTTTGAGATACACCAATACATCTCTCTCTCTCACACACACACACACACACAAACACACACACTCACACATACATACACACGTAAATTCTCACTTACACTCAGAGGGCAGACCACTGGAGAAAGGCAATGAAAGAATGGTCCGTTAGCTGCATTTGAGACAGTAAGCATGCCTAGTCCTCTTATTGATTTAGAAGAAGTGAAAGAAATGGCTTTTACTAGGGGAAAAAAAAAAAAAACTCACTGAATAGGATATAGCTTCTTAAGGAAAACTCAACTACTAACCCAGCCTTTAAGTGCATTAGGTAGTGTAAGTCCATTTATGTCTTAGACCATAAGACATATACATGAAATACCTAGAATAGGCAAATTCCTAACAATGCAAAGTAGATTAGAGATTACCAGGGTCTGGGCAGAATGAGAAGTTATTGCTTAATGGGTACTGAGTTTCTCTTTGGAGCAATGAAAAAATTTTGGAAATAGACAGTGGTGATGGTTGTACAATATTGTGAATGTAATTAAAGCCACAAAATTGTACACTTAAAAATGGAAAATTTTATGTTATATATATATGTCACCACAATTTAAAAAAATGTTTTAAAATGAGTGTATAGAAGTTGGCTTATAACTACTGACTGCTATTTTAAAGTTAATTAATTTATACTTACCTAATTGATGAACTCGCTTCTTTTCTACCTGATTCTAAAGCACCCTAGAATGGTTCTGACAGTATGTATTTTAAGCACTTCATTTCTTTTTTTTAACTCATAAAATGATTTTATTACTTTTTTACATTTTAAACCTCATATTTATAACAGCATATTCTTTAAAAAATCAAGTGGTTTTTAACAGGTTGATGAGATAAAACACAAGCCTCCTGCTGTTCCTGCCCTGTTCCTGATTCTTACTCCCGTGAGGACACTATTTTAATAATTTTAGTGTTGCTTCTTTTATATCTTCCATATTTTTATTTTAGCCCTTATTTCTGAGAGTTCAATTAAGTTTTAATTTTATTTCCTCAAATTTTAGAACAAGCTTAACAACAACAATAATAAATATGTTCTACTTGATAATAAAATAGAACAATTTTGTTTGCTATTGCTCTGAACACTCACACCCACATACCCACAAACACACAAACTCATGTTAATTTCACAAATATATTAATTTTACTAGGTTGTTACAGAAATTAGACTATATATATTATATAGCAATGAGATTTTATATGTGTATGCATGTGTATGTACACATTTAACTCAATGCCCAGCACAGAATAAGTACTTCATACTGCGTAGTGGTATGACATAAACTATAGATAGAGCTCTGTTTAGACCTACATTAATTTCAAAAAGTAGTGTGCAGAATCAGTTGTGCTTTAAATAGTGTGTTTTAAGTAGTTTATTTTAGATTATATCAATCTCCTAAGTCCTCTCTTACAAAATTCTTTAGGTTAATGGCTATTATGATGAAAGTGTCAATCTCTTCATTATAAATTCAACTATTGAAAAATACTTTTAAGAGTTAAGATTTGAAACAGTTTTTTTTTCAATAAAACCATTAACTTGAAACTTTATCTAGAATTCTCTATATTCCATTAGTAACATAAGGTGGCAAATCACACAAAACTAATATTAGAGAGTCCCATTACAAACGAAGCCTATGCATTCTTCATCTTTATCCCTCCATCGTACTACAGAATGAGAAATATGCTTCAGGGTAAAGTTTCCAAATGCAAAAAAAAAAAGATTCAGTTCTGATTACATTAAGGGAGAGAAGATAGGATAGCATTTTACTGATGATAAAGAAAGTTGTCAATAACAACTAAGTCACAAAGGACATTCAGCTCAAATTTTATCAAAGATCCAATGAAATTAGAACACTGTTCTCTAGGCATTCTGTTTAACCAAGTTTTTCCGTATTTCAATTTAGTTATAGAAAATATCTGCACTACATTTTCCGAACATTCTATTTCCTGATAGAGCATCTTTTCAGTAATGCCCACTATTGGTCATTTGGCTGCCATTCTTTATTACACTTGAAGGCAGCTGTGAGTTTAGTAGCCAACTTTAGTTAATTAGAAAAAGATTTGAGGGACTTCCCTTGTGGCACAGTGGCTAAGACTCTGCACTCCCAATGCAGGGGGCCCAGGTTCGATCCCTGGTCAGGGAACCAGATCCCACATGCATGCCGCAACTAAGAGTTCACATGCCACAACTAAGGAGCCCACCTGCCACAACTAAAGAGCCCACGTGCCGCAACTAAGGAGCTGGCGAGCCACAACTAAGGAGCCCGCCAGCCACAACTAAGACCCAGTGCAACCAAATATATAAATAAATATATATTTTTTTTGAAAAAGGAAGAAAAAGATTTGAAATTTTTCAAACTGTTCCTGGCTTCCAATGCATACCGTATTAATCTGTTCAGGCCACTGTAACAAAAAACCATAGACTTAGTTGCTTAAACAACAGAATTTCTCACAGTTCTGGAGGCTGTAAAGTCCAAGATCAAAGTGCTGGCAAATCTGGTTCCTGGTGAGAGCTTTCTTCCTGGCTTGCAGTGTGTCCTAGCTCGCTGTGTCCTCACATAGAGCTCTAGTCTCTTCCTCTTCTTATAATAATTATACTGATAATCCTTATACCTCTAATACTAATCCCACTATGGGGGCTCCACTCTCATGACTTCATCTAAACTTAATAAGCTCCCAAAGGCCCCACCTTTAACACTATCACACTAGAAGTTAAGGTTTCAACAAATGAATTTTGGGGGAACACAAATATTCAGTCTGCAACATATACTTTGCAATTATATTTAATTTGAAGTCAACACAGAACCTTAAACATATTTCTAAGTATCTTCTCATTATAAAAACTGTCTCTCTTCATAATTTTATTGAATATTTTAGAATGTTCTCATATATTGGTGTGCATCAGACTCACCTGTGGGAGCCTGCACACCATAAAAATGAGATCCAACCCAAACATAAAAAAATAGGCACAAATTAATGAAAACATTAACTTGGGTTTTCTATAGATGAAAACTCCTGGCATAAAAATATCTCTTCCTATATAAATAATCTAAAGAGGATACTGGGAAGCTAAAAAAACACCTCTTTAAATCAAACTCCTTTGCAAATTCGTAAGTAATTCCTGATTATTATATATCCTTGATCCCTTTTGGAAATCTAATGCAATCTTCAAGTCATATTCTTCAAATATTAATGGCTTACTATAATCACACACTTGTTTATAAAAATCAGGAATATGTAATTTTGGGAATAGGTTTCATCAACAGGATGAGACAGTGCTCTCAGAAAAGTAATGATGATTAAATATCCACAAAGAGTTTTTTATAACATTCTGTTTTATGTGTTCCTATGCAGCCTCATGCTGTTTGCTGCCACATTTCAGAAATACCAAAGAGCAAGGTAAGGTTTGGAGAAGGACAATAATAATAATAAACCATAGAACAGATTTATAAGTGAAAAAGATACCAAAGGTCAGAACTCCTCATTCCGGAAGACTGAGGTTGAAATAACTGAAATTACTGTAAACAAAGAAGACATGGATAAAGTGAACATGGGTATTTACTGAATTCTGGATGCACAGAATGTAAATCTAGAAAACAGTATACTCTTTGAAAGCACATTACTGCTTCACAGATGAGGCAAAGCAAGCAAAATAGCTTCTAGGAAAATTTAGGTGAATTTGCATATTCTAGATCAGCATCAAATGATGAAGGAAAGTTAAAAGTTATTTAGGTCAAATCCCTATTCTATGACATTTGACATCATGCAAAATAATCATGCTTCCTCAGAGGCAGCACTTTAAAAGTAAAAAAAAAACATCATGAATGAACTACCTGTATGTCTTACATTAGAAATAATTTAGATAATTTGTAATATTATAAGTGATTCAATATAGTTCAGATATAAAAATACATAAAATGCAAACATATCTCATATATATGATATATATATATCTCAGAAAACCACTCTTGATCAAATTTCATTAGAACAGGTAATTAGCATCCCTCATTAGATGAAGAGTACAGATGGAATATGGTCACAGAAGCCAAAATACCTGTTACCTATGTTAGTTGTTCCCTGTTTTTTTCAGGAAGATTGGACTTATGCCCTAGGAGAGTATCTATAATTTTCTATCAGATCCTGGTGGTCATGCATTAACGGACCAAGCATAACTTGGTCCATTAATCCTGAGTAGAGTAAAAGTATGGAGTATTCTGTGATCACACAACATGTCTTGATGCCTTATTGGTATTCATAGCTTCTCTCAAGTGTGTGGTAGACTGGAGATGGTCAGTCCTTATTATTCAAACCTGGATCACTGGCAGCTTTCCTCTCATTCATCTTCTGGGAAAACCCTGTGTCACAGTTAGAATAAATGGTAATGTGCTCAGTTCTGTAGCTTATCCCAAGACCTGAGAATTCTGAATGGCATTTGGCCCAATCCCAGAAATTTTATTCCACATTGATTTTGCCTTTCCTGAGCTTTTTTTCATTTCAAAATCTGTACCAAAAATAATCACCTTAAGATCAAGCACTGAAATCAATGCCAATGTCCCTGGACTCTCTTTTTGAATCAGCTTCTTTGAGTGTTTCGTGTCTTTTCAAAACATTGACTGATTAAAATTTTTATGCTTTACTTTGAGACCATTTTCTCATTTTAACTCCTTTGAGTTGCTGTGATTTTATAAATAGTGTTCTTATTATGATCTGCTTCTGGCCTTCCTCACAGACTTCAGCGAGAGTCCTGGAGTCCTGGAGCCTATTTTTGTGCTCTCCTGAGGAGGCTTGTTCTCTAGCTCTCCCTCATTGTGAGTTTGTTCCAGGATGTTGGCTGCCTAATGCTTTGATGTCTCTCTCCACTACCTAACTCTTGCCTTTCAACAACTGAGCTTCGGTTTCTTGTTTACTGCCATCCTTGTCATAGCTCTTGGCTTACTACTCTGTGTGTCAGTTGAATCCTTGGCAACTTCCTGTGTCATTTCTTGTCCCTCCTTCTCCACAAATTGCTTTTCACCAGTTTGGCTTTCCAAAGACAGCCTGTCAGCAATTCAAAGTGTGGATTTTATCTCTGGTCTCCTAGACAGTGCTCATTTTAATTATTAGTAAGAGGCAGAAGGCTGACACATAAAGGTAAGTAACCACCTACGCTGTCACTAAAAAGGCACAAGGATTAAGTCCTGTTCAGGGTGCCTGAAATCCCAGATGAGAGATTCATTTCTCTGATTTTAAAAATTTTGATTTTATTTTTAGGAGAGCTTGATCAAATTGTAAATACTCTCTTCTGTTTACCTTCAGGCTTTTCTACATATACTGCTGTGGCATTTGCTGTATTATATATTCTATCTCATATTGTCATAGTTAATCATTATTAATACACAATATCATAATTAATTTTGTTTCTATGCACCCATGAGACTGTAAGCCATTTACATAGGCATGGTGTTCCAGTCATTATACCTTAGTGTCTAGGGTAGTACATACATGGTGACAGTAGGTCTAAATACATGGTTGTTGAGTTAACAGATATAAAACATAGGTGGAGAGGTGGAAAACTTATACCACTAACTTCTAATGCATTCATTTAAAATGTAAGAAGTATCAGTTTGGGAAGTGAGTCAGTTGATGCAACAGAAAACTCAAATAACAATGGCTTAAACACAAAACGGTAAATTTTGCTCATATAATGAGAATTCCAAGGGAAGGAAATTACTGTTATTGATTTGAAAGTTCAGGTATGTCATGGCTAAAATCTCAGTAATATTCCTAACCTTTCAAGGCAGCAAGGTGGCTGCTCCAGTTCCAGTCATCGTGTGTACCTTCCAGGAGCAAGGAAGAAAGAAAGGGCCAGAAGGAAGACAAGGTACCATCAACAGCAAGAACACAGAGACTTCCCAGAAATTCCATCAGATTCCTGTTTATATTTCATGGGACAGAATTATGGCAAATTGTCTCCCATAGCAAAAAGGAGAAAGAGATAATGGGGGGCTTGTGGTCTTTTTTTTTCTCTTGACACCACAAGTAAAAAGAAGAAGAGAATGAATATTAAGCCACAAAAAATCACTGTCACAGAGGGGTACTGAGGCGTATATGAGTGCTGGGAAAAAGTCAATTTAAGTGAAAATGTAAAAGATTCAATGTAAATGAAAGAGAGCATATAACGTCAACTGATGGCTGCTTCACCATCTTGCCCAGTAATGGCTGACAGAAGTCAGACATTTTGATCTATAAGCTTGGAAGCCTGACTGAGGCATGAGATCTTCGTGGGAATCCTAACACAGTATCTTTCTATTCTTCATTAAGCCTCTTCATGGGCTTCATAAATAAAGTTGTCCTGAGCATTTTCTAAATATCTGGCTCTGTGGTACATTGAATAATATACCATAATACTTGCCTTCAAGCTGCCCACCTAATCTAAACCTTGTAACAACAGAAGTGAGCACAGGATCTTGCAATTCCCCTGAAGAAGCACTTAGACTGAGTATGTGCTTGTGGGGTGAGAATTTTGTCAGGGAAGGATTGTCTTAGAGGAGAAAGTGGAGCCCGCCAAATGAAGTGCAGAAGGGTGTTACTGGCATAAAGGCATGTGCATTAGTGCATAAAGGCACAGGAAGGCAAAGGAAGTGAAAAGCATTCTGGGATTTGTAATTTTTCAGTGGAGCAAAGCACAGAATTCAGAGGGTAAAGACAATGGTAGGGAGACAAATTAGAAGAGAGTAAGCAAGAACCAAAGGCTCTTTCTGAACAATGAGACAATGAATAATTTTAAGCTGTTATGAGTTCTATGTTTTAGGAAAATTATTCTGGTGTTACTAGGGACAGTTTACTGGAGGCATGTAACACTGAAGAGAGAGAATTCAGTTAAAGGAGTATTCCAATTGTTCAAATGAAAAATATGAGGGCTTAACCCAAAACAATATCAGAGGATTTGGAAAAAAAGACCGGATTCCACAAACATTAAACAAGTCCAAGAACAAACTCACCAAATGCTGTGTGTGCACATGTGTGTGGTAGGCAGTCAGGGGAATAAGTGTAGGAGTGGGGCAGAAATGAGGGTAGAAAACTAAAACAACTCCCATTTCTTCACTCATTCATGGATTCAATGATGATGATTGAGTTGATTTTCCTAGTGGCAGTGGTGTTTGGCGTAATGTGCAACCTCAGTAAGACATAATAATATACACAGCTGCTCACATTAATGCCTATACATCTGACCCAAGCACATGAGGCAACTTCAACAAGAAAACAGTCACTCAGCCATTGAGAAACCCAACAATGTGCTCTTGAATCATGGTTGAACACCCTACTTCCTAGAGCAAATCTCAAGGACCAAAGGAATATTATGAAACACTAGATTTTATTAAGCAAAGGACAAGCCTGTTCACACCATGTTTCCATGGTGAGTTACTTAGTAGCCTTCAAAACAACTTATTAGCGAAACCAGAAACTTATAGCCTCTGTAGCAATTAATGAATAAAATCTGGTATCTAGAATATGAGGAAAAATTCTTAAACCATAAGGAAAATGATGTAGTCTTCACAAAGCCAATCCAAGTAATTAGATACTTAAATAAGAACAGCAAGGCAAAAAGGAATAGATTGTGGTCCCAGCTCCAGAGAAAACCAGCAGAAATGGTGAGGTGGAAGCATGCAACAGTGCCTTAAATTAGCATTCTATTATCCTGCCTTTATATTCTGCATGAAGGTGCCTTAAGGTTCACCAACCCAATAGTCCTTGTTACTGCTATTAGCTCAACGAAAATAATAACAAAGGATCTCTTAGTGCATTGCCTGGTTTGAAAAAAATTGTATAGAAGAATAAATTCTCAAAATAATTCTGGTTTTCGGACAAGAAGAGCATCCATGTTAAAAGATCCAGCTCTTCTTTTTCAAAAGATTGGTTTCCTGTATGTTTGTGCATTGGGAGATAATCTGACCTTAAGGACAACAAAATCAATAAATTAGCAGAAATGAGTAAGTAGGATTAAAACATATACGAAGCATAGTGTTTATAAGCTCATTTTAAGTCAAAAGGACCTCGATTGGAATCTTGGCCTTTGCACTTAACAGGCTTCTTAGCTTCTCTAAGCCTCATCAATAATATAGAAATAAAAGCACCTACTTCACAGAACTGTTGTGAGAACTAAATGCTCATGAGGCATCCAGCCTTAAATCTGGCAGATAATAAATCTCAAATACATATTAACATAAAAGATGAATTAACAACATTCTGCAAAGTACTGATTTGTATTTCCCTTTTACAGGAGAAGAGATTAAGGCTCTGAGAGGCTCACTGACTTATCCAAGGTCACGATGCTAATAAATTTGCAAACCAGATTCAAACACAGGTCTACTATGATAGGTTCGCTGTTCTGATTTTTTTTTATTCTATATTTTAGAAAATTTCCTTTTAACAGGCCAGGACATAATACAAATACTGTGCTAAGCTTATGGCTTCAGAATTCAATTGAAAGAGGAACCATACAGAAGAAAATGAAAGTAAAAGCAGTCTATTCCAAACAGCTCAGTGTGATAGCCCTGTAAATGATCAAGTTTAGAACATAGAACCTATGAGAAATGGTTAAAACGATCACAACAATCTAAGTTTGGAGAAGACACAGTAGGGGGAAATATAATTGCAGTTATCAAATTTACAGAAATGTAGTTTACAATATTATGCACACTTTCACTTTGCAAGGATGGTTTAATTATTCCCAAAGGACTAAATATTAAATGTAAGGAAAAATGACTAATAAAATAGACACCCTGCTGCCAAGTTCGAATGAGAATTTACAGGAGTGGGGGTGATTTTAGGGGATGGATGAGAGGTCTATTGTGATTCAGGGATGAATTATTATGTTTACATTTGCAAGTTCCGTGGTTATAGGGGGGCTGCTGGGTTGTAAGAAAATCTTAAAACTTGGATTAATTTTTCCAAACAATGAATATTTCAAAATCAAAATGCAATGTCTGAATTCTCATGTTTAATTATTAAAATGCCCATGAGTTTACCAAAAAGAAACTGTTCACAGAAATTTGCCATTTAACAAGGTTATTACCACCAAAGAATTTGATTATCCTATAAAATTTTATCTCAGTATACAATTTCACATTTACCAAAGGATATATTATTGGTCCTTAACTTTAACTGAAGAAGTTTAGGGATTACTATTACCAAATTCTACTTTCAAGCTAACCACTGATTCCAGATATAAACATGGATAATGGCAAGGAAAAAATTAAATTCATATTTCTAGATAGTTACATACCATACTGGTCAGGTCAGCAGAGTATAAAAAGAAGGTCTATTACCATCTAATAGCAAAATGAGGTTTTAAAAACAGTGTCTAATATAGATAAGCAACAAGGATATACTGTACAGCACAGGGAATTACAGCCATTATCTTGTAATAACTTAAAATGGAGTATAATTTGCAAAGATATTGAATCACTATACTGTATACCTGAAACTAATATAATATTGTAAATCAATTATGCTTCAATAAAAAAAGAATTCAATAAAAATTTTTAAAAATTAAAAAAAAATAGTGCCTAAATTTCTCATAAACATAATTAGACAATCACACCAGGGGGCGCTCTTAACACTGAAATGATGGATGACATTTTAAAACATGTGGTGGTCTTAGCTGGCCAAAGTAAAGATTTTTCTAAGCATGTATAGTACTTGCAACAAGTGCTTATCTCTCTAAAATGTTTGCTGGCAATACACATTTTATTTTTCATCCAACTGATTGCATTAAGACTATCAAGTTAGTCAATCAAGTAAAACTTTTTCGACAGATAGGAAATATCTTATTTTGGAAACATTTGTTTATTTAGACTGGTATATGTCTCTTATACTTTCTGTGGTTAGGCTAATTCTGAATAATAAATAGAGTGCTTAAGAGTACATACAACTTTTTAAAACGGTTTTGTTGTCAATTTTAATTTTTACAAAATTTCTTACCAGAACTTTAACTTTCTTTCTTTCTTTCATAAAAAAGGAGGGATCCTCAACATTATCTAAAATTGACACTCACAGTGAAATTCTAATCTCAGCACCATGGGTCTTTTCCATATTTTGTCATTACCTGATAGGAACTCTGAAGCTCAGATGCTCTCCTCAGAAAGTTCAAGATTCAGATTCCTAAAAATATAATTAGAAAATTAGTGTGAGGTTTCAAGGAAACAGAAAAAGGCAAAAGGTAAGGATGGGCTATATTACCCAGAGAAAATCACCATAGACTACTTCACCAACAGTAAATATTTTTATACGAGTGACACCTGATTAAATAAACTTTAAGAAATAACTTAAAGTACAAAGGAAAGAATTGCAAAGTATTTGAAAGGAAGAGGACATAGTTACCTGTCTTTCTATAGTGATACAGAAGGAGTTTGTAAATTTTTCTCAACCCATGTATTTGAGATCACCCCCTTTCATCTGCCAGCTGCCTCCATGAGTTACTATCTACCTGTGCCCAAGCTCAAATAGGGAGAGTTCTGATCAAGGTTCACCTTATGTGTATGGAGAATAGGGAGCTACCTCTTCCACGTGAGTTCAGGGAAACAAGCATGAACTCCTCTACTGTTTGTGCCATAAATCAAATTTGCCATCATACTAATGTCTCAAATTCTAGTGATAGGAACAATTTTTTTCATTCTATAAAGTAAAAATACACCTGGAGAAAATGATACATTTATTACTTTAGACCAAAGTATATGTGGATGATAGGAAGCCCTACCTACCCAGAAACAGATATTAACACAGTTTTCCAAAACATGGGTGAGGGACTTCCCTGGTGGCACAGTGTTTAAGAACCCGCCTGCCAATACAGAGGACACGGGTTCAAGCCCTGGTCCAGGAAGATCCCACATGCAGCGGAGCAACTAAGCCCATGTGCCACAACTACTGAGCCTGCGCTCTAGAGCCCGTGAGCCATAACTACTGAGCCTGTGTGCCACAACTACTGAAGCCCGTGCATCTAGAGCCCGTGCTCCGCAACAGGAGAAGCCACTGCAGTGAGAAGCCGGCACACCACAACAAAGAGTAGCCCCGGCTCGGCACAACTAGAGAAAGCCTGTGCACAGCAATGAAGACCCAACGCAGCCAAAAAATTAATTAATTAATTAAAAACAAACAAAAAAATGTGGGCGAGAAGGAAAGAAAAAAAGAACATTGGATGAAAAAAGGACAGGCCCCAGAGGAGAAAATCCTGCAGAGAGAGTATGTTAGGAGGAGTTAGGTGACTACCATTATCGGCATTACTCCTTAATCTTTGTACGGAGAGGTTCATTAAGGCAAATGCAGCCTTGTTTGGTGAGAGGCAACATCTGACATGAACCAATCTGGCATGTGGCAAAGCCACAAGAGTTTCCATCAATAGCGAAGTCAGAGAGCAGTGGTGTTGGAGTTCCATGTGGTCCATCCTGTTAGAAGCAGGCCCGGAGCCAGCTGGGATAAAATGGAGACAGAGGTTACTTCTTCCCATTAGGACTCCAGTTGCCAGAGAGCCACCAAGTGCCCTATATTTTAGATCAGGTCCTAGTGTTACCTGAAGATAAGTACACTAACCAAGAAATGGCAAATTAAAAATAAAGATTTAATAAATTGGATGTTGGATATGAGAGAACAGGAAGAGTCAGGATGGCATAAAAGTTTTTGATCTGAGCAACTGAAAGAACAGAGCTGCCATTTAGTGGGACTGGGAAACCATGGGAAAAACAGGTTACTTTTAGGGGAAATAATTATTTTGACTTTGGATATATGAATTTCGAGATGTCTATCAGAAGAGGAACAATATAAAGAAAGCAGTGGCTATATCAGTGTGGAGTTTAGAGAAGGATATCAAGCTTTAAATATAAAACAGGGCTGTCCAATCACTGACAGTATTTAAAGACGTGAGATACGAGAGGAAGTGAGTACAGACAGAGAAGACGGATGACAGAGACTAGCCCTGGGGTGGGCAGACTCTTAGGTGCCTCGATCATCCCTGCCTCCTGGTGGTCATGCTCTTGTATGATTCCAATTCCCTAGAGTGTGGGCAGGACCTGTAACTTGCTTCTAACCAATAGAATACATGACAGCATGCAGGTGACTGACACTGTGTGATCACATTATTACAGTGCCAATTGTGCTGGAGCTTTTTCCCTCACTAGCTGACTTTTGTGAAGCAAGCAGCCATATTGGGGAACCTCAATCTTTGCTGGGCAAAGAAGTGAGGGTAGCTTCTTGAAACTGAGGGCAGCCTCTAGCTGGCATCTTGTAACGTCTCCAGCCCCCAGCCAACAAGAAATGAAGCCCTCACTCCTATAGCCTTAAGAAAATAAATCCTGCCAACAACCTGTTTAAGCTTGGAAATAAATCCTTTTCTAGTCAAGCATTCAGATGATACCCCAAAGCCAGCTGACACCTTGACTGCAGTCTTACAGAAGACCTAGTTAAGCTACACTAGACTTCTGACCCAAAGAAACTGTGAGATAATATATATCTGTTGTTTAAAAACCACTGAGTTTTAGGTAATTTGTTATGCACCAATAGAAAAGTAATGCAAGACCCGAGATACTACAAAATTTAGAGGTGAGGGAGCTATGAAAGAGCCAGGAAAAGACCAAGGAAGAGAGGCTGGTGAGGTAGGAGGAAAACCAAGAGAAAAGCATTTCTCCAAGGGACTTATTGCCTGCTTCCTCAGAGAAATCTGACAAATAGATAAAGAGCAAAGAGAAAGTTGAGTCCCCTGACCTGCTAGAGGCTCATGTGTAATCACTACTAAAGGTACACGAGAAGCCAGGTGGAGCCACCTCCATTCCAACCATGGGGTCGTCTACGTTACCCCTTCCTGGAAGAAAGTGGTAAGAGCCAGTGATTCTACGTGGGTACTGGTAGAAGCCAGAAAGCATTCAGTTCTTTCTGCTCTAGGTGGTCATTCACTAAGAATATTAGCTGAAACATTTACAGCTGTTTTTTAGCAATGATGAGTTTCCCTACAGATGTTTTTGAGGGGGTGGGCTCTAGTAGTCTAGCCAGCTCATAGGTGATCACCATTGAAAGGGACATGAGAAGCCAAGTCCGAGCCACCTCTACTTCAGCCTCCTTCCAAGGAGGAAGTGGCAATTGGCACTGCTAAGTAAAAGACATACATACTTATTAGGCTCCCTGGAAGACCCAATTAGTGCCAGAGTTGTGCTACTTCACTGTTTATAAGGCTTTGAAAGTTGGTATTTCAAAACTGGCTAACACTTAATACTAATCAAAGTCAGTTCATTTTAACTACTAAGTAGCTAACATAACTTATTTTTAAACTTTTGTTTTTAGATATGCTTAGATTGGCTTTTAATGTACGTGTTTTTTTTAAATCAATACAACCAAATCTAATGAGCATGTATTATGTGAAAGGCCCTGAATTAACTAGGTATATAGCTCAGTGAAAGAAGCTGCCCTGCCTCTTTTTGTGTATCTATAATTCATATGCAAACTTATACTATTTATAAAGCAGTCACACAATCAAAGACTATGTTGTGCCCTAACGTGACTAGTATTCAGCTTTTATCTAGGTTTATCTACAGTGAGCATCCTATTTCCCTATAGTGCTTTGAAAGCAATTTCTTTCCTATTCATTCATTCAATGAAGATATACTGAGCACTCACTTAGTTACATAGAGGGGCAAATTGGATAAAAAATGCGCAAGTATTCAATGTTCCTGTTCTATAAGAACAATGCTATCCAAAATGTGCCAAATATCTCCCTTTTCATTTATGTCCTCAATATACTTTATCAATGTATGTGTGTATATGTATGTGTTGTATGTGTGTATAAATACACACACACACACACACACACACACACACACATTTGACTCTTAAACAACACAGGGGTCAGGGGTGTCAACCCTCAGTGCAGTTGAAAATTCTCCTATGCCTTTATAGTCAGCCTCCTATATCCATGGTTCCTCCATATTCTCAGTTCCACATCTGTGGATTCAACCAACCTCGGATCATGTAGTATTGTAGCATTTACTATTGAAAGAAATCTGCCTATAAGTGGACCTCTGCAATTTAAATCTGTGTTGCTCAAGGGTCAATTATATATATAAACATATACATATACATATATATATATATATACACACACACATTTACTCTGCCTGATATATAGTGTATACACATATACATGTATGTATGTGCGTATATATATATATATATATATATATATATTTACTGTTTATTTATCTGTAGATACTCTGCTAACCTAGCAATACAACCCTTGTATCATCAGCTTTTCCCCAAGTTTTGCTCCATCATCAAGGCTAAAAGTTAAATCAATTGCTGATGTACTTCACTTGGTTCAGGTTAGCAGGCTTCATTATTCTCAGTCATATCCTTGGCACCATGAAACAAAGGGAAGTATAAGACTAGATCATGGCATGGAGGCGTTTTCAACTTATTTTATTACTAATGGCTTTCCTAATCTTCTTTGTCACTTGAATGTATGCCCTTCCATAGAATTTATTCCTATTAGCTTTCCATTGAAACACATTTTAGCACACAGTATGTTCTCAATAAGCATCACCTGACTGAAAAGCTACTTTCCAAAATGATTGAGGTGGCTTGCATGAAAATGGAAATATGCATTTAGACAAGCAAATGGAAATACACCATTAGATAAACATATACAAACTAAAGCTAAATAAAAAGGGCCTACAAAATGTGTAACCCACTCAACAATTTGTTTTAATGAATTGAAGACAATAACTTTTTAAAACTATGTCCACATAAGTATATTTGAAAATTAAATCTGGCCCTGTGCTTTCTCACAGCTATTACAAACACCAAAATACAGATTGTGTAATCTTATTTCCAACAAAAAGAAGTATTTCATTTTATGAAAGAAAGCATGTTTTTCCTGCGTGATGAATTCTAAGAATTTATTGCAAAGATAATTAGATTAAAGCAAAAATCAGAGCACATATCTTCCTTAATGATCTAAAGAAAGATGGATAAATTGACACAGAATTGCTAAAATGAATGTGTTGGATTGAGTGAGATATACAGCTCTTTCCAGAATTTCTGTTGTGATTCTATCAACTATCATTCTTTGTGTTATTTATGGCTATACCCAGGGATAATTATTATTTATTAGAACAAGTTGGTGAGCATTTTCAAGAACAGAAGAAAAAGAACAGCAGATTGCTAAATGAGCATACATGTCTTATATGTTTTCCCAAATGCACAATATATTTGTACAGTATAGGTTATCTTGCATGAAAAAACATATCTCAACATTAATATCTATTTTCTACTCCCCGAAAGAGCAAACTTGGGAGATTCAAGATGGCAGAGGAGTAGGTGGACGTGGAGTTCATTTCTCTCCATGGATGCATCAGGAATACATTTATAGATGCAACAATTCTCACAGAACACTGGCTGAAAACTAGCAGAAAATCTTGGACACTGGAAAAACTATAAAGATCCCTGCATAACTGAGTAGGATGGAAAAAAAGAAGGGAGAAGGAGGAGAAGAGGAAACGGGATGGGACCTGCATCCCAGGGTGGGGGAGATGAAGCAGAGGAGAGATTCCCAAATTTGGGGAAACCCCCTCTCCGACAGGGAAATTGATTGGGATAAAAGGGAAGCATTTGAGGCTGTCAGAAGAAGGTGAAGCGGCCAATCTGTGGCACAGGGGACAGAGTGAGAAATACACATATGGTCCGTACCACGGCTGTACGTGCCCCAGACTGGGATGTGTGTTCACAGGTGTGCAAGGGGGCTGGGAGCTGATGCATGGGGATTGGAGAACAGGCCCAGAGAGAAAACTGCTGTTGGCTGTGGGGAGACAGACTGAGGGGATGGGAGGGAGGAAATCTGCAGCAGGGAATGCCTATGGAGGAAGACTGGACTGCCACTGGGTGCTATTTCTGAGTCACACACAGGGGGAGGAGCCACTATTGTAACCTCTTTCTCCCCACACGCCGGTGCCTGCTGACGACAATAAAAGAAGCCGGCTCAGGGCTGGCTCCTGTGTGCCAGCTGCCGAGCAATAAAAAGAAAAGCCCCCTCAGAGCTAGCCCTCACGTGCCTTATGCCAGGCACCAGAAAAGGCCTCATTAGGGCCATATCTCTTAAGCCCATGGCCACTGGCTTCCCTGTGCATTTGGAGCCACTGGGGCTCCCAATATCCAAGCAGTCATACCACCTCTGCACTCGGTCCTCACAGGTGCAGAGCCAAGAGCTCCAAGGCAGCCTCAGGACCAGACTCCTGTAGGTGGGCCACACGCAGAGGCAGGGATAAAACCAAACCTTACCCCAGAGACAGGGTGACCAAAGAAGAATGAAAATCTTTCCATCAGCTGTACAAGCTACAGATTAAATCCCCACAATCAGCTGGGTAGACGCTGCATCTATGGAATATCTAAGTAGACAATGAGTGTTCCCACAAATGAAAATGGTGAAGCTCAGGCAGCTGCGGACTTTGGGGGTAGCACACGCAGGAAGTGGGCCAGATCACAGTCTGAGTGGTGCCCACAGGGCCCACAGCAGGTCCAGACACCAGCCCAGAGGCAGAGGAGAGCCTCTTGGGGAGGCAGAGGTGGGCTGTGACTCATGGCGTGGGCGAGGACACATATAGCGGAGACCCGAGGGAAACATAATTATCACGATTAATTTTATTATGTTTTGATTCATTCTGTTGTTGGTTCTAGTTTTTTTTTGTTCATTGGTTAGTTTTTTCTTTTTTTTTAGTCTTTTGGGATCTCCATGATTTATAACATATTTTTAATTTTTATTATTTTTTCAATGTCTATTTTTACTTTGCTTTCTTGTCCCTCGTTTTTGCCCTTTTTATTTTATTTTATCATTATTATTTTTTTAATCACCTTTATCAGTTTGTTCTGTTTCCTTGCTTTATTCTTCAGTTAACACATTGCTTTGGTTTTGTTTCTAGGTTACGTGTTTTTGTCAGTTTTAATCTTACTTGTTTGATTTTATTTTTGAGTTCTATTTGTCTGGTTGTTCTCTTGCTTTTTGATTTGTTTGGCTCAGTTTTTGTTTCTTTTACCTGTGTGTGTGTTTCCTTGTTTCTGTTTCTCTTTGTTTGATTTTGCTTTTACCATTTCTCTGGAGTTTTCTTTATCTTTTCTTTTTCTTAAATATATATTTTTTTGTATATTTCTGTTTCTATGTTGAATTTCTGTTGTTCTCCCTTCTTTCCCCCTTCTCATTTTCTTTTTTTTTTAATATTATTTTTGTCAGTTTGCTTGGTTTCTTTGCTTCACTTTTCAGTTGGCACTCTGCTTTGGCTTTGTTTTTTGGTTTAGGGTTTTTGTCAGCTTTCTTCTTAATTGTTTGATTTCACTCTTGGGTTCTTCTGTTTGTTTGGTTGTTATCTTTCTATTTGACTTATTTGGCTCTGTTTTTGTTTCTTTTGTCTGTGTGTGTTTCCTTGTTTCTGTTTCTGTTCGTTGATTTTACTTTCTACCATTTGTCTGGGGTTTTGTTAGTCTTTTCTTTTTTTTTTTCAAATCCCCTTTATTGCTGGGACAAGTGACCTGTGGTGTCTTGGTCCCTTAACCAGAAGTTGGGCCTGAGGCTCTGGAGTTGGAGCACCGAGTCCAGGATGCTGGACACTAGAGAATGCTGGCCCCAGGGAAGATTAATCGCCAAGAGCTCTCATGGAGGCCGCTGTCTGATTCCAAGCTCCACCCAACTGACAGCACCTCCCAGCACTGGATGCCTCATACCAAACAACAAACAAGACAGGAACACAAACCCACCAATAAATACACAGACTACCTAAAGTAATACTAAGCACACAGACAACCCAAAACACACCACCTGACACGGCCCTGCTCATCAGAGGGAAAAGATGCAGCTCCACACACCAGAACACAGGCACCATTCCCTCCCATCAAGAAGCCTACACAAGACACTGGATCAACCCCAGCATTGGGGGCAGAGAACAGAAGCAAGAGAAACTATGACCTTGCAGCCTAAGGAAAGGAGACTTCAAATATTGTAAATCAGACAAAATAAGAAGACAGGGAAATATCATACAGGCAAAGGAGCAAGATAAAACCCCACAAGACCAAATAAATGAAGAGGAAATAGGCAAACTACGTGAAAAAGATTTCAGAGTAATGATAGTAAAGATGATGCAAAATCGTGGAATAGAATAGAGAAAATACAAGAAACGTTTAACAAGGTCCTAGAAAACTAAAGAGAAGACAAACAGTAATTAACAACACAATAACTTAAATTAAAAATACTCTAGAACAAATCAACAGCAGAATAACTGAGGCAGAAGAATGGATAAGTAACCTGGAAGATAGAATGGTGGAAATAGCTGTCGCAGAGCAGAATAAAGAAAACAGAATGAAAAGAATGGAGGACAGTCTCAGAGACCTTTGAGACAACATTAAGTGAACAAAGATTCGAATTATGGGCGTCCCACAAGAAGAAGAAAAAAAGAAAGGGTCTGAGAAAATATTTGAAGAGATTATAGTATAAAACCTCGCCAACATGGGAAAGGAAACAGTCACCCAAGTCCAAGAAGCGCAGAGAGTCCCATACAGGATAAACCTAAGGAGAAACACGCTGAGACACATATTAATCAAACTAACAAAAATTAAACACAAAGAAAAAATACTACGAACAGTCAGAGAAAAGCAACAAATAACTTACAAGTTAATCCCTATAAGGTTAACAGCTGATCTCCCAGGAGAAACCCTACAGGCTAGAAAGGAGTGGCAAGATATATTTAAAGTGATGAACAGGAAAAACCTACAACCAAGATTACTCTACCCAGCAGGGATCTCATTCAGATTTGATTGAGAAATCAAAAGACTTACAGACAAGCAAAAGTTAAGAGAATACACAGCACCACCAAACCAGCTTTACAACAAATGCTAAAGGAGCTTCTTTAGGCAGGAAACACAAGAGAAGGAAAAGACTTCCAAAAACAAACCCAAAACAATTAAGAAAATGGTAATAGAAATATACATATCAATAATTACCTTAAATGTAAATAGATTAAATGCCCCAACCAAAAGACATAGACTGGCTGAAAGGATACAAAAACAAGACCCGTGTATAGGCTGTCTACAAGAGACCCACTTCAGACCTAGGGACACATACAGACTGAAAGTGAGGGGATGGAAAAAGATATTCCATGCAAATGGAAATCAAAAGAAAGCTGGAGTAGCAATACTCATATCAGACAAAATAGACTTTCAAAAAAAGACTACTAAAAGACACAAGGAAGGACACTGTACAATGATAAAGGGATCAATCCTGGAAGAAGATATAACAATTGTAAATATTTATGCACCCAACATAGGATCACCTCAATACATAAGGCAAATGCTAACAGCCATAAAAGGGGAAATCGACAGTAACACAATAATAGTAGGTGACTTTAACACTCCACTTACACCAATGGAGAGATCACCCAAACAGAAAATAAATGAGGAAAAACAAGCTTTACATGGCACATTAGACCAGATGTACTTAATTGATATTTATAGGACATCCCATCCAAAAACAACAGAATACACTTTCTTCTCAAGTGCACACGGAACATTCTCCAAGATAGATCACATCTTGGGTCACAAATCAAGCCTCGGTAAATTTAAGAAAATTGAAATTGTATCAAGCATCTTTTCCGACCACAACGCTATGAGATGAGATATCAATTACAGGAAAAAAACTGTAAAAAATACAAACACATGGAGGCTAAACAATACGCTACTAAACAACCAAGAGATCACTGAAGAAATCAAAGAGGAAACCAAAAAACCCAGAGACAATGAAAACACGATGCCCTAAAATGTATGGGATGCAGCAAAAGCAGCTCTAAGAGGGAAGTTTATAGCAATTCAATCTCACCTCAAGAAACAAGAAAAATCTCAAATAAAAAACCTAACCTTACAAGTAAAGTAATTAAAGAAAGAACAACAGCAAAAAAAAAAACCCTAAAGTTAGCAGAAAGGAAGAAATCATACAGATCAGATCAGAAATAAATGAAAAAGAAATGAAGAAAAAATAGCAAATATCAAGAGCAAAGAACTAAAAGCTGGTTCTCTATGAAAATAAACAAAATAGATAAACCACTAGCCAGACTCATCATGAAAAAAGAGAGAAGACTCAAATCAACAGAATTAGAAATGAAAAAGGAGAAGTAACAACTAACATTGCAGAAATACAAAGGATCATGAGAGACTATTACAAGCAGCTGTATGCCAATAAAGTGGATAACCTGGAAAAATGGACTAATTCTTAGAAAAGTACAAACTTCCAAGGTAGAACGAGGAAAAATAGAAAACATGAACAGACCAATCACAACCACTGAAATTGAAACTGTGATTAAAATTCCTCCAACAAACAAAAGCCCAGGGCCAGATGTCTTCACAGGAGAATTATATCAAACATTTAGAGAAGAGCTAACACTTATCCTTCTCAAACTCTTCCAAAATATAGCATAGGAAAGAACACACCCAAACTCATTCTATGAGGCCACCATCACCCTGATACCAAAACCGGACAAAGATACTACAGAAAAAAGGAAAACACAGGACAATATCACTGATGAACATAGATGCAAAAATCCTCAACAAAATTCTAGCAAACAGAATCCAACAGCACATTAAAAGGATCATACAGGGCTTCCCTGGTGGTGCAGTGGTTGAGAATCTGCCTGCTAATGCAGGGGACACAGGTTCGAGCCCTGGTCTGGGAGGATCCCACATGCCGCGGAGCAACTAGGCCCATGAGGCACAACTACTGAGCCTGCGCGTCTGGAGCCTGTGCTCCACAACAAGAGAGGCCGCGATAGTGATAGGCCTGTGTACTGCAATGAATAGTGGCCCACACTTGCCACAACTAGAGAAAGCCCTCGCACAGAAATGAAGACGCAACACAGCAAAATAAATTAATTAAATAATAAACTCCTACCCCCAACATCTTCTTAAAAAAAAAAAAGGATCATACACCATGATCAAGTGGGGTTTATCGCAGGAATACAAGGACTCTTCAATATACACAAATCAATCAACGTGATATACCATATTAACGAACTGATGGATGAAAACCATATGATCATCTCAATAGATGCAGAAAAAGCTTTGGAGAAAATTCAACACCCATTTATGATAAAAATTCTCCAGAATGTGGGCATAGGGGGAACCTACCTCAACATAATAAAGGCCATATCCAACAAACCCACAGCAAACAACATTCTAAATAGTGAAAAACTGAAAGCATTTTCTCTAAGATCAGGAACAACAAACACAAAGATGTCCACTCTCACCACTATTATTCAACATACTTGTGGAAGTCCTAGCCATGGCAGTCACAGAAGAAAAATAAAAAGAATACAAACTGGAAAAGAAGAAGTAAAACTGCCACTGTTTGCAGATGACATGATACTATACAAAGAAAATCCTAAAGGTGCCACTGGAAAACTACCAGAGCTAATCAATGAATTCGGTAAAGTTGCAGGATACAAAATTAATGCATAGAAATCTCTTGCATTCCTGTACACAAACAACAAAATATCAGAAAGAGAAATTAAGGAAACACTTCCATTCACCACTGCAACAAAAAGAAAAAAATACTTGGGAATAAACCTACCTAAGGAGGCAAAAGACCTGTATGCAGAAAACTATAAGACACTGATGAAAGAAACCGAATACAATACAAACAGATGGAAAGATACACCATGTTCTTGGATTGGAAGAATCTATACTGTGAAAATGACTATACTATCCAAAGCAATCTACAGATTCAGTGCAATCCCTATCAAATTACCAATGGCATTTTTTACAGAACTGGCACAAAAAAAAATTTTTAATTTGTATGGAGACACAAAAGACCCTGAATAGCCAAAGTAATCTTGAGGGAAAAAAAAACGGAGCTGGAAGAATCAAACTCCCTGTCTTCAGACTATACTACAAAGTTACAGTCAACAAGACAATATGGTACTGGCACAAAAACAGAAATTTAGATCAATGGTACAGGATAGAATGCCCAGAGATAAACCCATAGACATATGGGCACCTAATTTACGACAAAGGAGGCAAGGACATACAATGAAGAAAAGGGAGCCTCTTCAATAAGTGGTGCCGGGAAAACTGGACAGCTACATGTAAAAGAATGAAATGAGAACATTCCCTAACACCAAACACAAAAATAAACTCCAAATGGATTAAAGACTTAAATGTAAGACCAGACACTATAAAACTCTTAGAGGAAAACATAGGAAAAACACTCTTTGACATAAATCACAGCAAGATCTTTTTTGACCTACCTCCTAGAGTAATGGAAATAAAAACAAAAATAAACAAATGGGACCTAATGAAAATTAAAAGCTTTTACACAGTAAAGGAAACTCTAAACAAGACGAAAAGACAACCCTCAGAATGGAAGAAAATATTTGCAAATGAAGCAACTAACAAAGGATTAATCTCCAGGATATGCAAGCAGCTCATGCAGCTCAGTATCAAAAAAACAAACAACCCAATGCAAAAATGGGTGGAAGACCTAAATTGACATTTCTCCAAAGAAAACATACAGATTGCCAACAAACAAATGAAAAGATGCTCAGCATCACTAATCATTAGAGAAATGCAAATCAAAACCACAATGAGGTATCACCTCACACCAGTCAGAATGGGCATCATCAAAAAATGTAGAAACAATAAATTCTGAAGTGGGTGTGGAGCGTAGGGAACAGTCCTGCACTGTTGGTAGGAATGTACAGCCACTATGGAGAACAGTATGGAGGTTCCTTAAAAAACTAAAAATAGAACTATCATGTGACCCTGCAATCCCACTACTGGGCATATATCCTGAGAAAACCATAATTCAAAAAGATACATGTAGGGCTTCCCTGGTGGCGCAGTGGTTGAGAGTCCGCCTGCCGATGCAGGGGACACAGGTTCGTGCCCCGGTCCGGGAGGATCCTACATGCCGCGGAGCGGCTGGGCCCGTGAGCCATGGCCGCTGAGCCTGCGCGTCCAGAGCCTGTGCTCTGCAGGGGGAGAGGCCACAACAGTGAGAGGCCCGCGTACCGCCAAAAAAAAAAAAAAAAGAAAGATACATGTACCACAGTGTTCATTGCAGCACTATTTACAATTGCCAGGACATGGAAGCAACCTAAATGTCCATCAACAGATGAATGGATAAAGAAGATGTGGCACATATATACAATGGAATATTACTCAGCCATAAAAAGGAACAAAATTGAGTTATTTGTAATGAAGTGGATGGACCTAGAGTGTGTCATACACAGTGAAATCAGGAAAAGAAAAACAAATACTGTATGCTAATGCACATATATGGAATCTAAAAAAAACGGTACTGATGAACCTAGCGGCAGGGCAAGAATAAAGATGCAGACATACAGAACGGACTTGAGGACACAGAGGGGGAAGGGGAAGCTGGGATGAAGCAAGAGAGTAGCACTGACAGATATACACTACCAAATGTAAAATGCATGGCTAGTGGGAAGCTACTGCATAGTACAGGGAGATCAGCTTGATGCTTTGTGACCACCTAGAGGGGTGGGATAGGGAGGATAGGAGGGAGACGGAAGAGGGAGGGGATATGGGGATATATGTATATGTATAGCTGATTCACTTTGTTGTACAACAGAAACTAACACAACATTGTAAAGCAATTATACTCCAATAAAGATATTGTAAAAAATTAAAGAGTAAGACTTTATTTTAATATGAAGTATCACATAAAGTTACATAAGTGAACACAATTTTAGCTTATAAGACACTGCAAAAATGTAAATTAGTGACTAACATTGAAAAAAGTATAGTTATTTATCAGTGTTTTATTAGTGAGAACAAATTGCTACTCTGCATAGGCCAAATGCATTGCCTGCCAGTACCACAGCAAGCCGCTGAAGCCATTATCCCTGATGAATGCAATCATTAGGCAGCCAGGCTTTGTACCACGTGTCCATGCCCCCACAGGACCAGAAGTCAGTGTTCCTGGGCTAAGCATCTAATCCAAGGGCAGTGAATCTATTGGGTTGGTTTGTGACATTAAATGAGAACTGGTTCAATTTTTAAAAAATGCTGGGGCCAATGTACTTCTTTTTTCTCTTTGGATTCAAACTAAGAAATGACAGGAAGATTGAGCAGTGACAGAATTGAAAGTGACAGAGGAATAATGAGGGAATAAAAATTACTTAGGAATATAGGCATAGAGGATAACAGAGTTGCCATCGGAGGTGTTTTGGTTTATGACAGGATCCAAGAAGGTAGGTGGCCTCCAAAAGCACTTGCTTTGCAGTTCAATACAAATCCATCTGTGTTCTAATAAGAAAACATCTTAATCCTTTTTTTTCCAGGTTTAGTGAGATATAATTGACAACACTGAGTACATGTGAGAGACACAATGTGATGATTTGATTGACATATATATTGCAAAATAATTATCACAGTAAGGCCAGTTAACACAACCATCACCTCACAGTTACCTGTGTGTGTGTGTGTGTGTGTGTGTGTGTGTGTGTGTGGTGAGAACCTTTAAGATCTGCTCTCTTAGCAATTTTCAAGCACGTGATATATTAGATCCCCCAAACTTACTCATCTTATAACTGGAAGTATGTACCTTTTAACCATCATCACCCAATTCCTCTCTCCCACTGCAACTACTCTCTGTTTCTGAGTCCAGTTTTTTCAGATTTCACATATAAGTGGTATCATACAGTATTTGTCTTTCTCTGACTTATGTCACTTAGCCCTCAAGTTCCATCCTTGTTGTTGGAAATCGTAGGATATTTTTCTTTTTTTATGGCTGAATATTATTATTTATATTATTTAGAAAATACTATGTATGAATAATATTATACATCAACGATTATATATTATCAATATCAATAATTAACACACTATATTAATTTTATATATATATATATATATCTCCTGCTTTTCAAAGGCTTGCTTTACACTACTTGGCTTTTAGAACCTGTTTTTGTTAATCAAAAGAAATCTGAAGAGGATTTTTCACGTATACGAAAAAAGGCAAAAAGTAAAAATAGTGTTCAGTGCTTGTTTTGCAGTGAGGCCATTATATAAGCAGTGTGTACCTGGAGTAGCAAGAGTGGCACCACCAAGCTCCTTCCCCATGAACTACACTCAGCATCTCAACATCAAGCCACTATAGTTTGAACTGTGTCTGTGAGCATCTGTGCTTTATCCAGATTTATTTCGTGCATCCATTAGCAAAATGTATGTATCCTAAGGTAACTGCTTCTTCACTTTACACCATTTCAGCTTAAGAAAGGTTTCATAGGAACACTCTCCTTTCGAATAGTGAGTGAAACCTGTATAGGACATCCTTATCCATTCATCCGTCAACAGATACTTAAATTATTTCCATATATTGGCTATTGTAAATAATGCTACAATAAACATGAGAGTGCAGCTATCTCTCCCTATGGAAATGATTTCATTACTTTAGGCTATACACCTAGAAATGGGATAGATGGATCACAAGAGTAGTACAATTTTTAATTTTTTGAGGAATCTCCATGTAATTTTCCATATGGCTGCCTCAATTTACTTTATCACCATAGGGCACAAGTGTTACTTTTCACGACATTCTTCCCAGCATTTTGTCTCTTGGCCTTTTGATAACAGCGATCCTAACAGGTGAAGTAATACCTCATTGTGGTTTTGATTTGCATTTCCCTGATGACTTGTAATGTTAAGGACCATTTCATGGTACTGTTAGCCATTTGTATATCTTCTTTGGAAAAATACCTATCCCAGTCCTCTACCCATTGTTTAATCCAATTATTTAGAATCTTTTGCTATTCAGTTGTATGAATCTCTATATTTAGAATAGTAATCCCTTATTAAATATATGGTTTGCAAATATTTTCTGCCATCCCATAGATTGCCTTTTCACTTGTTGACTGTTTCTTTTGCTGTGTAGAAGTTTTTTAGTTTGATGTAGTCCCACTCATTTATTTTTGCTTTTGTTGCTTGTGCTTTTAGTGTCATATCCAAAAATGCCAACACCAATATCAAGGAGATTTTTCCCATTTTCTTCTAGAAGTTTTACGGTTTCAGGTCTTAAAGTCTTTCATCCATTTTAAGTTAATTTTTCTCAGTTGTGTAAGATGGAGTCCAGTTTCATTCTTTTCCATGGAAATGTCCAGCTTTCACAACACCATTTATTGAATAGTCTACCTTTTGCCCATTGAGTATTCTTGGCTCCCCTGTCAAATATTAGTTGATCATATATGCATGGGTTTATTTCTGGGCTTTCAATTATGTTCCATTTATCTATGTGTCTGTTTTTATGCCAGGACTATACTTCTTAATTATCACAGCTTTTTAATATAATTTGAAATCAAGAAAAGCGATGCCTCCAGCTTTGTTCTTTCTCAAGGTGACTTTGGCAATTTGGGTTGCCAAATTTGACTTTGTAGTTCCAGACAAATTTTAATTTCTTTTTCTACTTCTGTGAAAAATACCATGGGAAATTTGATAGGAATTTCCTTGAATTTTTTGATGCCTTCAAGTAGTATGGATAGTTTAACAATATTAATTCTTCTCATCCATGAACACAAGATATTTTCCATGTATGTATGTCTTCTTCAATTTCTTTTGACAATGTCTTATCATTTTCAGTGTACAGGTCTTTCACTTTGCTTAAATTTATTACTTTTGATGATATTGTAAATGAGGCTGTTTTCTTGAGTTCCTTTTCAGATAATTCATTATAAGTGTATTAGAAACACAATTGACTTTTATACATTGATTTTGTATCTTGGAATTATTGAATTTGTTTACTAGTTCTAACAAGACTTCAGTGGAGTCTTTAGGGTTTCCTATATATAAAATAATGTCATCTGCAACCAGACACTTATACTACTTCCTTTCTGATTTGGATGTTTCTTATTTCTTTTCTTGCCTAATTGCTCTGGCTAGGACTACCAGTACCATGTTGCATACAAGTGGTTTAACTGGGCACCCTTGTGTTGATCATGATCTTAGAGGAAGAGCTTTCAGCCTTTCACTGTTGAGTATGATGTTAGCTATGGACTTGTCAAATACAGTCATTATTATTTTGAGGTACATAACTTTTACACCCAATGTTGACAGTTTTTATCATGAAAGAATGTGTATTCCACTATTTTTGGATGAAACATTCTATATATAGATCTGTTAGGTCCATTTGAACTATTGTGTTGTTCAAATTCACTGTTTCTTTAATGATTGTCTATCTAGATAATCTGTCTTTTGTTCACAGTGGGGTTTTAAAGTTCCCTACTATTAATTGATATTTATAGGACATTCCATCCGAAAACAGCCGATAACACTTTCTTCTCAAATGCACATGGAACATTCTCAGGATAGATCACATCTTGGGTCACAAATCAAGCCTCGGTAAATCTAAGAAAACTGAAATGACATCAAGCATCTTTTCCAAACACAACACTATAAGATTAGAAATAAATTACAGGTAAAAAAAGACATAAATCACATGGATACTAAACAATACATTACTAAATAACCAAGAGATCACTGAAGAAATCAAAGAGGAAATCAAAAAATACCTAGAGACAAATTACAATGAAAACACCATGATCAAAAAGCTATGGGATGCAGCAAAAGCAGTTCTAAGAGGGAAGTTCAGAGAAATACAAGCCTACCTCAAGAAACAAGAAAAATCTCAAATAAACAATCTAACCTTACACCTAAAGGAACTAGAGAAAGAAGAAAAAGCAAAACCCAAAGTTAGTAGAAGGAAGAAACCATAAAGATCAGCGCAGAAATAAATGAAATAGAAACAAAGAAAACAACAGCAAAGATCAAAAAAAACTAAAAACTGGTTCTTTGAGGAGATAAACAAAATTGACAAACCTTTAGCCAGACTCATCAAGAAAAAGAGGGAGAGGACTCAAATCAATAAAATTAGAAATGAAAAAGGAGGAATTACAATGGACACCACAGAAATACAAAGCATCATAAGAGATTACTATAAGCAACTCTATGCCAATAAAATGGACAACCTGGAAGAAACGGACAAATTCTTAGAGAGGTATAACCTTCCAAGACTGAACCAGGAAGAAATAAAAAATATAAACAGACCAATCACAAGTAATGAAAGTGAAACTGTGATTAAAAATCTTCCAACTAACAAAAGTCCAGGATCAGACGGCTTCACAGGTGAATTCTATCAAACATTCAGAGACAAGCTAACACCCATCCTTCTCAAACTCTTCCAAAAAATTGCGGAGGAAGGAACACTCCCAAACTCATTCTATGAGGCCACCATCACCCTGATACCAAAACTAAACAAAGATACTAGAAAAAAAGAAAATTACAGACCAATATCACTGATGAACATAGATGCAAAAGTCCTCAACAAAACACTAGCAAACAGAATCCAAACTAGCAAACACTATGATCAAGTGGGATTTATCCCAGGGATGCAAGGATTCTTCAATATACGCAAGTCAATCAATGTGATACACCATATTAACGACTGATGAATAAAAACCATATAATCATCTCAATAGATGCAGAAAAAGCTTTGGACAAAATTCAACACGCATTTATGATCAAAACTCTCCAGAAAGTGGGCATAGAGGGAACCAACCTCAACATACTAAAGGCCATACCTAACAAACCCACAGCAAACATCATTCTCAACAGTGAATAACAGAAAGCATTTCCTCTAAGATCAGGAACAAGACAAGGATGTCCACTCTCGCCACTATTATTCAACATACTTTTGGCAGTCCTAGCCACAGCAATCAGAGAAGAAAATAAATAAAAGCAATACAAATTGGAAAACAAGAAGTAAAACTGTCACTGTTTGCAGATGACATGATACTATACGTAAAAAATCCTAAAGATGCGACCAGAAAACTACTAGAGCTAATCAATGAATTTGGTAAAGTTGCAGGATACAATCCTAATGTACAGAAATCTCTTGCATTCCTATACACTAACAAGAAAAGATCAGAAAGAAAAATTAATGAAACAATCTCATTCAACACTGCAACAAAAAGAATGAAATACCTAGGAATAAACCTACCTAAGGATGTAAAAGAGCTGTACTCAGAAAACTATAATACACTGATGAAAGAAACCAAAGATGACACAACATGTTCTTAGACTGGAAGAATCAACATTGTGAAAATGACTATACTACCTAAAGCAATCTACAGATTCAATGCAATCCCTATCAAATTACCAATGGCATTTTTCACAGAACTAGAACAATAAAATCTTAAGATTTGTATGGAGACACAAAAGACCCCGAATAGCCAAAGCAATCCTGAGGGGAAAAAAATGGAGCTGGAGGAATCAGACTCCCTGTTTTCAGACTATACTACAAAGCTAGTTATCAAAACAATATGGTACTGACACAAAAACAGAAATACAGATCAATGGAACAGGATAGAAAGCCCAGAGATAAACCCACGCACCTATGGTCAACTAGTCTATGACAAAGGAGGCAAAGATATACAATGGAGAAAAGACAGTCTCTTCACTAAGTGGTGCTGGGAAAACTGGACAGTAAAATGTAAAAGAATGAAATTAGAACATTCCCTAACACCATACACAAAAATAAACTCAAAATGGATTAAAGAACTAAATGTAAGACTGGACACTATAAAACTCTTAGAGGAAAACATAGGAAGAACACACTTTGACATAAGTCGCAGCAAGATCTTTTTTGACCCACCTACTAGAGTAATGGAAATAAAAACAAAAATAAACAAACGGGACCTAATGAAACAAAAGCTTTTGCACAGCACAGGAAAATTCTAAACAAGACGAAAAGAAAACCCTCAGAATGGGAGAAAATATTTACAAATGAATCAACGGACAAAGGATTAATCTCCAAAATATATAAACAGCTCATGTAGCTCAATATTAAAAAAACAAACAACCCAATCCAAAAATGGGCAGAAGACCTAAAAAGACATTTCTCCAAAGAAGACATACAGATGGCCAAGAGGCACATGAAAAGCTGCTCAACATCACTAATTATTAGAGAAATGCAAACCAAAACTACAATGAGGTATCACCTCACACCAGTTAGAATGGGCATCATCAGAAAATCTACAAACAACAAATGCTGGATAGGGTGTGGAGAAAAGGGAACCCTCTTGCACTGTTGGTGGGAATGTAAATTGATACAGCCACTATGGAGAACAGTATGGACATTCCTTAGAAAACTAAAAAATAGAATTACCATATGACCCAGGAATCCCACTACTGGGCATATACCCAGAGAAAACAATAATTCAAAAAGACACATGCTCCCCAGTGTTCACTGTAGCACTATTTACGATAGCCAGATCATGGAAGCAACCTAAATGCCCATCAACAGACAAATGGATAAAGAAGATGTGGTGCAATGGAATATTACTCAGCCATAAAAAGGAACGAAATTGGTTCATTTGTATAGACGTGGATGGACCTAGAGACTGTCATACAGAGTGAAGTAAGAAGGAGAAAAACAAGTATCATCTCTTAATGCATATGTGTGGAATCTAGAAAAATGGTACAGATGAACCAGTTTGCAAGGCAGAAATAGAGACACAGATGTAGAGAACAAACGTATGGACACTAAGGGGGAAAGCAGGGGGTGGGGAGGTGAAGGTGGGATGAATTGGGAGATTGGGATTGATATATAAACACTAATATGAATAAAATAGATAACTAATAAGAACCTGCTGTATAAATAAATAAATTTCAAAAAAAAAGTTCCCTACTATTATTGCATTGCTGTTTATTTCTTCTCTTAGTTCTGTTGGTGTTTGCTTCATATATTTAGGTGCTCTGATGCTGAATGCATAAATATTTACAATTGTTATATCTGTTGGATAAATTGACCCCTTTATAAGATATAATGGCCTTCTTTCTCTCTTGAAAACAGCTTTATCTTCAGATAACATGAGGAAGTATTAGTTGCTGGGAACCAGAAATGATAAACTAGAGCAATTGTATATCTAAAGTAATCCAAACTTTTCTAAAAGTATTCTTAGACATTTGTAGAATCTCAGTTTCCAGATAACAAAACTAACTCCAAATCAGACATGAGCACAGAAGCATGGAGTCAATAAATTTTAAGAGTATTTGTAAAGCTTTTTTATTTAAATAATTTTTGCATGCAGTAAAATTGCAAACTTAGTGAGAAAGATGTTTCAGCCTTCACTCATTTCCCCTAATGTTAACATCTTACATAACAAAAGTACAATTACTATGAAGAGGAAATTAACAGTGATGCAATATTATTACTAAACACTAAACCTTATTTGATATTGACCAATTTTTCCACCACCAGTCATTTACTGTTCCAGGATCCTATCCAGGATCACTTATTGCATTTAGTTGTTATTTCTCCTTAGTTTCCTCTAGCAGTTAATAGTTCCACAGTCTTTCCTTTTCTTTCATGATCTAGACATTTTTGAAGAGTACCGATCAGTTACTTTGTAAAATATCCCTCAATTTGTGTTTGTCCAATAATTTCTCAAGATTAGAATAAGTTATGCATTTTTTGGGAAAAATACCACAAACACAATGTTGTGACTTTCCCAGTGCATAATACCAAGAGGTCCATGATATCTATCAATATGTCATATTACTAATGATAGTTATGGTGATCATTTGATTAAGTTGGTGTTAGCCAGGTTTTTTTCACAGGTTTTTTTTTTTGTTGAAAAGTATCTTAGGGACATACTTTGAGACTATGCAAATCATGTTTCTCCTCAGTGTCTCCCCACTATCTTTAGAGGGTTTTATCTGCAACATGTATTACTGTGGTGTCTGCCTAATAGTAACTTCTTATTTCTCTATTTTCTTCTGCATTTTTTAATTGAAATTCCACTGTGAGGAAGAGCTATCTCTTCTCCCTCACATATTTGCTTATTTATTGAGTTATTTATTAATATCAGCAAGAATGCATGAATATTTCTTTTATTCTTGTGTTAAAGTTCAATACTATTATTATTTATTTAGTTATTCTATTTGTTATGGCTTTGGCCATTAGAGGCTCTTTCAGGTTGCCTCCTATGTTCTTTGGAAAAGCAACCAACTTATTATTATTATTATTTTGGTATTTTCTTACTTCCTGGAACCACACAATGCTGCAGACTCAATTTGTGGGTTTTTTTGTCCTATGCCTATAATCAACCACTTCTCTAAGGAGTCCTGGTTCCTTTTTACTGGAAAATGGTGTTTAGGACCAAGATCTAGATGTTGGGTATACTCACTGTTACTTGAGCATCATGGCTTCTGACTCTCTCAACATACATAGCTAGGTTATATATGTGTGCCTACAAACTCACACACACACAGTTGATCTGATTGTATTTATAAAATCACCTAATGGCTAAAATTTATTTGCAGCACTTGTAGCACTTTCACAGTCATCAACATTTGCAGCACCTTCACAGTCATCCTCAGACATGTGGAGAGCAGTGAAAAATTTGAGTCACCTGCCATACATGTTTGCAGCTAAGGTAATAAAACAAGAAAAGCTTTTGCCTTCTTATTTCAGCTTTCATAGTATAAACATGTGTTTTTGGGCAGTCTATTTAGTGCTATTTTTTCTGCATTTTTGTGCGTTTTGTTGGTGATTTTACTGTTTAATATGGCTCCCAAGGGTAATGTTGAAGTGCCATCTAGTGTTTCTAAGCACAAGAAGGCTGTGATGTGCCTTATGGAGAAAACATGTGTGTTAGATAAGCTTCATTAAAAATGAGTTATAGGACCACTGGTTGTGAGAGTAATGTTAAAGAATCAACAATAACTAAGGTGTCTTTAAACAGAAACACACATAAAACAAGGCTAAATATTGATCAGTTGATGAGAATACTGTGAACAAAGGCTTGCAGGAAACTAATCCTATATTTTCCAGAGGAGCAATGATTTGGTACTCACTAGTTCACTGTCTGTGGTGACTTCGTAGATTATAACCATTGTGAATAATGAGAACAGGCTATATTTCTTTATCTATCTATCTGTTTATATATTAAAAACAATGAATTTATATTGATACCTCTGATTCCAATCCAACGCCAAAGGATTCACTTTAGCCTTTCCTCCTTTCTTTATTTATACTTCTTTCTGAAACAGTGAGGAGCCCAGCTCTCATTATCTACAGTCTATTTAGTCTATCTATTTGTTCAATTCTAGTATATACATAAAAATTCTAGTAATATAATATGTGTATAAAATGTGCTTTGCTAACCCATTCCTGTTAGGAACACTTTTACTAATTAGATTATAGCATTTATGTACATGTTTTTGTCATATGTATCCAGTTAAGATTCTGTTCTCCAGAGTAAATATGGTTATTTTCTTTACTACTCTCTTCAGTGTGGTTAAAATACTCACTTGCAATGTAGTTAGGTTAATTTTTCAGTTTGTGGTCTATTTTGGCTTCTCCCCCACCTCTTCATTAATTTTAATTATATATTGGTTTATTTGAGGGATATATAAAATATTACTCTATAATTCCAAGAATCAGAGTCATATAAAAAGATATACCCACAGAAGTGTCACTAGTGTCACTAATGATATATTTCAATTGAATTGATTTTGTTATTTACAAATTACAAATTTAAATGTTTTCCATTTCAATTCTAGAACCTAGGTTTGCTACATGCAGTTCTACATAACTATAGGTGTTCATATAGGTTAAATTAGAAAATCTAAAGGCAGAAGAATCAAATGTCTTATTTTCAAATAATTCAAGTAAACTCTACTTCTTTTAATCTACTTTTAACCATGTAAATAAAAGTAGTAAGGTACACTGAGCAGAATGTAGAGTGATTATTTTAAAATTAGACAACTAATTAATTTTTAAGTTCATCTTAATCATTTGTAAAAGATATAGTACAATATATAATAACACATGCATCAGTATGTATCAACATACAGTTTTTAAGGGTTTTCACATTTACTTCAGATAACTAGCTACCTAATTAGCTCACTGAGTTTGAAAAAGTATTATTGAATTTAGTAAAACCTCTGCAATAGAGTAACAAAGATATTTCTCGTCACAGAATATATGAAAGGACATCTTAATACAGATCTATGAAAATTCTAACAGTAAGCAGCAGTTAAGATAGTCAGCAGATTCAAAATTACCAATAGTTGAACTCTATACTTGCTCTATTCAAGTCAATAACCACTAGACATATGTGGCTATTGAAACTGAAATTGAAATTAGTTACATACAGTTATAGGTCAACATATAAACCCCATGGTTCATCAAATCAAAGAAATATGAGACATACACAAAAGCTAGAGAGAAAATAACATAGCATACCACTAAAAAAAATCATTAAACCACAGGGAAGAAAGTAAAAGAAGAAGAACATAGAAGAACTACAAAAAGCACCACATAACAAGTAACAAAATGGCAATAAGTATATACCTATCAGTAATCACTGTAAATGTCAATGGACTAAATGCTCAATCAAAAGACATAGGGTGGGTGACTGGATAAAACAACAAGACCCATCTATATGCTGCTTACAAGAGATTCACTTCAGAGCTAAAGACACACACAGACTGAGAGTGTGGGGATGGAAAAAGATATTTCATGCAAATGGAAATGACAAGAAAGCTAGGATAGCAATACGTATATGAGACAAAGTAGACTTTTTAAAAAAGTATATAACAAAAGACAAAGAAGGACATTATATAATGATAAAGGGATCAATACAAGAAAAGGATATAACACTCATAAACATGTATGCACCTAACACAGGAGCACCTAAATATATAAAACAAATATTAACAGACATAAAGGAAGAAATTAACAATAATACAATAGTAGTAGGGGACTTTAATACCCCACATATATAAATGGAAATATCCAGACAGAAAATCAATAAGGAAACATTAGTCTTAAATGACAATTTAGACCAGTTGGACTTAATAGATATCTACAGGACATTGCATCCAAAAAAAGCAGCTTATACATTCTTTTCAACTACACATGGAATGTTCTCCAGGATAGATAACATGCTATGCCATAAAACAAGTCTCAAAAAATTTAAGAAGACAAACTATATCAACCATTTTTCTTCAAATACAATGGTATGAAACTAGAAATCAATTACAGGAAGAAAAATGGGTAAACACAAACACATGGAGACTAAACAATATGCTATGAAAAAAACCGATAGGTCAATGAAGAAATAAAGAGGAAATGAGAAAATATCTCCAGACAAATGAAAATGGAAACAGAACAATCCAAATTCTGTGGGATGCAACAAAAGTAGTTCTAAGAGGAGAATTTATGATGATACAGGCCTACTCTAAGAAAAATGAAAAAGCTCGAAGAAAACAAGGTTACCTATCATCTAAAGGAATTAGAAAAAGACCAAAAAAAGCCCAAAATCAGCAGAAAGAATGAAATAATAAAGATCAGAGAGGAAATACATAAAATAGAGGTGAAAAAATAGAAAAGATCAATGAAACCAAGAGCTGGTTTTTTGAAAAGATAAACAAATTTGATGTGCCTTTAGGAAGGCTCATCAAGAAAGAAAGAGAGAGGATCCCAATAAACAAAAGAGGAAAAATAACAATCAGTATCACAGAGAAACAAAAAAAATCATAAGAGAACGCTATGAACATTTATATACCAATAAACTGGACAACCTGGAAGAAATGGATAAATTTCTAGAATCATACAATCTTCCAAGACTGAATCATTAAGAAATAGACAATCTGAACAGATAGATCACTAGTAGTGAAGTGGAATTTGTAATTAAAAAAACTCCCAGCAAACAAATCTCCAAGACTAGATGGCTTCACAGGGGAAGTCTACCAAACATATAAAGAAAAGCTCATACCTATCCTTCTCAAACTATTACAAAAAATTGAAGAGGAGGGAACAGTCCCCAACTCATTCTACAAGGCTACCATTACCATGAGACCAAAACCAGAAAAAAAAAAAAAACCTACAAAAAAAAAAAGAAAATTACAAGCCAATACCTCTGATGAAAATAGGTGCAAAAATTCTCAATAAAATATTAGCAAACTGAATCCAACAGTATGTAAAAAGAATTGTACACCATGATCAAGTTGGATTTATTTCAGAGTCACAAGGATGGTTCAACATTCACAATCAATCAATGTGATACACCACATTAATGAAAAAAAGGATAAAAATAACATGATCATATCAATAAATGCAGAAAAAGCATTTGAGAAAATTCAGCATGCATTCATAATAAAAATTCTCATCTACAGTTGGTATAAAGGAAACATATCTCAACATAATAAAGGCCATTTATGACATACCCACAGGTATCATCATACTCAGTGGTAAAAAACTGAAAGCTCTTCCTCTAAAATCAGAAACAAGACAAGGATGCCCACTATCACCACTTTCTATTTAACATAGTATTGGAAGTCTTAGACACAGCAATCAGACAAGAAAAAGAAATAAAAGGCATCCAAATTGGAAGGGAGGAAGTAAAACAGAGGACATGATACTATATATAGAAAGCCCTAAAGTCACTATTAGAAGTAATAAATGAAGACAGTAGAGTTGCAGGATACAAGATTGATATAAAGAAATTTGTTGCTTTTCTATACACTAAATGAACTACCAGAAAGAGAAAGCAAGAGAACAATACCATTTAAAATCACATCAAAAAGAAATAATACCTAGGAATAAACTTAACCAGGAGATGAAAGACCTATACTCTGAAAACTATAAAACCTTGATGAAGAAAATTGAAGATAATACAAAGAAATGCAAAAATATCCCATGTTCATGGACTGGAAGAATTAAAATGCCCATACTACCCAAAGCAATTACAGATTAAATGCAATCCCTATCAAAATGCCCATGACATTTTTCACAGAACTAACAAATAATCCTAAAATTTATGTGGAACCACAAAAGTTCCTGAATCCCCAAAGCACTCTTGAGAAAAAAGAATAAAGCTGGGGATATTATATTTCTTGACTTCAGACTATACTACAAAGCTATGGTAATAAAAACAGTACAGTCCTGGCACAAGAACACACACAGATCAAGAGGACAGAATACAAAGCCCAGAAATAAACCCACACACCTATAGTTAATTATTCTATGACAAAGGAGACAAGAATAAACAATGGAGAAAAAATAGTGTCTTCAATAAGTGATGCTGGGAAAAGAGGACAGCTACATGTCAAAGAATAAAATTAGAATACTTTCTCACACCATATACAAAAATAAACTCAAAATGGATTAAAGACCTAAATGTAAGTCCAGAAACTATAAAACTCCTAGAAGATAACATAGGCAGAACATTCTTTGACATAAATTGCAGCAATATTTCTTTGGATCTGCCTCCCAAGGCAAAGAAAACAAAAGCAAATATAAACAAATGGGACCTAATTAAACTTAAAAACTTTTACACAGCAAAGGAAAACATCAATACAACAAAAAGACAACATACTGAATGGGAGAAAATATTTGCAAATTATATGACCAATAAGGGATTAATATCCAAAACATATAAACAGCTCATACAACTATCAAAAAAAAAATCTGATTAAAAACTGGGCAGAAGAACTGAATAGACATGTTTTCCAAAGAGGACATGCAGATGGCCAACAGGCACATGAAAAGATGCTCAACATCACTAACCATCAGAGAAATCAAATGAAAACCACAATGAGGTATCACCTCACACCTGTCAGAATGGCTATCATTAAAAAGAACACAAATAACAAATGTTGACAAGGACGTGGAGGTAAGGGAACCCTAGTACACTGATGGTGGGAATGTAAATTGGTGCAGCCACTATAGAAAACAGTATGGAGGTTCCTCAAAAATTAAAAATGTAACTACCGTATGATCCAGCAATTCCACTGCTGGATATATATCTGAAGAAAATGAAAACACTAATTCAAAAAGATACATACACCCCAATGTTCAGAGCAGCAAGATTTACAATTTCCATAATATGGAAGCAACCTCAGTTTCCATCAACAGATGAATGGATAAAGAAGATGTGATTGATATATCTGTAGATCTATCTACCTACCTATAGATAGATATAAAATGAAATATTTATAAAATGAAATATTCAACCATAAAAAAGAATGAAATTTTGTCATTTATAACAACATGGATGAACCTGGAGGGCATTATGTTTAGTGAAATAAGTCAGAGAAAAAAAGACAAATACTGTATGATATCATTTATATGGGATCTAAAATCTAAAAAATAAATCTAAATTTATTTATGGAATCTAAAAAAAAAACAAATAAATAAACACAGCAAAACAGAAACAGACTCACAGATATTGAGAACAAACCAGTGGTTACCAGTGGAGAGAGGGAAGAGGGGAGAGGCAAGATAAAGATAGGGGATTAAGAAGTCTAAACTATTATGTATAAAATAAATAAGATACAGGGATATATTGTACAGCACAGTGCATATAGCAAATATTTTATTATAAATTTAAATGTAGTATAATCTATAAAAATATTGAATCACTATGTTGTACACCTAAAACTAATATTGTAGATCAACTACAACTAAAAAATGAAGAGAGAAAAAAATGGAGAAGAGTATAATAGGAGAATAACAAAATATACTAATCATCACAGAAGAAAACATGACAAAGGCATTAAAACATGCTTTTGAGAAATATTAAATGTATGCAAACCAGTTGTATATTTTGTGCTACTCTGACTTTTGAGTTAAGTGAGAAAAAATAAGCTAAAAATTACATAGATAACATGCTCCTAAATTTGTTGAACATATATAATATAGAGGCAACAGAGAGGTGTTTAGGCAGTTAAATACATGGACCTGCAGAAAAAGATAATTGTTTACAGTAGATTTCTCTGGATGTTGGATGACAATATTGTTTTCATACTGTTTTTACAGTTCTACAATATTCACAGTTAAGTTAGGTTTTGTTGTCTAATCAGAAAAATAATGTGTTCTAAAAAAAAAATAGCCCAGGATCTGAATTATGTGCTTCCTCTGAGTTCTTACAGATCAGTGAGGAACGAGAGCCAGGCAGAGGATATGACTACGGAACCGGAATTGGACAGTATTTCTTTCCAAAGCCCTTGACTAACATCACTCAACTCAACTGTGCTTCACTCCACACACTCACCTCAGCTCAGCACTAGAGGACTGGGACACTGACTTTCACTGCTCAGGGTCGCCTTATATGGACTTAAGTTATTTGCCAGGTTGTTCATATGTTTTACTTCTCAACTGTGAAGTCCAGGTTCCAGTCCTTTGGTCTCCTTACATAATGTCTCATCCAGCATCCTTATTTATTGCAAAAATAAGGACATTAAAAAGTTGAACAGGAAATTCTCCCTTGACTAGAAAGTGCCCAGTTTTTTATCCCATCAGGCACTCTTTTCATACAAAGGGTGAAATTAATAGTTGAAGACCAAAACTACTCCTAGGGGAAACGAGATTTTTTGAGTAACTGAGAAAAAGCTTGAGGCAAACTTATTAAAAGAATTATTTGGCTCATCCAAAGTCATCATAGCTGAAGTGTTTTTGTTTGTTTGTGGCAAACATCCGTAGAGATATTTGCAGTGGAAGAAAATTCCCAATTTCAGAATTTCACAGACAGGTGAAATGGTGAATAGGAACAGAAATAGTTGGAACAATGAGATACAGTTTGATAGAACTGTGTAATGAAGGTAGAAACTTTTAACTTTAAAAGTTAAACTTCAAGCAATCACAGATAGACCGAAAACTTTGTCAACATTATACCAGTTCTTATACATGGACATGACAAACTCAGGACAAAATAGAGAAAATAAGCACATGATGACAAGGCAGGTGGTCTAGTGGTTACAGGCACAGAAGCTGAAGTCTGATGGCCAGAGTGGAAATCTCACCTCCACCATCACTAGCTGTCTAACTCTCAACAAGTCACTCAGATTTCTCTACCGTAAAATGAGGATAATAACAATACTTAACTTACATGGCTCTTGGGAGAATAAAATAAAGCCACATAGTAAGTTTAATAAATACTAGTTGATTTAGATTATGAGGTGGAGAATGTAACTATTTCAGTGGAATTCATTTTATTTGCTTTACAACATAAGAAGTTGAATTACTATTTAAAATTTAAACATCAGTTTGAACTGGAGTCATGAATGCTAGGCCCTAGTTGCGGTTCTTCGATCTCAACGTGAGCTATGGGCATACCATTTTCTTTTCTAAGCCCCAGTGGTGTCATGAGGTGTACTGGATAAGCTCTACATTCTCTTGCTGCTTTCAAATTCCTGTGATCTATATAGCTGGGAGAAAAAAAGTGTTTTAATATTGCTGCTTAAAAAATATTTTCACAGCAGGAACTGAAATAGTGAAGCATTTCAACATATTTATGTAACAGCTAAATTAAACAAAAAGCGAGTACAATTTCCCAGTGGGGGAGCTACAGAAGTAAAAACTGATCAAAACAAAGAGTTTTTAGAATATATGCATACTAAAGTTTCAGTGAATGGAAGAAAATCCCTGAAAATCCAATCCTAGTATTGAAAAGAGAAAAAAATAAGCTTTTTCTTTTCTCTCCATGTACCCTCCTTCATAGTCTCATAGAGAGATGGAAGGTATACTGATGACAGATAAAATTAATTTCACTGACATTACATGTTTTCACCTTTTAACATTATAATCTAACTAGTATTTATTAACTTACGATGTGATATTAGAAGCTGGTAGGGTTTTTAAGATTTTTTAAAATCTCATGTCTGTCCTAGAAGTTGTATATTATATATAATAGAATAAGACATATAAGATGTTATCTATAATAAGGTACATTAAAATATATGGTATTAATGTGGTATTTTTATACACTATAGAATATAGTGTATAAAAAATACATGGTATTTTTATATACTATAGAATAAGACACATATAGTTAAAGATGAAAGGTAGAATGTATTCAAATACAAAAATAAATGGCTTAACTCCAGGATAGTAAATTCAAATGATAATCAGACCCAAGAAAGGCAAGTAAGTAAAATGGGCAAAGTAGATGTTGAGCCACACTGAAGCATGTTTTCTCAAAAAAGCTGCCCATGGATTGCTGCCATTTGGTAATGGAGGTCCCGAGTTCCCAGATCTTCTAATTTTCTAAACAGAAACAAGAATTTAGATGTTTATGTAAAATATCTATTTTTTTCTAGTGTTGGAAATTATTTAAACGTTTTTAAACATGGTGTAAATCAAACAGACACAACTCCGAGGCCTATGCATCCTGTGAGCTGCTACTTTACAATCTTTGGATTATTAAACGCTATAGAAAAATATTGTTAACACTTTATGATTCTTCAGATGTTTAACATGCTGTAATATTTTTCTCATAAAGCTGGAGGCACTTATTACACCAATATTTGCAATTTTATGGGGAAATTGAGGATGAGGGAAGCTAAATAATGTCTACACAGTCACATAACAATAAGCAGAAGATTTGGTTTCAAAACCAGGTTTGTCACCCTCCAATGTCTGTCCATATCCTTTTCTAATAGGCAACATTTTTTATCAAAAAAAGGATATATGAAAAAAGAGAACTTTATCTTAGACCTGGTAGGGTAGGTAAGATTTGGGTACCCAAAGGGGAAATATAAAATGGTTTCAGTTAGAGGCAACATGTGAATGCTGGAGGAAGGCATGAGCATAGTATTTTTAGAGACTAACTTGGAAACTGGACTGGTGTCAGTAGACACTTCACAGTGGGAACCAGGGAAAGTGGATTATATATAATACATAAATAATATTTAATTTAACATTCACCACAAAACAGAACATCGAAAGCTAGTATAAAGAAATTGCTTTTTTTATTCACGTTAGTCTTCAGTGTCAAGCAATGATCAACAACCACCTTTATTGTAATTACTATTTTAAAGTTACATTTCTTAGTTTCATCTGGAGATTACTCAGTCGCCCTACAAAGTGTCTTACACTGATATCGCAGATGGTATGATCTGCCCCCACAAAAGTTTACGAACTGCCTTGATCACTGCGATGAAACTAGTCTACCTTCTTAAACAAATAATTTGTTAATTTCAAAAACACAAAAAGAAGACTGATCCCTTTAAAAATCAAATTGTACTATCCCCCTTTAAATTACCTAAACTTTGTGGGAAAATTCGAAATAATATTTTCATTAGTAAGGTTATGTATCTCAGATCTAGCCTTGGAGAGATAGTCCAGTGTTGCTAGAACTTCTGATATTTTTCTTAAAAAAAAAAAAAAAAAACTGGAAACCTGGGGTTTTTTAAATGTAAAGTCTAATTTTTCAAATCTTGGCTCAGTTAAGAAAATAACTTATAAGCTCATATATATATATATCTGCAGACCCCCTAAAGGAAATGGAGGAATTAGCTAGAGTTGGGTCAGAGTAGGGAAGAATTGCAGCAATGTTCAAACATTGCTATAAGAATCTTTGTATAAGAAATGGCTTATACAAAAAGGTGAGGAGGAAAAAGACTCCTAATTACATTTGGGAACCAGAAATGTAACTTGTTAACTTTCTTTACCACAACCCTCCTTGCCTCCCTCCCCCAATATCCCAACAAAGTTAAGAAAATATTGTAGCATCACTTATATCTTAAGATATTTTAATAAATCAGCTGAAGCAGCATGTGGGTTTCAGGCCATTTTCATTCATGAAAAGATTAGCTCTGTATTAAATACATTTTAAATTGAGAAAGAGAAAAGATATAGATATTATTCTAGAGCTTTAAAATACTGCATCTCAAATTTACCTCATTATTTGGTTTGGTATAGTTAGACACACCCTAGAGGAATACCTAAGAAGTTCCTAGGAGCATGAGACTTTTTCAAACATTACAGCTGTTCCCCCCAATTCTAGAAGATTCGGATGGGTGCCGTGTGTGTGTGTGTGTGTGTGTGTGTGTGTGTGTGTGTGTGTGTGTACATTTGTCTGGGTTCTGGGGATTGTAAGGATTGACAATCACAGCCCTAGCCCTAAGCAATTGACATGCAAGTATCTTATTCCTCAGATATATAAATAAATTTAAAACTGTGGAAATCAACTTAACTAGTCATGACAGTAACTAACATGTAGGACAGGCTGACCACTTTTCTAAAGCCATTTTACAAACATCATTGATTGCCCCTTATCCCAACCTTGAAAGATGAATGCTGCTTACTGCTTAAAAATTGTGTATGTATGATATTCCTCTGATTATTATCCAGTAGCTGGCAGAGCCAGAAGCTCCACTTAGATCTGCTGACTTAGCATGGAAAAAATGCTCTTTCAGAGACAGTGTGTTGTCCTTAACATATGTGGATGAATGTGATGGGGAACGCACGGTTAGATGAATGAGCCCTCACGCTGGGCTCCATAAAAGAGTGAGACTGCTGAAAGCCTCTGTCTCTCACCAGAAATGTGGTCTCTTCCTGCCAAGGAGCTTGTCTCCACCCTAACACTCCATACCCCGATCTACCAGGCTTCCTCCTTTTTCTTAGCCACAGACACAGCCTCTTCCATTTCTCCTAAATCCTTACTCAACTGCCTCTTCTACTCCCTCTTTTTGGACTCACAGGTTCCTACCAAAAGGAACTCAGATTTCTGGAGTCAGAGATCTGTGTTCAAATTCTGAATCTGACATCTACAAGCTCTGTGATCCTGACGAAGGTAAATACTGTATCTGAGCTCTAGTTTCCTCCTCTAGAAAATGGTGCTGGGGAAAGAGAATAAGTAAAAAATTATTAATTAAATATGATAACCTAAGAGTCATGTCTGGTAGCTACTACTATTATATACTATGTCTTTAATGACATATTGTACCCTCAATTTATCTGATTTTTGGGAATACATATCTCCGTTTCTCATTTCTATCTCAGAAAGGCAATTCTTCACAAATTATGTCAAATAGAGAAGTTCTATAGCATGACTAAAGGAAATGAACTCAGAGGTCAGAATGTCAGAGTCTGAGTTCATGTCTTCACCTCTTCCTAGCTGTGGAAACTTGGACAATTTACTGACTCACTCTATGCCTAAAACAGGGATCGCAATGCTACCCATCTCTTAGAGCTTTTGTGTTTAATTTAATTAAATAGAAAATAAAGTAGAATGCACTTAAATTATGGCAGGAGCTCAATAAATTTTGCTATTATCTGTTAGTAGTGATATTATTTCCTTCTTTATTTAAACCACAGTCACATTCTTTTGGTCAGATCATCAGAGGACTGAAATTGATGTCCAGTTGGTAAATGGATTAAAATATTACAAACCATAAAGAGAAAAATATATTTTTCTTTCAGATTACAATTTACTTTGTGTCTCAAATCAAATTGAAGCAATTATTTTCTGAGTCTTGGAACTTTAGCTTATCCATCTATTTTTTTCCCTTTTAAAAAATACATTTGGCTCATGTTTCTGTGAAAACTAAAGTCAATGCATAATTTACAACATACAACCAAAATCAAACATTTAATTTTATGTTTTATTCAAGTAAGAGCAACAGAGCTGGGAGGGGAAAAAAGTTGGAATTTGCTTAAATTTGTGATACTATTAAGATTCACAAAATATACTTAAAGCAAAGATGAGGTTATTTTAGTTGCAGTGAAGATACAAGAAGATCCCAAAGGAATGAAGCAGTGAGTAGAATTTCACCCCTAAAATCTTCACTGGGAATATACTTTTTTCAGTTGCAACAGAAGATACAAAACTAAAAAAACAAACAAGCTGAAAATTAACTAGCCTTCATTTTATATTCCATTTCTATAACTACCAAACAACATATGGTCCATCATATTGATTTTTTGTCTGTTTTTTTTGTTCTAAGAGCAGAATGTATTCTCAGCTATATTAATCATATTTCTAAATAAAGGTTATGCTTTGATATGTAGGTTTTATATAGTCCCTGATAACCTCTGAAAGCACACAGTATTTTTTATCTATGTAGACTTAGACATGATGCTTTAAAAAAAAAAATTGTAAACTTGGCCAAATATCTGCAAACATAGCAGATGTTTTCTAGAAATTTCTCTCAGCACTGATATTTTTGTGTACTTTGTAAGACTGACACATGCAGTTCTATGCTGGTTGCATCTCTTCCGTTATGTGTTTGTTTGTACAGAGACATAATCATATTACCGTGCTCCCTACTTGATATATCGGCTGGTCTCCTAAGTATTTTCTGAAAATTACAGGTTCAATCCTACATCTAAATGCTTATTAAAAATACTTCAAACCTTCCATCTGTTTCCAAGACTATGGCTGGGAACTAAGGCTGAATAATTTATCTCGAACATGTACCTGCTTGTGGGTAACTGCTACACTGCATGTAGAGATAACTTCTGCTCATGTATGTGTTTCAAACTATTCATTACCAATTCTTCTTTTTAATCTTCCTCTCTATTTTGCTTTTTTAAATGGCCATTCTGCAGATTATCTGGAAAGTCATGAGATAAAATAATTACTAAACCAGGAAATTAAAGAAAGGCATTTTAAATCGAATGGAAAGTGCAAAATGTTAGATGTTAATGTTACTTTCAGAGAATGCACTGCCCACTCATTTTGCCTCATAGCTTCTGAAGCCACTTTTAACCTTTCATTTTTTGTTTGTTGGTTTGTTTCACTGTGTTCTCAGTTGTCCTTGGAAAGAGTTCAGCGTTGTTCCACCTTTTCCATCCTCAGTATCATAGCTGAATTCGAGGCCCTGAACACTTCCAGCTTGTTTTTAACTGACTAAATTACAGTCTTCCCCAACTCTAACCTACACAAGAAATATCCTCTAGATTAAGTTTCCTAAAACACAACTTTCATCATGTCATAATGTTGCCCTAGATCCTACTGTGGTTCTAGTGACTATGGGAAAAGCCCACTCTTTGTACTGACAGGTTCCAAGCCCATTTTAGTTGTCAATCTAACCTCCTATGACTTCCCAATTTACTGTTGCTCCCATCACAATAAATTCCTTTGCATCCCCCCATGCGCCATGCTTATTCTACCTGTGATTTTCCTGATGCATGCTTCTTCTTTTTACCCCATCTTTTCATCTGTCCAAATCCCATCTACTCTCCAGGGCCAACTGAAGTGATAACACTTCAGACACTTCTTATGAGAAAATTCAACTGCTCCAGTCCACAAGCCATATTTTTCTTGGAATGTACACCATACTTACCAACAGACTGTTATTCAGCGAAGTTTATATGCTGCACTGCATTGCTTCTCCTTTGGAACTATTGCTAGTCCAAAAAGATCATAAGCTGCTTGAGGTGATGAGATATGCCCTATGTTATCTCTCTATTACCCATTGTGCTTTTTTCATTGCTGGAAACACACTAGGTATATAAGGACACAAAGTGGACTCGACATAATCTTTAAAAAAGGATTTACAAATTCAATTCTACTAATTGTAGTGTTACTTAAGGATAGATTAATGATTGTCTAAGATATGTGAATGGGGCAAACCTATGTTCTTGTAAAAATGGCCAAGTAGAGATCAAACTTTTATAAAAAAAATAATAGGTTAAATATACTGAATGGTGATATTCAAATAATCTTTTTGTGACTCTCTTCATAAAGAGAAGAGGACCGGGCTTCCCTGGTGGCGCAGTGGTTGAGAGTCCACCTGCCGATGCAGGGGACACGGGTTCGTGCCCCGGTCCGGGAGGATCCCACATGCCGCGGAACGGCTGGGCCCATGAGCCATGGCCGCTGAGCCTGCGCGTTTGGAGCCTGTGCTCCGCAACGGGAGAGGCCACAACAGTGAGAGGCATGCGTACCGCAAAAAAAAAAAAAAAAAGAAGAGGACCACCTGATTTTCAGAGTTTCAAACATACGTTTCAGTTCTATTCTCTTAAAAAGAAAGCTTTTTGATTTTCTAAAATAGGAGTTAAAAAAATACATATAAAAAATCATACATAGGAGGAGAGCAAAATAGACATGTTTTCCAGTTGTGAGAAGGGTACAAATAGAAACCCAGAACAGTGTATCAGAGCACAAATGAGATTCAGGGGTGTCCACAGAGGAAGTCTCCGTGTGACGGAGTATCAGTCTGACCTGGGTGAGGAGGGCATCTACATGGAAGGGCAACCTGGAGTTAGCTGTGAGTTGGGGAAGCATCCGAGCAAGAGAGAGGAGGAGAAGCTCGGCACAGGCACTCACAGCCAGAGTAAGCAGTGATTCCTGTGGGAAGGCGCCTAACCTGAGACGCCAGCACCTAAGCAAGATGAGGAGGGGCATCTGTTCATGGGCGTGGCCTTGTGTGTGGTGTCAGAGTTCGAGCACAGCGAGAAGGATCTTTCTGCATGTAGGCTGGTCCAGCAGGGAGAACCAGAAGCCCAAATGCAGTGAGGAACATATTTATAAGTGAGGGCAGCATAGTACTGGATGTCAGAGTCCAAATGGGGCAAGGAGCTCATCTACGGAGAGTGACTTAGGATGGGGTATATAGAATCCCTAGTGGAATGAAGAGGACATCCCATATGGGAGTCAGAGTTGGAACAGGATGAGAAAGGCATCTGTGTAGGGTAGGAGTTGAAAACAAAGACAAATAATTGGTATATTAAAGACAATATATTTCCTGGGAGAAACCAGGAGACAGGTTTCTCAGAATCAGAGATAAGAGTTAAACATGTGCAAAAGGAGAAAACTAAAATAAATCTGGTAGTTTGGGACTGGTATTGGTTGTACTAAGAACTCACGGTTTTCACTACATAAAGAGGAATAATTATTGACATAAATGAGAGTGTGCTTGTATGTGTGTTATATATATCTATATTCCCTACATTAATCCACTGTAAGGCCTGGAAGCACTGACACTCCAAAAGCAATCAGTACACCTAACTCCTGGGTCTTAGCTTCTACCATTCTCCATTAAAAGGAATGAGGCTACTTGAAGAAATGGCTGACTCTGGGCCTGAGACACAGAATGTGCAAGATAAGCTACAAATATCCAATATGGCTATTCAAAATATATAAGGAACTCATACAACTTAATAGCAATAAATAAATAAATAATCCAATTTTAAAAATGAGCAAAGGACCTGAACACTTTTCCAAAGAAGATATACAAATGGCCAACAAGTATATGAAAAGGTGCTCAGCATCACTAATCATCAGGGAAATGCAAATCAAAACCACAATGAGATATGACACCTGTCAGAATGGCCATCATCAAAAAGTCAAAAGATAAGCATTGGTAAGGATGTGGAGAAAAGGGAACTCTTGTACACTACTGGTGGGAATGTAACTTGGTCATATGGAAAACAATATGGAGGTTCCTCAAAAAATTAAAAATAGAACTACACTATGAGCCACCAATTCTACTTCTGGGTATATATCCAAAGGAAATAAAATCCATATCTCAAAGAGATATATGCACTCTCATGTTCACTGCAGCATCACTTACAGTAGCCAAGACATAAAAACAACCTAAGTGTCCATCAACAGATGAATGGATAAAGAAAATTACATATATAAACCAAGTTTTCTTTATCCATACATATATCTACATCTTATATATAACATATATAAATTTATCAAATATGTATTTTATATATAAATACATATTATTTATATATGTAATGTATAAATACATATAAAGATATACACACACATGCAATGGAATAGTGTTCAGCCATAAAAAGGAAGGAAATCCTGCCATTTGTGACAACATAAATGAACCCTGAGGACATTATGCTAAATGAAATATGCCAAACACAGAAAGAGAAATACTGCATGATCTCACTTACACAGGAAATCTAAAAAAGTCAAGTCCATAGAAACAGAGAGTAGAAGAGTGGTTACTATTGGGGCCTGGGTCTTGGAGGAAATGGGGAGACACTGGCCAAAAGGTATAGACTTTCAGTTTTAAGATAAGTTCAGAATGGTGACTATAGTTAATAATGATGTATTACATACTTGAAATTTGCTAAAGGAGTAAATCTTAAGTCTTCTCATCACCACACACACAAAAAAAAGTTAACTGTGAGGTGATGGATATGTTAATTAGCTTGACTGTAGTAATCAAATCATTGTATTGTACACCTTAAACAAATACAATTTTTATTTTTCAATCATACTTCAATAAAGCTGGAAAAAAAATTTTAAAGATAAGCCACAGAAAGGAAGTGCTCAAATAATGGCACATATCCTAAGAACAGACAAGTTGGCATAAGTGGGCTACTGCTTGCCAAATTGGGAACAATTTGAACACAAAAATAAAATAGAAAGCCTCTAGTCTATATTGATAAAAATTAACAAATTAAACTACAGATTTATGAGGAACGGGATATTTACACAGTTCCACAGTACCTTCCCACAAAATATAAATTACAACAGGGAAAAGAGTTACTTTACAGTGAAGGAATATAGCAGACACATTATTCTAGTAATCAAGGTGAATATCATGAGTAATGGGGCAAACTGAAACCATGCACCACCTGATAGGATATAATGAAAAGATGAAAGTATTCCTTCTGTGGTTTCCTGACAAATCTGAATGTAATCATGAGGAAACAGCAGACCAATTCATATTGAGGGAACATTCTACAAAATAACTAGCATGCAATCTTCAAAAGAGTTAGGGTCATTAAAGTCAAAGAAAAAATCATGGAAATATTCCAGACTGAAAAAGTCAAAAGAGACAAAATAACTAAATACAATATGAGAATTTTAGCTGGATTTTTTGCTGGATGCATTTAGGACAATGGGTGAAACTTGAATGGAATCTGAGATGTCTCTGGATGTATCAAAGTTGATTTTTTGGTTTTGAAGGTGGTGTCATGATTATGCAGTAGAATGTCCTTGTTCATAGGGTTTAAACACTAAAGCATTTGGGAATGATAAAGAATCAAATTAGTAACTTACAAACGGTTCAGGGGAAAAAAGCATTCTTTGTACTGTGCTTCCAATTTTTCTTTTAAGTTTGATATTCTATAAGAAAATCATTAACAATAGATACTCTGAAAATTATTAAAATGTATTAAAATACAGTAATGTAAATCCACATGTATACAAAACAAACTAGAGCAGGGCAGGTTGATGCAAGTACCAAAAAGGAGTGTGTAGTTTTATCTATGCTGAAAATATATCTGACATTTTTTACTCTGAAAAGTCACTACACCTAATTAGTGTTAAATACAACTGATTTTTGATTAGTAAAACTTGGTTGTTCCAAATCTATTTCTTTTTCTCTCTTTTTTTTTTTTGACCACGCCTCAGGGCATGTGGGATCTTAGTTCCCCAACCAGGGATCGAACCCGTGCCCCCTGCAGTGGAAGCGTGGAGTCCTAACCACTGGACTGCCAGAGAAGTCCCCCAAATCTATTTCTTAAAAATCATCTCAGAAAGGCAGTTAGTCTAGCCTGGTAATGACTGGCTGAAGTTCAAATATGATGGACTGATTTTGTCTTTGCTAATGAGAAGAGTCATAAAAATTTTTTAGATAAATGAAACACCATAAAAATACACATTCTTGATCTAACAAGAAATATTAGAAAACATGGAGCAGTTCAAAAATTTGGGCCAGCAACCAGACATATGTATCTCTTAACAGAGATTTCACTTCTACTGTATAGAAAGTTTCTCTCCTCTCCTTCCAGTATCATGGGCATTATTGATCAAGAGGGACATTCTGAAGAAGCAGCTGGTGCAACTGATTGGAAGCTATGAAGAAAATTTTTACTGAAAGTCCTAGAGTTTTAGATGTATGTATCCCAGGATAATAAAAATATCTCTTTGACAACCAAAGCTCTCTTCTTTCTAAACTCTATATATGTTATAAATAACACCTATGTGAGAACTGAGATCTTATCCCAAGCCACTCTAAAAGAAAGAATGGATTCCCAGCTTATTTGGCTTTTATTCAGCACTACTCCTGCCACATCTCAAAGACAAAAAAGACTAAGAGATGACAAAGATTGATTCCTTTCCTCAACTCCACCTGTATGTGGTCTATACAACACTATAAATTCTGCCAATAGATACATAAACCTGATAAATTACCCTGAACCATAAGCCATTTTAACAGATCCAATTGAACCTGAGATGTAATTCAACTTTTAGTTTTGTAAACTTTTACATTAATATCTCAAGAGGAGTCCTGACAAAGATAGAAAGCCTGGGGCTGCTACTTCCTCTGCTTTTATAGCACAGCTTGAACAGGACATCTTGTAAGCTGAGGTTTTTCCAATGTAGCATGCAGATCTGCAAACGCCCAAAGGACATTTAGAGCCTAAAAGAAAGCAATCCTTTGAATGCCTTTTGATACAGTGGCCTGCAGAGAAGAGTAAGAATCAAATAGTAGATCCTGTCCATTTCTTTGAATAGTCCCATAGCCCTGGTTCTTAACCCTTTTTCTGTCTGCAATCATCATTATTATTATTGCATACCTGTACTATTCCTAGTTTTGCAATGGGGAAGGGACTTTTTTTTTTTTTTTTTTTTTTGCGTTACGCGGGCCTCTCACTGTTGTGGCCTCTCCCGTTGCGGCGCACAGGCTCCGGACGCGCAGGCTCAGCGGCCATGGCTTACAGGCCCAGCCGCTCCGCGGCATGTGGGATCTTCCCGGACCGGGGCACGAACCCGCGTCCCCTGCATAGGCAGGCGGACTCTCAACCACTGCGCCACCAGGGAAGCCCGGGAAAGGGACTTTTAATAAACATCCTTCACTCGGTCTCTTGGGCAACTTAATCCGAAGGTTATAATTTTATAAAAAATAAGGTCAGTTTCCTCTTATTTCTGACAGGCAGCGGGAAATAAAATCTCTACCTTAAATTTTTGGTTAAAAAAAATCAAGGTGTATTATATTTTCATACAGTTGAATCCTAGGTAAGGCTAGTACCAGTCCTGAGTATAATTAAATTGATATCATATCTGGATTAAATTTTTAATTCTAGAAGAAAATATTTAACCATGTGAAGGACATTATCAATTACTTTGACAATTCCAACTCTTCATTTTCTTCATGCTTTCTTGAAGTTACTTCATAGATTTAATATCTTGGCATATATCTTGGTTATCTGACTTAATTTAGAAAATAATCTCTCTGATTTGGTCCTTTCAGAATTCCTTATCTTTCCACATTTTTTTGCACTAAAATTTTCTCTCAAACTAATTCTTACCTACCAACTTATAAAATGTTAAACATTTAATTACATTACCTGAATATCAGTTTACAGTTCTTGTCAGGGTCTGTCTTAGCCCATCTGGGCTGCTACAACAGAACACCATAAACTGGCTGGTTTATAAACAATAAACATTTACTTTTCACAGTCCTGGAGTCCAGAAGTCCAAGATCAGGGTGCCAGCATAGTTGGGTGAGGGTTCTCTTCCTGTCACAGACTTCTTATTATATCGTCACATGGTGGAAGGGGCTAGGGAGCTCTGTGGGGTCACTTCTATAAAAGCACTAATCTCATTCATGAAGGTTCCACTCTCATGACCTAAGCACCTCTCCCCCCCCACCCAACAAGGACCCCACCTCCAAATACCTTCACACTGGGCATTAGGATATACGAATTTGGAGGTGACACTAAAGTTCAGGCCATAGAAAGGTCTCAAAATTTAAGTTTGCTTTCAGAATTTAGTTTCCAGTATTATCTTTTTCCTTCTCCCTATATCATCCTAGAACAGGATTATTGTAACTAGTATGGACAGTTTTCTAATCCCTGTCCTTTATAAGTACTTAAAGTATAGAAAGACATTTTCAATGTTATACAGAAGAAATCAGAAGAGCTGGGTTTGAGTCTTCATTTTTCATAACATATTATTGGATAAATTATATAATATCTTGTCCTCGATTATTTCTAAGCACTGTTATTCCCATTTTAGAAACTGAGAAACCTGAAGCTCCAAGAGGTTCAATAACTTGAGCAGGGTCAGACAGCTAATAAAAGGAGCCATGATTCAAAACTATATCTGCCTATCTTACATATCTGTGTGTGTGTTTTTTTTTAATTTCTGTTCTGTAATGACATCCTTAATTATTCTGCTTAACAGAAGGTTCTAATCCAAGTTATTTCAATTTTTGAAGTAATAGAATACATTCTGTTCAGTTATGCTTCCATGTTTGATATCAGATACTAGGATAAATACGAAGATGAATAAGATACAACTCTTTCTTTCAACAAATTTACAATCTAGAATAAAAACAGCAAAATTGGCCTTGATTATACAGGGAAGAGGTTGCCTTGTTTTTTCTACTTATCTTTGACATTTTAATCTTTCACTGGAGGTAGAACCTGTAATATATGAAAACGCAATGAATTGTGAGAGAAATTTGGTTTCAGGTCACATGCTATCATCACTGGCTCAGTCACAGAGAAAGAGCACACAAAGGTTACCTAAATGAAGCTTTTCCTAAATTGGGTTTCCAGGTCAAGAGATTTCTTTTTCATGTTGGAATAAAAGTATTGAATCAACTACTGGTATTTTCATCACGCATACAACATCTCAGGGTCTATAAGTACATGGTATGATAAGATTTTCAAAGAACAGGGATGAAAGGTAAGGATTTAGGGACAAAGACTCATAACCCAGAATGAGAATCTGCACTTGTCCCAGTGGCCATAGAGAAACTGCCAAAGACATCTGACCCTAGGGGTAGTAACTAGTGTAAATTTCAGGGACTGGCTTAAAAATGACTCATGAGCCAGATTCCCTGGTGAAAAAAGCATTATAAAAAAACATTTACTCCAGAACAATGTGAAGAAAACAACTATGGAGACTATAAACAGATTTATTCTCACAACAAATATAATTATTAGTCCTTGGTATCAATATATATTAATCGTAATTATTCACACATTTGTATATTGTGATGAATATAAGCACAGAAATGTAGTTTATTTTAAAAGAATCCAATGCAGATGGTAAATTTAGTCACTGCGAAGGGGCTCTGATTTATAAATTTAAAATGTCAAGATATAAACTAAAACAAAAATGAAATAAAACAAAAGAAAAAGTAACTAAAGATGAAGTTATTTCTCAAACAGGAATAGGCAGTATACCAAAATCTATTTTCAGTCTTTCAGAAAATAAATTGGTGAAACCAAAAGTTCAATATGAGGAAATGCCTTTTCACAAATTTAAGAACACTTGATTAAAGGAAAAAGAAAACCCCTATCTGTACATGAAGGAGTCCACCTACTGGACAGAACTGTTAACGGGTATGGAAAAAAATATCACAAGCAGGTGTTTTATACTCTAGGCAGAAATTTTCTCGGCAACATGAAAATATAATTGGCTTTTTAAAAAACAATTAGCAGAGGCCTGGCCTGTGGCCACCGGGACCAAACAGGCAGCAGGGCGGGAGGTGTGGACTGCGGAGAAGGGGCTCACGCCTGGCAGCACGTGTTCCTAGTCCCAGAGTATTTAAAAGATGCTTCAAAGAAGATGAAAAGTGGGCTTTTGTTTGTAAAACTGGTTAACCCATGTTCAGGGGAAGGAGCCATTTACTTGTTCAATATGTGTCTACCGCAGCTGTTTGAAATAAAAGTTTTCAAGGAAAAAAACCATTCTTGGTTTATAAATGAATCAGTTCAATCAAGAGTTCTTCTTCACTTTGCCACACCCATGGACCCTCTGCTTCTCCACTCCCTTATAAAGGCTGATAGAGAGGGAAAGTTTCAGCCCCTGGATCAAGTTGTGATGGATGACATGTTTCTGAATTGCATCTTGTTGCTGAAACTTCCTGAACTTAAGAAGTTACTTCGACATGTGACAGAGGAGAAAGAAATAGACAAGAAGAAATATTACAAGTACAGCAAAAAGAAGACATTAAAATGGCTGGAAAAAAAGGTTAATCAGACTATGGCAGCATTAAAAACCAATAGTGTAAATGTCGGTGCCCGGGTACAGTCTACTGCATTTTTCTCTGGTGACCCGGTTTCCAGTGACAAGGAAGAGGATTGTATTAATTATGCCCATGGTCTGATATCTGATTACATCCCTAAAGAACTAAGTGATGAGTTATCTAAATATTTAAAGCTTCCAGAACCTCCAGCTTCAGTGCCAAACCCTCCATCAAAGAAAGTAATCAGATGAGCCCGTAGAAGCAAAAGAAGATTACACTAAGTTTAACACTAAAGATTTGAAGACTGTAAAGAAAAATAGCAAAATGACTGCAGCTCAGAAGGTTTTGGCTAAAGTTGACAAGAGTGGAATGAAAAGTATTGATTCCTTTTTTGGTGCAAAACATGTTTAAAAAAATTGGAAAGATTTGAAACACTGAAAATTAAATCGAGCAAAAATGTTTGCCTTCACATGTCCCATTTTCATCCTTCCTCCATTCCACTGTACTCCCTAACCCTTAATTACCACCTTTTGAAAAAAAGTAGGAAGGGGGCAATTTTCAGATTCACTTGAACATTTCTTTGTGTTTGATGTTTGTGTTTCCTGAACAAAATATGGGAAAGTAATTGTGTAACTTCATGGCTTGTGGACTTTGGAGTTCTGTTTGACATCATGAAAAGTAATCAAGAGAATAGAATTAACCTCTAACATCACAATTTCCTCAATAAACTGATGTGTGACAAAAAAAAAAAAAAATTAGCATTACAATTCTAGCAAGAGGCAGGAACCATTAAGTGTACCTCAGTCTAGGAGGGTTTAATATATATCAAACCGAAAGGAAGGAAGGAAAGGAGAGAGGAAGGGAGGGAGGGAAGCAGTGAATCTCATCTCTTCTTTCTAGACTCTTCATGTTTCATTGTGTTCATTTTTTGCTGAGAAGCATTTTAGGGCATAGATTTTCATGTGCATTTTCCATAGGAAGATACTATGTCCTCCAAGCCCAAGAGTATTAGGGGGAAAAAAAAAAAAGTAATAGGTGCTAAAAAAAGAAAAGATTGTCTTATGTCCTTTATCTATACACTGTCTGCCACCCAGGACTCAGAGGTTTCATCTAATTATGTATGTAAAACTACTTTACAAAATAAATATCTCATACAGATATAAGACAACTGAGTCACATATGAGTCTTGTTTGACAATTCATACCAAGCAGGCAAGCAGTCTTACTTCCTGATTCCTCCCTAATTACCTCACAGGAGCAGAGTTAGCCTCTGCACCCTAGAGGCAGATTGAAGAATAAAAACTTAGCCTGGTCTGGGGATTCTTTGCCACCTCCTGGACATGCCTCACTCCTGTTTGGAACTATTAATCAGGCCAGAACCAGTAGTCTGCCAACCCTTGCGGAAGGCATCGATGTTCCAAAACGGAAGGGCCGCCTGCTGTGCTGACACCACTCTTAATGACTCTTAAAATGACTCTTAAAAACACCTGGAGAACATTTCACAGTGACAATCAGAGCTTTCCTGACAAGCAATAACTCACATGCTGGGTACTGTGCATTAGGAGCACAATGGGAATAGCAAAGTGGTGTCCCTTAGAAGGGGCCATAAGAGCTCATCGCTTTCCTTTGAAGCAAACACTTCGGTATCTCAGAGGGGTGCCCTCAGGTATTAGACACTGCATTCCACCAAGACTTCGATGAATTCTTTTAGGATGACAGGAAATAAGCCACATTTAAATCCCGGTCTATTTCCAGCTTGTTAATGCCAATTTATGAATTTAAGTGTTTTCTAAAAATAATAGATTTAATTCAAATCACCAAAGTAATATATAACAAGTCAAGTAGCAGTGTAGACAGGTTACTATATTTACAAAGATGACAGATCACTATATTTCTTCTTGAATGATTATATTGCAGTGATGTACTTCCCTATTCGTCTCTTGTATATACTTCCTCCAATTCCCAAGTCTCTCTCTTCCCCTAATCTCCACCCTAGATACAACTAATACCACAAAGCAAGCACCAAAAGATATTTTAAAGTAAGTGGACAGCCACTTATCTGCACTTTCTAGTGTTCCTATAATGATCATATATTAATTAATTAATATATGGTAGAACTAGTTCCATTTGGTAGAACTAGTTCAGCCACCCTTATAATAAGTCCCCAAGTTTCCATCATCCACTATGTCTATTACCTACATTCTCTCTGGCTAGGACTTAACATCTTCTTTCTTAGGTCTGGCCTTAGACCTGCCATCTGCTCCCTGGATTTAGCTTCCGTCACAAAACAGTCTTAGCATGCAACTCTTCCCCACATCCACCAAGCCTGACATCACAACACTACTTGACTCTTCTTCAAGTCAGGGACACTCTCACATACTTTACTCTCTTGTTTTCACTGACTGAATTCTGTTTTCCAATATTGTTCCAACATGTCTGAGCAGGCTTCCACTGTATTATCTCTCAGAGAGGGAGAGAGCCTAGATAGATATAACAAAAAGGACAAACATACATTCAGCACAGGGTAATGGTAACATGGAAAGAGGGAAGTCTAATTTCATGTGAAAGGAATGCCTCCTGAGGAGTAGTTCACAATGAGGACAGAAAGTCAAAGCCCCTCATTTTTTTAATAAGATTATTAGGACAGGAACAAAGGGCTCTGAATAAAAATAGTGCTCAGTAAATACTGTTGGCTTACTCCAACTGTGTAAACATGCATGCGTGCGCACACACATACACACACACACAAACATAAACAAACACACTAAAGTGAAACTAATAAGAAATGCATCAAAATTAACCATGGTTGCCGCAACTAGGGTGCCTGGCAGACGCTTGTGGGGGACCCTGACGCCCAAGGAAATGGGAAGAACCCCCAAACGAACCAGTAGGATGTGGGGGAACTGAGGGGGGAGAAGAAGTGGAGGCCGGACAGGACCAGTGCCCCTGAGCAGTGGCTGAGAGGGGAGAGGGGTTCCCACACCTGGAGGGGCCCTCGGGGGCTCCGATCAGGGAGGAAGCGGGCCCAGCATTTCCCCTGTCCAATCGGCCAGGGAAGTCTGCCCCACTCTCGGGCTGGGTCCTATGCCCTCATGATTCCCCTCCAGGCTGGGTTGATCCTGGGAGTGCAGAAGGGAGGCCAGAATAGAATAGGAGAGGCAGGCGGGGGGAGTGGGAAAGGAGCAGAGGGCATTTGCCCCACCCACTCGGGCATGGGGAGCCTGCTGAGCTCCCAGGCTGGTCCCCTGCCCTCCAAAGGCCCCCTCCAGGCCATGTGGGTCCTGGGGGCATGGGGGGAAGCCCGTGAGATCAGGAGAGGCAAGCAGGAGGAGTCCTCCAGGACCGGAGGAGCAGGAGAGAAGTGGAGGGCGTTTGCCCCACCCACTCAAGCCCAGGAAGCCTGCTGGTCTGCCAGGTGTGGTCTCCTGCTGTCTGAGACCAGAGGCAGGGGCAAGCCTGGGCCTCTTCTGTTCTGTTGAGCCTAAGCCCCAACCCCTCACCCCTCCACCTTTTCCAGCCCTTTTCCTAAGCATAGGCCCCACCCACTGCCCAAACCTCAACCCTGCTTAGGCTCCGCCCTCCACAGCCAATGCCTCTTCCACTTTTTTTTTTTCTCTTCCTCCTTTTTACTATTGTGGTTCTGTTTTATCTTCCAGTTGTTGTTTCATCTATATTTTTATTTTTATATTTTCTAACATAGCTGTTAGTTAACTAGTCTAATTTTATTTACTTCATTATTGTTCTCTCTCTCTCTTTTTTTTTTTCCCTACCCCGCTCAGCTTGTGGGATCTTGGTTCACAAGGCAGGGGTTGGGCCGAAGCTCCTTTGGTGGGAGCTCCAAGTCCAAACCACTGGACTAACAGAGAACCTCAGACCCCCGGGAATAATCATCAGAGTGAGGTCTCCCAGAGGTCCTCATCTAGGCACCATGACCCAGCTCTACCCAACAGCCTACAAATTGCAGTGTTGGAAGCCTCAGGCCAAACAACCAGTAAGACAGGAACACAATCCCACTCATAAAAAAAAGGAAAAAATAATGAGATGGCAAAAAAGTATGTCACAGATGAAGGAGCAAGGTAAAAACCTATAAGACCAAATAAACGAATAGGAAATAGGCAATCTACCCGAAAAAGAATTCAGAGTAATGATAAGAAAGAGGATCCAGAATCTCAGAAATAGAATGGAGGCATGGATAAAGAAAATAGAAGAAATGTTTAACAAAGTACTAGAAGAACTAAAGAACAACCAAACAGAGATGAACAACACAATAACTGAAACGAAAAATACAATAGAAGGAATCAATAACAGAATAACTGAGGCAGAAGAATGAATAAGTGAACTGGAAGACAAAATAGTGGAAATAAGTGCCAAGGAGAAGATTAAAGAAAAAATGAAAAGAATGAAAAGAATTGAAGACAATCTCAGAGACCTGGGACAACACTAAATGCACCAACATCCGAATTATAGGGATCCCAGAAGAAGAAGAGAAAAAGAAAGGGTCTCAGAAAATATTTGAAAAGATTATAGTGGAAAACTTCCCTAACATGGGAAAGGAAATAGTCACCCAAATCCAGGAAGCATAGAGAGTCCCATACAGGATAAACCCTAGGAGAAACACACCAAGACACATATTAATCAAACTAACAAAAATTAAATTCAAAGAAAAAATATTAAAAGCAGCAAGAGAAAAACAAGAAATAGCATACAAAGGAAACCCCATAAGGTTATCTGCTGATTTCTCAGCAGAAACTCTGCAGGCCAGAAGGGAGTGGCAGGATATACTTAAACTGATAAAAGAGAAAAACCTACAACCGAGATTACTCTACCCAGCAAGGATCTAGTTCAGATTCAAGAGAAACTAAAACCTTTACAGACAAGCAAAAGCTAAGAGAACTCAGCACCACCAAACCAGCTTCACAACAAATGCTAAAGGAACTTCTCTAGGTGGGAAACAGAAGAGAAGAAAAAGACCCACAAAAACAAACTCAAAACAATTAAGAAAATGGTAATAGGAATATACATATCAATAATAACCTTGAATGTAAATGGATTAAATGCCCCAACTAAAAGACACAGACTAGCTGAATGGATACAAAAACAAGACCCATATATATGCTGTCTACAAGAGACCCACGTCAGACCTAAGGACACAAACTGAAAGTGAACGGATGGAAAAAGATATTCCATTCAAATGGAAATCAAAAGAAATCTGGAGTAGCAATACTCATACCAGACAAAATAGACTTGAAAATAAAGACTGTTACAAGAGGTAAGGAAGGACACTACATAATGATCAAGGAATCAATCCAAGAAGAAGATATAACAATTTTAAATGTTTATGTACCCAACATAGGAGCACCTCAATATATAAGGCACATGCTAACAGCCATAAAAGGGGAAATCGACAGTAACACAGTAATACTAGGGAATTTTTTTAAAATAAATAAATAAATAAAAATAATACTAGGAGACTTTAACACCCCACTTACACCAGCAGACAGATCATCTAAACAGAAAATAAATAAGGAACCACAAGCTTTAAATGACACAAGATACCAGGTAGATTTAATTGATATTTATAGAACATTGCACCCAAAACTGGCAGAATACACTTTCTTCTCAAGTGCACATGCAACATTCTCCAGGATAGATCACATCTTGGGTCACAAATCAAGCCTCAAAAATTTAAGAAAAATGAAATCGTATCAAGCATCTTTTCTGACCCCAACACTATGAGACTGGAAACCAATTACAAGGAAAAAAAAACTGTAAAAACCACAAATACATGGAGGCTAAATGGTGCACTACTAAATAACCAAGAGATCACTGAAGAAATCAAAGAAGAAATAAAAAAATACATAGAAAGAAATGACAATGAAAACAAAATGACCCAAAACCTATGGGACACAGCAAAAGAAGTTTTAAGAGGAAGTTTATAGCAATTCAATCTCACCTCAAGAAACAAGAAAAATCTCAAACAATCTAACCCTACACATAAATCAACTAGAGAAAGAAGAGTAAAGAAAACCAAAGTCAGTAGAAGGAAAGAAATCATAAAGATCAGAACAGAAATAAATGAAATAGAAATGAAGAAAACAATAGCAAACATCAATAAAACTAAAACCTGGTTCTTTGAGAAGATAAACAAAATTGATAAACCCTTAGCCAGACTAATCAAGAAAAAAAGGGAGAGGATGCAAATCAATAAAATTAGAAACTATAAAGGAGAAATCACAACTGACATCACAGATATAGAAAGGATTATAAGAGAACACTACAAACAACTATATGCCAATAAAATGGACAACCATGAAGAAATGGACAAATTCTTGAAAAGTTACGATTTTCCAAGACTGAACCAGGAAGAATTAGAAAATATAAACAGACCTATCACAAGTAATGAAATTGAAACTGTAATTTAAAATCTTCCAACAAACCAAAGTCCAGGACCAGATGGCTTCACAAGCAAATTCTATCAAACATTTAGAGAAGAGCTAACACTGATCCTTCTCGAACTCTTCCAAAAAATTGCAGAGGGAGGAACACTCCCAAATTCATTCTATGAAACCACCATCACCCTGATACCAAAACCAGAAAAAGATATAACAAAAAGAAAATTATAGTCAAATATCACTGATGAACATAGATGCAAAAATTCTGAACAAAATACTAGCAAACAGAATCCAACCACATATAAAAAGGATCATACACCACAATCAAGTGGGATTTATCCCAGGGATGCAAGGATTCTTCAATATATGCAAATCAATCAATGTGATACACCATATTAACAAATTAAGGAATAAAAACTATATGATCATCTCAATAGATGCAGAAAAAGCTTTTGACAAAATTCAACATCCATTTATGATAAAACTCTCCAGAAAATGGGCATAGAGGGAACCTGCCTCAACATAATAAAGGCCATATATGACAAACCCACAGAAAACATCATACTCAATGGTGAAAAAATGAAAGCATTTCCACTAAGATCAGGAACAGGACAAGGATGTCCACTCTGGCCACTATTATTCAACCTAGTTTTCAAAGTTCTAGCCATGGCAATCAGAGAAGAAAAAGAAATAAAAGGAATAAAAATTGGAAAAGAAGAAGTAAAACTGTCACTGTTTACAGATGACATGATACTATCCATAGAAAAACTAAAGATGCCACCAGAAAACTACTAGAACTAATAAATGAATTTGGTAAGGTTGCAGGATATAAAATTAATGCACAGAAATTTCTGGTATGCCTACATACTAACAAAGAAAAATCAGAAAGAGAAATTAAGGAAACAATCCCATCTACCATCAAAAAGAATAAAATACCTAGGAATAAACCTACCTAAGGAGGTGAAAGACTTCTACTCAGAGAACTATAAAACACTGATGAAAGAAATCAAAGATGACATAAACAGAGGCAGAAATATACCTTGTGTTTGGATTGGAAGAATCAATATTGTGAAAATGACTATACTACCCAAAACAATTCACAGATTCAATGCAATCCGCATCAAACTACCAATGGCATTTTTCAAAGATTTAGAACAAAAAATTTTACAATTCGTATGGAAACACAAAAGACCCCGAATAGCCAAAGCAATCTTGAGAAAGAAAAACGGAGCAGGAGGAATCAGGCTCCCCGACTTCAGACTACACTACAAAGCTACAGTCATCAAGACAGTATGGTACTGGCACAAAAACAGAACGATAGATCAATGGAACAGGATAGAAAGCCCAGAGATAAACCCACACACATATGGTCACCTAATTTACGACAAAGGAGGAAAGAACATACAATGGAGAAAAGAAGCCCTCTTCAACAAGTGGTGCTGATAAAACTGGACAGCTACATGTAAGAGAATGAAATTAGAACACTACCTAACACCATACACAAAAATAAACTCTAAATGGATTAAATGTAAGACCAGATACTATAAAACTCTTAGAGGAAAACATAGGAAAAACACTCTGACATAAACCACAGCAAGATCTTTTTTGACCCACCTCCTAGAGTAATGGAAATAAAAACAAAAATAAACAAATGGGACCTAATGAAACTTCAAAGCTTTTGCACAGCAAAGGAAACCATAAACAAGACGAAAAGACAACCCTCAGAATGGGAGAAAATGTTTGCAAATGAAACAATGGACAAAGGATTAATCTCCAAAATATACAAACAGCTCATGGAGCTCAATATCAAAAAAACAAATAATTCAATTAAAAAATGGGTGGAAGACCTAAATAGATATTTCACCAAAGAAAACATACAGATGGCCAAGAGGCACATGAAAAGATGCTCAGCATAAGTAATCATTAGATAAATGCAAATCAAAACCACAATGAGGTTTCACCTCACACCGGTCAGAATGTCCATTATCAAAAAATCTAGGGCTTTCCTGGTGGCGCAGTGGTTGAGAGTCCACCTGCCGATGCAGGGGACACGGATCCGTGCCCGTCCGGGAGGGTCCCGCGTGCCATGGAGCAGCTGGGCCTGTGGGCCGTGGCCGCTGAGCCTGCGCGTCCAGAACCTGTGCTCCGCAACAGGAGGGGCCACAGCAGTGAGAGGCCCGCGTATCGCAAAAAAAAAAAAATCTAGAAACAATAAATGCTGGAAAGGGTGTGGTGAAAAAGGAACCCTCCTGCACTGCTGGTGGGAATGTAAATTGGTGCAACCACTATGGAGAACAGTATGGAAGGTCCTTAAAAAACTAAAAATAGAACTACCATATGACCCAGAAATCCCACTATTGGGCATATATCCTGAGAAAACCATAATTCAGAAACAAACATGTACCACAATGTTTATTGCAGCACTATTTACAATAGCCAGGACATGGAAGCAACCTAAATGTCCATCAACAGATGAATGGATAAAGAAGATGTGGCACATATATACAATGGACTATTACTCAGCCATAGAAAGAAACGAAATTGAGGTATTTGTATTGAGGTAGATGGACCTAGAGTTTGTCATACACAGTGAAGTCAGAAAAAGAAAAACAAATACCGTATGCTAACACATATATGTGGAATCTAAAAAAAAAGAAAAAATGGTACTGATGAACCTAGTGGCAGGGCAGGAATACAGACGTAGACGCAGAGAATGGCCTTGAGGACATGGGGCGGGAGGGAGAAGCTGGGACGAAGTGACAGCAGCATCAACATATATACTCTACCAAATGTAAAATAGATAGCTAGTGGGAAGCAGCAACACAGCACAGGGAGATCAGTTCGGTGCTTTGCAATGACCTAGAGACATGGGATAGGGAGGGTGGGATGGAGCCTCTAGAGGGAGGGGATATGGGGATATATGTATGCATATGGCTGATTCACTTTGTTGTACAACAGAAACTAACACAGTGTTGTGAAGCAATTATACTCCAATAAAGATCTATTAAAAAAAATTAAGAATGGTTGTTTCTGAAAAGTGGAATTTTTTCTACAATTGTTGTTTTTCCAATGTTTCCTCATTAATCTAGTCTGTGTTACTTTTACTACAACGGAAAAAAATGATTTACACAAAGGAATAAATACCAGCAGTATTTTTTAAAGAAATTCATCTAAGCCTTGAAACCTCTAACAAGCACAGCTAACTGAGCCAAACTCCAGAAACAATGGCTCTAGCTGAAGGTTGTAAGATAGCAGACTTAAGCCCCAATTAAGTAGAATCTGTAATGAGTCCTGAAGCTTTATGTTACTCTGGTGTGTCTGTGAGCAGAAATGCAGCCTAAGTCTATGCCTTCCTCAGTACATGTCATGTTTTCATAATCACAGGATTTGGCTTCTGTTCTAGTACAGATTAGCTGCTAAAAGCCAGGTGTGGCAACTGGCTGGGAACTATCAATATAATGGATTTGATTATGGAACAGAAAGGATACTGCTCTAAAGCAAATGGAGCCCCTAGAACATTAATGGCACCTTATTCATTCATTCCCTAAATATTTACTCAATATGCCAGGACATTTGAGACTTTGGGCATATAAAAGACAAATCAGGCCACATTTCTTTCCACATAGATCTTACATTCTACTGGGAGACGTAGACAATAAATAAAGATGTAAAGAAAAATAAAGCAGGGTAAAGGTGCTACTTTGAGCAGGACAGACAGTGAAGTTTTCTCTGACAAGCTGACAAAGACTGAAAGAAATAGAAGAGCAAACCACGTGGACATTTGGATGAAGATCATTCTGGACAGGGGGAACAGCAAGTGCAAAGACTCTGAGGTAAAGTCCTTCCAGCATGGAGGAGTAGCAGAGCAGCTGGAGAAGAGTGAGTACAGATAGAAACTAGTGAGTCTGGAGGCAGATAATGTAAGGCCTTTGGGTCAGAATAAGGATTTTTTATTTCACTGAGTGTGACAGGAATGCATTTGAGGGTTTTACTCAGAAGGTAATAGCATATTTATATTTTAAATGGATCTTTCTGGCTATGTATGAAGTATAGCTAAATGGAGGCAAGAGCAGACACAAGGGGTAGAAGGATAAAGTAAACGTCCAGGTTCCAGATGATGGTGGCTTGAACGAAAGTGGTGACAACAGAAATGGAGAGAGGTGGTCAGACTCAGAATAAATTTCAAAAGTGTAAAACCAACAGTTTTGCTGATGTGGGATATGAAATGAAGAGTGATGTCAAGGGTGATGCCGAATTTTTTGACCTGAGCAACCAAATGTTATCATTTACTTGAAGGGGAACACGCTGAGAGAAACAGACTTAGTGGAGAAAAATCAAGAATTCAAGTTCAGTTATGTTAGGTTTAAGTAGACAGTTAGATATGGGTCTGAAAGATTCAGGTCAGAGATGGAACCTGGGGAGCCTTCAGTGTCAGGATGGTAATTAAAAGATTACCTAGGGAGTGAAAGTGTCTAAAGAAGAGAAGAGGTCCATGACAGAGTCCCGGGATACTTCAACATTTAAGGCCAGGATGAGGAAGAGGATCCAACAGAGAGGACTGAAAGGGAGAAGCAGTGAGAAAAGGAGATCAGAAGAAAGAGAGACGCCCCCAGAGCCAGCTGAACTAAGTGTCTAAGAGAATTCACTTTGAATAAGACAACTATGTAAACTTTCCTTGTCTTGTCTCTGATCTCAGAGGACTTGGAGAAAAGACATGAACTTACATCAAATTTCAGTTTCCCCCATCCCTTTGAAATCTATGTAGTAGACTAGTGAATACAGTGCTACCCCATTATGGATTAGTTTGTTTACCCTGAGCCTACTCTTGCTTCTTCCCCTTGTTCTCCTGCCTGTGTCACTAGTGAATGACACTGGATTCAGCACAAGCTGAAGACACCACAGATTTTTCAGAATACAACATCCCGAAAGCCAAGCTTGATTGTGAGCATTGTAAAACCAAATTAAATTTTAGGCATGTTATTCTGATGCAGTGAAGAGAAAATGAATCTCAGATGTAAGTAGGTTTCTTTTGTTCCAGCTCTGTGCAACGGACCTCTTATGTATTCATTTATTTCCTTACTCTTTCACCCTATTCAGTTAAATTTATTTTTAGCTATTGTTGGGCATCCTTTAGGAGAGGCAAATATTAAGGACTATTATCGAGTACAACTCAAAGGTTCCAAAGAACAGCCTACTTAATGCATCAATGGAAAGGGAAGAACTCCTTTCCTCCCAAGAGGGTCAAGTACTCCTTCTTGCTAACTCCAGTAGCCTGTGAGTCTTCCTGACTTTGATACTAACTGCAAGGACTACTGGTATTGAGATTATAATATAGCCTAAAAGGAAAAGAAAAGCAGTATCACACATGGTATCAGACTTCACTGATACTTTTCATAATGTTAGTAGGACAAGTTTATCAGAAATGTCACATGAGTTAATATAGGCAAACAGCATAGGTGGGCATCTTTTAAGTCACTATCACGTACCTTTATTTCTATAATCCTTTATGGACTTTATGATACATCTTACAAGAGGTGTTTACTGGCTTGGCCATGGTTCAGGAACTGAAGCACACAAAGACATGCATTCCTTGCATAGGAGTTACTTTGGGGACTTGCCACCACTTTATATGAAAGGTAGAGGTTAGTGCACTTGAAGAGATGATTTGTTCAATGGTGCCTGACTCATCCCAAACTTTGCCCTTCTTACCCACATCAATTTCCATGATCAGAAAGAAAAATGACTCATTAGAAGGACAGAAAAATCAAAGTGGCCCCTACATCTTCAGAAAATAAGAATCAGAATAGGTCACTGTATCCCAAGACCACTAGTTATTTTGGTAAGGTATTCTTATTGTTATGGAAAAATTTTTATGGACAAATACGGTTGGTGAATACCAAGTTAAATTTATTCTTCTGAATTTTGTTTTATTTGTCATTTTCAATGTGTAATTATAAATATTCACTTTCTTACCTAAATGTATAGACACAGTTTTGAATTTTTCAGAAAAGAGCCCCCCAAATTGTATAAGCTCAAATTGCACTAAAACCTCATCTCCTTGAGGTAAAAAGTATTCATTAAAATCACATAGCTGGAAAATGATAAAAAGTGGACTTGAAGCTAGGTCTGTTTGGTCTCAAAGAGCCCCTATCATCATTTAAACCTCAGTGTTAATGCATTTCATCTCCTCTTGAGCACAAATAATCTCGGAGGGGAGAGAAAATTAATGAGTCTTCTGGAGAAGGAGATATTGCTAGGCACACAAAGACGAGTCTAAAGGCACCTAAAGTTAAACTATTCCTACTTCAAAATTTTGCCTATACTTAAGCCACTGGCCTCCTGTTACAGGGCTGGCTAAAAAGAATTATTTTGAGTGTATATGAGTATGAACTTTTATTTTGTCCTTACCCATGCATTTCTATAAATTTGACTATGGTTTCACAATTGGCATGCCCATGAGATTGTCTGATGGCGGAAAAAGAAAAATCTGCACTACGCCCTTTATTTATGGAAATCTTTCTCTCAGAGGTACCAACCTACTTTTATTTGTGGATGCCTTTTATTATTATGGTGGTTGTGTTATTCGTAAACGTACCCAGTGGCAACCTCATGACTTGCATACCCAATAAATGCAATCACTAATTAAAGCTAGCATTAAGCATGCTAATAAATCTACAGAGCTGTTTCCTAAAATAATTACACCAGTAATGTCAAAAGGTTACAGCAAGCAGATAGGCAAGGCATCTCAAATATCTGAGATTTGATCATATTTCTAGAAAATTCACAGTAGCTCTGCTCTTAAAGCTAGTGGGAAACACCTTCCTCTAGGGAGTACTTTCATAGTTCATTTTGCACCATGCTAGCACTGACAAAAAAAAAAAAAAGGACTAAAAGCACAAGGTTCCATAATAGGAGTAAACCGCAACACACCTAATACAGAGTTTTGGGCAACTGAATACTGTATATTTTGCCAATAGCAAGCAACAGTCCCCTTTTGCTTTTATTAATGCAGTTCAGCTGATCTGAGCAGACAACTGAAAGAGAAGGAGAATGTGCTTTATCATCTGTTGCCGAATTTCAATTTTCTCCTTCAAGTACAGTTGAATGCATTTTCTTTGCAACCCAAAGACAGAAGATCTTGATTACTGTTGCAAGAATAATCTCAGCATTTGTGCGAAGAAGATAGGAAAAATAAATAGTCTCTCTGGATGATGTGTCAGCCTGTGAACTTACAAAACAAGATATATTCTTGGAGGTAGGGAAATTAAATTAAGGTGAAATGGTAGACATATTAAAATGACAATTGAAGGCTTATTTTGTGGGCCATGGCTGGCTTCCCAAATTGTCCTTTATCCTTGGCCTCACCCCAGGGACACAGATAACAAACCAGAAACAAACAGGGTCAAGACAGGGGCAACTGTCTGGAAATACAGGCCACTCAAGCTGTGGACTCTGTCATGAACTGCTAGCTTTTTTGTAAAAATTAAGTTTCCAACTCCTTTGTCCCCTGCCTTCCCCTACCACAACTCTTGTTTTGGGTCTTTAAACAGAAGAGGAGGTGATATATCTTCATATTTCTTCTCATTTTTATCCATGTAAAAAAGCTAACAATTCAACATCAGCTTAGTTGGGATTCTTTCTCTCTATAACAGGAAAATGCTAAGGCAGAGAAATATCACTTGGACTTTTGTTAAGAAATAAAGTATTTACCCCCAGTAGTACTAGAAGACACTAGGAACCAGCCCATTACCATCCACTCTCAAGTGATGAGTGCAGGTCAGGCCTCCCCAAAATATGCCCCTTTGGCATACTGATTATTTTGAATTAAAGTTACTTAAAAAATAGCTGGTTCAAGGACACTCTGACCCTCTGTCCCCCGAAAAGCAGGAAATAAATTTTCCATAAGAAAGGTATCCTCCCTGAACCAGGAGACAGACATTCTTATCACTAGAGATAGGGAATTCAGAGCCAAGAAGGCCACATAAACAAAACTTGTTTCTTCCTCACTAGTTTACTACCCTAAGCTCAGACTTCTTCACCTTGCCAATTCTTCACAAATCTGTTTTGTAAAGAAAAAAATGTTGCCTGCCATTCCAGTTCTACTCACCGACAGTACACCCTGAGGGAAATTCAGGATGGAGAAAAGCAGGAAGCATCCCGTGCTTTGGATATGTTGGCCCCTAGATGCTCGAGATGCATATCTAAGGAAAAATTTCAATGACCCCATATTCTTGCAACTTCCCATATATATAAAAGCACTAAAATCATTAACTTGAGATGATTAGCAGTAATCTTTTTATGCTTGACTACATGTTCTTCCCAGCAAAAAAGTTCATGTGGATCCTGGCTCCTCCCTTACCTCTTGGGGGCAGCTCCTCAGAGCTATCTATGAAGCTGTCTTCTGGGCTACAGTCTTCAGTAAGGTCCCTGAATAAAACTTAATTCACAACTTTTATGTTGTATGTTTTTCAGTCAACAGTTTTGGTGACTGTGAAGGGACCCAGAACAGAATTCTCTCCTTTGCCTTAACTCCACCAGGATCTGGAGCCTTGGTACCAGCAAAGGTCACTTGTGCCAGTCCACCTCCTCAGTGAGCCTAGATGACTGGGCAAATAGCTCCTATGTCTTAGATCTCCTGCTGTGGGCTGATGATCCCAAGTGTTTTTTTTTGGTGATGAATAAAAAGATACCTGACTCCTCAGCTGAGAGACACTTAGGAAGATTTATCCAATTGAAAGATACTGGGGGGGGAGGTGCCCCCCAGCTGAAAGATACTGGGATTTGCTCAGTTAAAAAACACTAAGCCATCTGGACTGGGTTATTAGGTAGGAAGCTGGCCTAACATCTTTCCTAAATGAGGGGCATCAGAAAGCCAGCCTCCGACCTAACACCCCAGCCAGATTAATGTACAATACATACAAAACATATTTGCAAGTACTTACTTAATTGGGAACTAAGGAAATCTCACCTTAAAAATGGCCAAGATGGGACTCTTTTTGACATTCCTAAACTGGTTTTTGTGTACACAGTTAAAGAAAGCTAGCTTGATAAAACATTTTTCTAGAATTCATCTTAAAGGAAGAAAAACCTTTCTAGGAGGAACTCGTATTTGTCTCCCTATGCCTTTGAGATGTAAATGTTCTACCTGATCTTCTTAGGTGTTCTGTTCTGTGTTTTGAGAGCTTGGTCTCTGCTATTTGGAAGGTATACCTAAGGTGAACATTTGGTAGCCAGTTGAATAGACTGGGATTTTGAGCAGTCTCTTTGTGCCAGCTCTCAGGGAAATTTGTCAAAAGGGGTCTCATCTCAACAAAGGCCTCATCTCAACCTTTGTTGTATCCACCTGTGCAACAAAGGCCTTTACTTAGACTATTCGGGGGAGTAATCTTTCTGGACCTTGTGGAGGCTGCATCTTTTGCACTGTCTTGTGGGATGCCTCTTGTGCCTTATTGGTTTGAGTCACTATTAATACTACTTGCAAATGGCCAGAGGATGGACCCTTTAAATTGAAAAATACTTCTAAATTGGTAAATCTCTAGAGAGTTCTCATTATAAATAGCTATTTTATTGGTACCTATGAAAAAAGTAAATTAAAAGGTGGATACAAAAATTATAATTGGCTAACCTTAAAAACTCCCTTATTTTAAAACAAACTAACCAAAAAGAAAAAAAAAGGTTTGGGAGCCTTTTTTGTGGTCTCAGCTTCCTTTTAATAAGTCTTACAGATGTTAATAAAAACATTAGGTTGATTAATGTTAATTAAGATGATTAACAAGGCAACAGGAAGAAGCTAAGGGGAAAGTCAAGCAATTTCTTCCCAACAAGGCGTAACTCTTAAAGGGACTCATCCCAACAGGATGGAAATCTTTAGATGATTATTTTAAATGAGATAAATAAAATGGACATTGATGGGATAAAAACAGAGGCTGTGGGGCTTCCCTGGTGGCGCAGTGGTTGAGAGTCCGCCTGCTGATGCAGGGGACACGGGTTCGTGCCCCGGTCCGGGAGAATCCCGCATGCCGCGGAGTGGCTGGGCCCGTGAGCCATGGCCGCTGGGCCTGCGCGTCCGGAGCCTGTGCTCCGCAACGGGAGAGGCCACAGCAGTGGGAGGCCCGCGTACCGCCAAAAAAAAAAAAAAAAAAACAGAGGCTGTGATACAACACTACCTAAGGTTGAATGGTCCAAAGGGACCCACTATTCATCCAACATTAAAGAGCCCCAAACAAGTCCGCTCTATTTAACCCCAGTTTAGAAAAAATTTAAAAGGCTGAAAGAAAAAATTACACTGAGATACCACCAGACCAGCAATTGCTTGGTACAACATTTAGGCCAATTAATCAAGTTAAAGATTTACAAAAGGGCTTCTCTGGTGGCGCAGTCGTTGAGAGTCCGCCTGCTGATGCAGGGGACACGGGTTCGTGCCCCGGTCCGGGAAGATCCCACATGCCGCGGAGCGGCTGGGCCCGTGAGCCATGGCCTCTGAGCCTGAGCGTCCGGAGCCTGAGCAGCGTCCGGAGCCTGAGCAGCGTCCGGAGCCTGTGCTCCGCAACGAGAGAAGCCACAGCAGAGAGAGGCCCGCGTACTGCAAAAAAAAAAAAGATTGACAAAAGGGTCTGGGTCCCTTGGCTCGACCCCTCACTGAGGACCCCAATGCCTTTTATACAAAATTAGGTTAAATGGCCAGGGGATAAAAGGGAAAGTTTCTGGGACTCCTTGTAGGAATAATACTTGTTGGTGGGGTCCTAATGGAGGCTAAAATTAAGGTATAAGAGTTGAAAGAATTAGATGAAATTTTATAAAACTCAATGCATTTGAACGGGCTTTATATAAGATGGTTAAATCTCTTTTACCTAATTATAATATTGTGGGACAGACTATTAAGTCTCACTGAGGAATGCTCCCCTGCCTGGTATTATAAGACAGGGCATATAAACCTGCCCCTCTGGCAATATTAATTAAATATACTAAAAGAAACCAATAGGGTTACCTGAACCCATACAATACGAAGTAAAAACTGGGGACTAATATTCAGGGGCTAATAAAGGCAATAATAGAGGGGTTTTTGTTGTTGATGTTTTTTGCCTCTGAGGTGAATTGCTCTGGGTTTAATTTGTGCACTCAGAGGGCCTTTGTTGAATGCCTTGTGCAAACTTTTGAAGGCTTGATAAAATGAACCCTAAAGTTCTAGAACATAGAACTCTTGATTTCCAGTTTAGTTGGAAATATTCTCACTGATATAAAAAAGCAAATTAAAGAAAATGTAGCTGGGCAAATCAATTTTTTGCTATCATTTAGGCGGCAGACCAGTTCTTTGGGGAATTAAAAGCAACTGTGTTTGTCTTGCAAATCTCTACAAATCAGAAATGTAAATACAGCCCACAATGACCTGAGACTGAGCCTAGTTAACTCAATCAGGTAAACCAAAGGAAAAAAAAAAAAGAGGAAAAGAGGCCTTTTAAAAGTACAAACTACTGGAAAGGCTTCCTTGCTCAAAATCTAATTCACAGCTTACTTAAGGATTTATCAAGGACAAACAAAAATCTTAAAAAGTCTTTTCCACAAATAGTAAAAAGCCTCAGTCATCTGAGCAAATAAATTTAACTTATTCCAACTGTTATTTATAAACTAGTAAGTTTATATTGTAATCCCTGATTCATGTTTAAGTTTTGAAATGAAGCTATGAGATCACTGGTTATGTCTGTTTATATGTCTGTGTGTATGTTATAAATTTGATATTTCTCTACCTCTGGATAACATTATCAGAATCAAAATTAATTTATAAAGAGCTCTATTTAACTGACTTAAGAGTAAGTGCTTATAAATTAAATACTTCTAAATGTAATAGAAACTAACCCAAATGAATTTCAAATTCATGTGATCTGAGAAATATTCAATATTAAATTAATACGTAGTATTAAAGTTTAAGTTTGTTGGTTTAGTTAATACAGACATGTCTTACTTTTATTGTAACTATGTTCACTAAAAGTCAAATAAGGTCATATTATCTCTTATAAAATTTATCAGCAAAAAAAAATAGCTTGGCATGATGGCTGACTTGGTCTACTGTCTCATGAAATTTTCATGGCTAATCTAAACATAATTGCTGAGAACAACTGAATTAAATAGATATAAATGGGGTAAGAACTTTTAGGTGAACTTGTTAAGAATAATTATGTTTTAGGCTATGCCTACTAAAAAATAGTTTCTTCAGATTTTTGGTAGAGTTTTGCTAAGTTAAGTTAAATAATGGAAATTTATTAAATATCTAGATCATTCCAAAATAGAATATTGGGTTGGCCAAAAAGTTCTTTCAGGTTTTTCCATAACATCTTGCAGAAAAACCCAAGCAAACTTTTTGGCCAACCCAATAATATACCGAAACATTAATTACTGAACATAGGCTTCTGTTTGGAGAAAAACCAAAGATATTTAGGATTATTGATAAAAATGTTTGGTGCCACACTGAAAATTTTTCCTTAAAAAAGTACATTTTAGAAATCATAAACAATATTTATGTTTGCCAACCTACAGAGTGCTACTGTAAAAAACAGTTCATAATTGTTTACTTCTTAGTTTTCACTAGAAATTAAGGTTTTTAAAAACTAAGAATTCTAATATATGTAATTAAAATACTAAAAGTAGTAATAAAAACATCTGTGTATGAAAGGAAAAAATATATAAGGAATGGAAATACATGTCGTTAAGGGAAAAGAAAGTGATTTTGTCCTGGAGAGAGAAAAAGAAAGGGAAAATGTAGGACAAAATCTGAATGTAAATAAGAAAGTTATAGATGGTTTGTGGGAAAGGAACCCTGAGAAAAGAGTTTTGTGCATGGTCTTGATTGGCTAAGATTAGAATAGAATTTGAGTAAATAAGTTTTAATAGTAAAAATAAGCTGGTACAAAACTAGAATTTGTTTCCCTCTCTGTGTTGAGAACAAAGTTTTCTTGGAATACTGATCTGCTTTTGATAACGAAGTGTAAAGTTTCTGTACCTTTTAATTCATTGTAACTTTCTGTATTTGCCTTTCAAATCTTTTATTGTCCCTTTGGGTGAGTGAATAAGTACTGTTTCAAATAACCTATGATCCTAGTTGACCAAGTGTTTTTAAGCCTTTTGCTATCTTTGACAAACTTCCTCAAATCAAATTCTAAATGTTCTTTTGACATCTAGCTAACTTTGGGATGCTTCAGAGGGCCCCTGATACATTCCAAAGAGAGATATTAAATTAATTAGGTCTATTTAGTATGTTCAATTACCTGGGAAACGTCAAATAAGTAGTAATAAACCTTCTTAGGTTATACTGCATGGGTAAATGCCATTAATATAGATATTCTAGAAATTACATGGGATTCCTAAAAATCTAGTATGTGCTGGTATAATGTTATCAGTCATAATTGTAGTTATCTTAAAATGCTGTATGTCACAGAATTAACCAAATTTCTTTTTCAACTGCACTGTAATCAGATCTTTAACCATGCCGTTTTAAGTCTTTCATCATTTATAGACAGTTATTATTTTACTCAGATGCTTTTATAAAAATGAAGATTTTCAAGAAAATTCATAGAAAGGATTTTTGACAAATACAGATTTCTGGTGATTTTTAGATCATACTGCTGAACTAGGTAAGAAATTACAAAACTCTAATGGAAAACCTTATGGCTTCATCGAGTGAAACAAAAATTAATTAAATTGGACTGCATGAACTGATAAATATGATTTATAATTTTATGACTTTTTGTCTGAAATATTACAGGCTTTTAATCTTTGTTTTCCAGAAAACCCTTCTTTTTATGCTATGACCTACAGCAAGTTAATAAAGTATACCTTTATAAATGAAGATGAAACATTTATCTTTTTCTCTCTATGTGAGCCCTCCAGAATTTGGCTTCTCCAGCTGGCTCCCCTCAGGACCTGATGGCTTACTGTGACCCAAACTGCAACTAGTTATACTAATCATTGTTTTAACTTGTTCACTCCTTGTTGTTTTTAAACTGTTTGTGCTTTGTGTCTCACTCTGCTGTACTACAACCTTATTAATGTGTTACTAGCTATATTACTTATATCTTGTCTATTTTATTAGATTGTTGTCTCTTGCACTACTCATTGTGTAACCAGACCTTCAACAAAATTAATGATGGCTAAATGTCTTGAGGCAACTGATCACTTACTTAGCTCTACATAAAATTAATTATAATTATGCAACACTAGATATGGGAAGAAGCATCAAGGGAAAAGCAATTCATGGATAATAGACCAGTAAGACAGATGGTCCAGAGAATTTGTTTATTAACAGGGCCTAATCCAGATATAGCACATAAATGGCCTATCACCAAGATCCTCCCCTAACCTAGGAGTTAAGTTATTAGGGCCATGGGACAAATTAGTCATGAAATGCTTCCCAAACCTTGGTCAAATTTATGACCAACAGGGGCCACTGAACAGAAAAAACATTGCCTGCCATTCCAGTTCTACAAGGATCAAGCCACTGCCACTGCAGTGCCCACTGACAGTGCACTCAGAGGAATTCAGGATGGAGAAAAACAGGAAGCAGTCTGTGCTTTGGATATGCTGGTCCCTAGAGAGTTAAGACACACACCTAAGGAAAAATTTCAATGATCCCATATTTTCACATTTTCCCATACATAGAAAAGCACTAAAATAATTAACTTGAGATGTCTATTCCTTGTAATTAGCAGTAATCTATTTTATGCTTGACTACATGTTTTTCCCAGCAAAAAAGTTCATATATATCCTGGCCCCTCCCTTACCTCTTCAGAGCTGTTCTTCACAGTTATCTGAGTTATCTGAGAGGCTGTCTTCACAGTTATCTGAGAGGCTGTCTTCCAGGCTATAGTCCTCAATAAGGTCCCTGAATAAAACTTAACTCACAACTTTTACATTGTGTGTTTTTATTTCAGTCCATTTTCTTTGCCTGAAAGGTATAAAAGCTGCCAGCTTTGGTCGCTTCTTTGGGTCTCATATCTTTAGGGCCCATGTATGTACAAAATTAAATTTGTTTTTCTCCTGTTAATCTCTCTTTTATTATAGAGGGTGTCTCAGCCAAGAACCTAGAAGGGTAAAGGAAATTATTTTTCCTCCGCTACACAAGTATTCTGTTTTCTCAAGCACCCCTCAGGATAACCCCTATGGCTGCCAACTCAGCACTGCCCTCCTGTCACCACCCATACTGCTACCCCCAATCCCTCTCCACTGCTCAAACTAAATAGCTCATTCACAATTTATCTGACAAATCATTCTACAATAATGGGTGATGGTGTTTTCATGTGCAAATTTATATGGATATAAGAGTTCAGGCCTCCTCATTTCACACTCACCCCACCTTGGGTAATACTTTAAACTTGAAGATTAACTAGAATTTCTCAGATCTCATTTTCTTTTACTTCACAAGAAAATTTCATATAGCTCACCACTTGTAGTGTAAGCCCTGACAGTTTTCTACTTTTTGTAATGCAAGTGCCTGACTTAAGCTTTGATTGCCCTGGCATCCCCTTCAAAGGGCATCCCCTTCAAAGATGGCTATCTCAAACACATTGTCAGTCACATAGCTAGACAAAGACCAAGGCCTCACCCAGTCTCCTTTGTTTTGAAGATCTTGGCTGATTTGGATAATTGCCCATTTGGGCCCATTGGTTTCTCTCTTCCTGCTAAATTCCTCCTTTTATATTTAAATTCACTAGTAAGGAGTGAGCCTGCAAAACCTTAGGCCCCCACCCTCAACCCCAGTAAAAGCAGAACCCCAAATCCATGCCCTTGAGCAAGCTCTCCCGCCCACCCCCTGTCTCCCTCTCTCATACTGCACCCTCACTGCATGGCCCCAGGTGTGCCATGTAATTTCCAAGACCAGTAAGTAATAAAGATTTTTTTTTTCAAAGTTTCCTGAGTTATTGCTGAGGACATCTTGCAATCTGAATAAGAACCACAAAGGCCGGTCCAGCCAAGTTAGTTATCAATAGGCTAAGGGCAGCACATGACACATTAGCTTGACATCACAATTTTTTTCAGCTTCCCTAACTATACTGGCTATATTCTCTGACCTTCAGCTCACTGTTTCTTCTAACCTTCTGTGAGCTATTCCTCTAAAATATACTCTTTAGCCTTATAACTTAGAAGGCTTACTCACTCTCATGACTGCTACCACCTTTAGGCTGGTGAATTCCAAACCTTCATCTCTTGCCTAGAATTCCAGTAACATATGTTCATTATTCACATAGAGCTTTTTCGCCTGTATATAGCCACTGACCAACATCCACATGTGCATAAAGAAGAATTTGCCTCTTTCTCTTCCAAACTTATATACTTTTTTCCAAGTCTTGAAGCTCTGAATTACCTCTTCCCTTGCATTCATAAATTAAGTCTAAAAGAACTGTTGATTCTTCTTTGGAATTCTCTGTTCAAAAAGTCAAAATTAAGTTAGATGTTCTCATCATTTATTGTTTAGATTATTCAACTATTTCCCTAATTGGTGTTCCTGACTCAAGACTCTCTCCATTCAATTTATCAACGACCAAATTTCCTAAAGTACTGCTGCTCATTCTTTCACTTTCTGGTTTAAAATTTTTGTTGATCCTACATTATATATACCAGCTATCTTAAATTTTTTGGTCTAACCTGACAGGTTCATTGCTGACAGCATATCTCCTTCTGTTCCCTAAACATAGAAGTAATCAATGAATCACAGTGTACTGTAAAATTACTATACTGTAAAATCATGAAAAAAAAAGGGGGGGCTGTTCATCACTTCTTGTTTATCGCTGTAAAATTTACTGTGTGTTCAAGAAATGGCTTTAGTTCATATTATTTTCCATACCTGATATGCTGTCTTCTTTCTTTACTTCTTATAAAAAGCAAGGTCCAAATCCTATACCATCTCCTCCAATAAATATTATCAATCCTCCAACCTATATTGATCCTTCTCCTTTTTACGTTTTTTTAAGAATAATTTGTTAGGTTTTTAAAAAAATATTTACTTATTTTTTCCTGGATTGGGTCTTAGGTGCAGCACGCAGGATCTTTTGTTGTGGCATGTGGGCTTCTCTAGTTGTGGCGCGTGGGCTTAGTTGCCTCACAGCATGTGGGATCTTAGTACCATCACCAGGGATTGACCCCAAGTCCCCTGCGTCGGAAGGTGGATCCTTAACCACTGGAGGACCAGGGAAGTCCCGATCCTTCTCCTTTTTCAACTACTATAGCTTTACAATACCCTATTTTCCACTTCACCAGAAGTAGCTTTGTCTTTCTAGCTAGATATTACTGTACCCTGTCTATTTCAAAAACTGTCACCATATTAAACAGGAAATAAAATGAATTTGAATCCTTATAACTAGAATCTAAAAGATGAGTTAAGAAAGGCAAGTGAATAAGAGATCATCTCCAAACTACTGGGTTTAGGAAATAGTAGGGAATAAGTCTCAATGCCTTAGAAGGCATAAAATCCAGTGTGATAAAGCTGTAGAGAGAGAGAAACCTAAGTGCACTTGAAGACACGCACATGTGTATATGTGTATATACATGACATGTGTACAGATATGTATGTTTGTGGGGGTGGGAGGTACTCTTTCACCAAGGAGGGAGAAAAAGTAGTTGTGAACCAAACAGTGGTCTTCCATGAGAAAAACGTAGATACCTCTCTGAAAATTTCAACACTCAAGACAGACATCCCACCTAAATTTCAACCACAAATTCATTTTAAAAGTGAAATAAATGAACTTAAAAGTAATTTACGATCAGGAAACTTGCACAAGCCTCTTAGAGAGCCTCATCCACCAGAGGGCAGACAGCAGAAGCAAGAAGAACTACAATCCTGCAGCCTGTGGAGCAAAAACCACATTCACAGAAAGACAGACAAGATGAAAAGGCAGAGGGCTATGTACCAGATGAAGGAACAAGATAAAACCCCAGGAAAAAAACTAAATGAAGTGGAGACAGGCGACCTTCCCGAAAAAGAATTCAGAATAATGAGAGTGAAGATAATCCAGGACCTCAGAAAAAGAATGGAGGCAAAGATAGAGAAGATGCAAGAAATGTTTAACAAACACCTAGAAGAATTAAAGAACAAAGAGATGAACAATACAGTAGCTGAATTGAAAAATACACTACAAGGGGGCTTCCCTGGTGGCGCAGTGGTTGAGAGTCTGCCTGCCAATGCAGGGGACACGGGTTCATGCGCCGGTCCGGGAAGATCCCACATGCCGCGGAGTGGCTGGACCCATGAGCCATGGGTGCTGAGCCTGCGCATCCGGAGCCTGTGCTCCACAACGGGAGAGGCCGCAACAGTGAGAGGCCCGCGTACCGCAAAAAAAAAAAAAAAAAAAAAAATACACTACAAGGAATCAATAGCAGAATAACTGAGGCAGAAGAACGGATAAGTGACCTGGAAGACAGAATGGTGGAATTCACTGCTGAAGTACAGAATAAACAAAAGAATGAAAAAAAATGAAGACAGCCTAAGAGACCTCTGGGACAACATTAAACACACCAACATTCACATTATAGGGGTCCCAGAAGGAGAAGAGAGAGAGAAAGGACCAGAGAAAATATTTGAAGAGATTATAGTTGAAAACTTCCCGAACATGAGAAAGAAAATAGCCACCCAAGTCCAGGAAGCAAGAGAGTCCCACACAGGATAAACCCAAGGAGAAGACACGCCGAGACACACAGTAATCAAATTGACAAAAATTAAAGACAAAGAAAAATTATTGAAAGCAGCAAGGGAAAAACAACAAACAACATACAAAGGAACACCCATAAGGTTAACAGGTGATTTCTCAGCAGAAACTCTGCAAGCCACAAGGGAGTGGCATGACATACTTAAAGTGATGAAAGGGAAGAACCTACAACCAAGATTACTCTACCCGGCAAGGATCTCATTCAGATTCCATGGAGAAATGAAAAGGTTTACAGACAAGCAAAAGCTAAGAGAATTCAGCACCACCAAACCAACTCTACAACAAATGCTAAAGGAACTTCTCTAAGTGGGAAACACAGAGAAGAAAAGGACGTACAAAAACAAACCCAAAACAATTAAGAAAATCATAATAGGAACATACATATTGATAATTACCTTACACGTGAATGGATTAAATGCTCCAACCAAAAGACACAGGCTTGCTGAATGGATACAAAAACAAGACACATATATATGCTATCTACAAGAGATCAACTTCAGACCTAGGGACACATTCAGACTGAAAGTGAGGGGATGGAAAAAGATATTCCATGCAAATGGAAATCAAAAGAAAGCTGGAGCAGCACTACTCATATCAGATAAAATAAACTTTAAAATAATGTTACAAGAGACAAGGAAGGACACTACACAGTGATCAAGGGATCAATCCAAGAAGAAGATATAACAATTATAAATATATATGCACCCAACATAGGAGCACCACAATACATAAGGCAACTGCTAACAGCTATAAAAGAGGAAACTAAGGGCTTCCCTGGTGGCGCAGTGGTTGGGAGTCCACCTGCCGATGCGGGGGACACGGGTTCGTGCCCCGGTCCGGGAGGATCCCGCATGCTGCAGGGTGGCTGGGCCCATGAGCCATGGCCTCTGAGCCTGCGCATCCAGAGCCTGTGCTCTGAAACGGGAGAGGCCACAGCAGTGAGAGGCCCGCGTACCACAAAAAAAAAAAAAAAAAGAGGAAATTGACAGTAACACAGTAATAGTGGGGGACTTCACCACCTCACTTACACCAATGAAAAGATCATCCAAACTGAAAATTAATACGGAAACACAAGCTTTAAATGATACAGTAGACCAGGTAGATTTAATTGATATTTATAGGACATTCCATCCAAAAAAAGCAGATTAAAATTTCTTCTGGAGTGGGCACAGAACATTCTCCAGGATAGATCACATCTTGGGTCAGAAATCAAGCCTCAGTAAATTTAAGAAAACTGAGATCACATCAAGCATCTTTTCCGACCACAACACTATAAGATTAGAAATAAATTACAGGGAAAAAAACATAAAAAACACAAACACATGGAGGAGAAACAATACATTACTAAATAACCAAGAGATCACTGAAGAAATCAAAGAGGAAATCAAAAAATACCTAGAGACAAATTACAATGAAAACACCATGATCAAAAAGCTATGGGATGCAGCAAAAGCAGTTCTAAGAGGGAAGTTCAGAGAAATACAAGCCTACCTCAAGAAACAAGAAAAATCTCAAATAAACAATCTAACCTTACACCTAAAGGAACTAGAGAAAGAAGAAAAAGCAAAACCCAAAGTTAGTAGAAGGAAAGAAACCATAAAGATCAGAGCAGAAATAAATGAAATAGAAACAAAGAAAATAATAGCAAAGATCAAAAAAACTAAAAACTGGTTCTTTGAGGAGATAAACAAAATTGACAAACCTTTAGCCAGACTCATCAAGAAAAAGAGGGAGAGGACTCAAATCAATAAAATTAGAAATGAAAAAGGAGAAATTACAATGGACACCACAGAAATACAAAGCATCATAAGAGACTACTATAAGCAACTCTATGCCAATAAAATGGACAACCTGGAAGAAATGGACAAATTCTTAGAGAGGTATAACCTTCCAAGACTGAACCAGGAAGAAATAAAAAATATGAACAGACCAATCACAAGTAATGAAATTGAAACTGTGATTAAAAATCTTCCAACTAACAAAAGTCCAGGACCAGATGGCTTCACAGGTGAATTCTATCAAACATTTAGGAAGAGCTTACACCCATCCTTCTCAAACTCTTCCAAAAAATTACAGAGGAAGGAACACTCCTAACTTCATTCTATGAGGCCACCATTACACTGATATCAAAACCAGACAAAGATACTACAAAAAAAGAAAATTACAGACCAATATCACTGATGAATATAGATGCAAAAATCCTCAACAAACTACTAGCGAACAGAATGCAACAACACATTAAAAGAATCATATACTATGATCAAGTGGGATTTATCGCAGAGCTGCAAGGTTTCTTCAATATATGCTAATCAAAGTGATACACCATATTAACAAATTGAAGAATAAAAACCACATGATCATCTCAATAGATGCTGAAAAAGCTTTTGACAAAATTCAACACGCATTTATGATAAAAAAAGTCTCCAGAAAGTGGGCATAGAGGGAATCTACCTTAACATAATAAAGGCCATATATGACAAACCCACAGCAAACATCATTCTCAATGGTGAAAAACTGAAAGCATTTTCTCTAAGATCAGGAACAAGACAAGGATGTTCACTCTCACCACTATTATTCAACATACTTTTGGAAATCCTAGCCACAGCAAACAGAGAAGAAAAAGAAATAAAAAGAATACAAATTGGAAAAGAAGAAGTGAAACTGTCACTGTTTACAGATGAGATGATACTATACATAGAGAACCCTAAAGATGCCACAAGAAAGCTACTAGAGCTAATCAATGAATTTGGTCAAGTTGCAGGATACAAAATTAATGCACAGAAATCTCTTGCATTCCTATACACTATGATGAAAAATCTGAAAGAGAAATTAAGGAAACACTTCCATTTACCAATGAAACAAAAAGAATAAAAAACCTAGGGAGACAAAAGACCTGTATGCAGAAAACTATAAGATACTGATGAAAGAAATCAAGATGACACAAACAGATGGAGAGATAAACCACGTTCTGGGATTGGAAGAATCAATATTGTGAAAATGACTATACTATACAAAGCAATCTACAGATTCAATGCAATCTCTACCAAATTAGCAATGGCATTTTTTACAGAACTAGAACAAAAAAATCTTAAAATTTGTATGGAGACACAAAAGACCCCGAATAGCCAAAGCAGTCTTGAGGGAAAAAAACGGAGCTGGAGGAATCAGACTCCCTGACTTCAGACTATACTACAAAGCTACAGTAATCAAGACAATATGGTACTGGCACAAAAACAGAAATATAGATAAATGGAACAGGATAGAAAGCCCAGAGATAAACCCACGCACCTAGGGTCAACTAATCTATGACAAAGGAGGCAAGGATATACAATGGAGAAAAGACAGTCTCTTCAATAAGTGGTGCTGGGAAATCTGGACATCTACATGTAACAGAATGAAATTAGAGCACTCCCTAACACCGTACACAAAAATAAACTCAAAATGGATTAGAGACCTAAATGTAAGACCGGACTCTATAAAACTCTTAGAGGAAAATATAGGAGGAATACTCTTTGACATAAATCACAGCAACATCCTTTTTGATCCACCTCCTAGAGTAATGGAAATAAAAACAAAAGTAAACAAATGGGACCTAATGAAACTTAAAAGCTTTTGCAAAGCAAAGGAAACTACAAACAAGGTGAACAGACAGCCCTCACAATGGGAGAAAATATTTGCAAACGTATCAATGGACAAAGGATTAATCTCCAAAATATATAAACAGCTCATGCAGCTCAATATTAAAAAAGAAAAATAACCCAATCCAAAAATGGGCAGAAGACCTAAACAGACATTTCTCCAAAGAAGACATAGAGATGGCCAAGAAGCACATGAAAAGCTGCTCAACATCACTAATTATTAGAGAAATGCAAATCAAAACTACAATGAGGTTATCACCTCACACTGGTTAGAATGGGCATCATCAGAAAATCGATAAACAACAAATGCTGGAGAGGGTGTGGAGAAAAGGGAACCCTCTTGCACTGTATCTACTATGGAGAACAGTATGGAGGTTCCTTAAAAAACTAAAAATAGAATTACCATATGACCCAGCAATCACACTACTGGGCATACACCCAGAGAAAATTATAATTCAAAAAGACATATGCACCCCAATGTTCACTGCAGCACTGTTTACAATAGCCAGGTCATGGAAGCAACCTAAATGCCCATCCACAGACGAATGGATAAGGAAGATGTGGTACATATACACAATGGAATATTCCTCAGCCATAAAAAGGAACAAAACTGGGTCATTTGTAGAGACATGGATGAATCTAGAGACTGTCATACAGAATGAAGAAAGTCAGAAAGAAAAAAACAAATATCCTATATTAACGCATATATGTGGAACCTAGAAAAATGGTACAGATGAACCGGTTTGCAGGGCAGAAATTGAGACACAGGTGTAGAGAAGAAATGTATGGACACCAAGGGGGGAAAGCGGCGGGGAGGTTGGTGGTGGTGGTGTGATGAACTGGGAGATTGGGATTGACATATATATACTAATATGTATAAAATGGATAACTAATAAGAACCTGCTGTATAAAAAAATAAAATAAAATTCAAAAAAAAGTAATTTAAATTTTAATGATTCTTTGTGCAACATGGATATAGGCATTTTTGAGATCTTAAAATAATAAGCATAATAATTATTATAATAGCTATCATTTGTGAATTATTTGCTATGTCCCAAGTATAGTATTAACATCTTTATCCAGCAGAAATGACAGAAAAATCATGTAAGGGATGTGTGGGAAATAAAAGATTTCCTATAAAAAGTCCAATCCTCCTGCCACATGAAAATGAATTCATTATAAAGTTAGGGAATCCTTTCTTTCATTTCTCCTAGAAACATTTTCATACATCATAGGATTAAATCTGTAGCCATTTGTTTCCCTAATGATGGCACTAAATGCTCTGATCCAGAAGGATAATAAAATTTATCTCCTCCAAAGCCAAAGGGTTACATTCTAGCATAGGTCTGTTAAGTACTGGGTGAAAGCACTGAGGGGAGTATTCCTAGGTATTTACATTTCAAGGAGGAATGAGACCCAGGACTTAGAGACATCTCTCAGTCTGAGACACACAAGGCTCTCTGGCTTCTGGGGAGACTTTATTTACATACCAAAGTATTATAATTATGAATCAGGCCCATCATGTTTCCAAGGAGACTCTTTCAGGAGGGGAGGAAGACAGCTACCTCTTTACCACTTAATAAGCGGAGAAAAAAATATGTTCTTTGCCTACAGACAGTTTGGCTACTTGAGTGGAACAACTGACTTGGCTCTCATTGTGTCACCAGAAGTATAAGGCAAAGGGCAGAGGTGGGGATGGTGCTTTTATTATTAATAAAAATCTGTCACTGATACAAAGTATCCCAAGGGCTCATTCAGAATAAAATTTATAAAGATGAATATTAAAAACCCAAAACTCAACATGATGTGACTTTACAGTCTTGGCAGTTCTAAACACTCAGGTGTATAACATATAACTTACTTTATTTCTATGTCTCATTATTTCTGCTTCTAAAAACTTAGCCTAACACAAAACTTTTTAAATTTAGACTTTCCTGTAATTTCACACTTTGGTGTCAGAAAAGGTATATATAGAATTAAGGCATCAAGGGTGGTATGCATATGATCCTTGCTCATTTTTCTGGAGATATCTTGTGGAGATATAACTTGCATATATTCCCTCCACACAGCTATTAAACATAGATTGCTACTGAGCATGTATTGAGTGTACTGAATGGTGATGTCCTTGCTGACTTGATTCCCACCTCAGTTATGAGACACAATATAGCATCTGAAATTTCAGTTCAGTCACTCCATTGTCCTTATCATGGGCTTCCCACCTTGATGGAGTTGGAGGTGAGGAAGGTCAATAATTGGCACTCCTACTCAATTTTTGAAGAATTAAGAAATACAAATTAGTTGGCTTATTGGGAGATCCAAATATTACCTTTGTGTCTGATTAAAGCAGATGGTGGAGAGTGCGGTTTATCCATTAACATGTTTTCTAGCACTGAATCCAAAATTTTGCTGTTTCCCTTTTAGTCTCAGTAATACGATATGGAGACAGTCCTTCACCCACCCTTGTAAAATGGAAGAGCAGAGCAGCTTCCCGAGGACAGTTCAATCCCAAGAACAAGCGGAGATAAAGGGGCTCCCAGTTTCTTCTTCTCAATTCAACAATCAAATAACTCCCTGAACTACTTAGGAAGAAGTTGGGTTGAAAGGCCAGACATGTTATGACAATGGACCTTAAGGAAACATCAGAGGTAGGGAGGAAGCATTCTACAATCCCTCCCATACACCAATATTCTCTAGCATTCTGTTCTCTTAAACCACTGAGCTTTATCATTAAGCTTCAGCTCAGCTAGGGGAGTGGCTTCCCCCGAGAGAAAGGAATCAGCAGCCTATCAAGACGTTCCTGCTCCCATCACTGAGTCACCCACCCCAACTATGATTCTGGGTATCCTTCTGGAACCACTGTTGGCAGTTTAGATTTCTGAGCCCAGAATACTCCAAAACAGGTCAAAAAACCACATTAACTAAATTAAATCTGTAGTCATTCTAAATCTAGAGCTGAAAATTTATTCCCAATTCTATTTCTTACTCCAAATTTTCTATCAGAGGTCCTGCAATTATATCAAATGGCTTAAATTCTAAGAATAAAATTCTGACATTATAGACATATCCCAAATTTGAAAGTAACCTCTTTAAATTATTAAATTCCCAAGGAGAAATTAAAGTCCAAATATTAGATCACCTTGAAAGTTCAAATACAAAAAACTTTAAGGTTCAAAGGAATTAACGTCTATGGTCAAATTCTCATGCCTTTGTGAGCTGCAGCTTGAAAATGTTAAAATCAGACTGTTAGGAGAAAGTCCAAAACTCATGCTGATGAATTTCTTTTTCTGCTTCCTCTAAGTCAGAGGCATTCCCAGTATCTGAAATGGGTATAGTTCCTTCAGGGATTCATAAATTGTATCATATCAAAGACAGGTTTTTACTAGCCACATTTTAAAGAGCCCAAAGGATAGTCATCTGGAAGAAAATAAAGTTGAATCTATATCATATTCCACGACCACTGATAAACTCAAAAAGAATCAAAGATTTAAATATATAAAGGAAAAACAATGCAACCACAAAAGTACTAAAGCAGACAAATTCCTTTATAAACTTGGAGAAATACATTTCTAAATGTGACTCAAAACCCATAAAAGAAAATGTTGATATATTTTACTATATTAAAAAAATAAGCAGGGTCAAAAGACAAATGACTGACATGGGAAGAAACATTTGAAACTCACATCAGAGGCAAAAGGTCCATCTCTCTCATATAAAAAGAACAGCTAGATTTCAAACAGAAATAAAACACTAAAAGTTCCCTAGAAAAAGGGCAAACGACAGCCAGTTCACAGAAAAAGAAATTCAAGTGACTCTTAAACAAATGGAAAGATATTTAACTCATTCGTATCTTATTATTAAATAATAAATACAAATTAAAACAACATTGAAGTAACACATTTCACCTATCAGATTGGCAAAAATCTCAACATTTCATAATACTCTGTTAATGAGGCTATGATGAAGCATATTGTAAGCAGAATGCAAAATGGTAAAAGACTTATGGAATTTGGTAATATATAAACAATGCTACATATGCATTTGTCTTTTTTTTTTTTTTTTTTTTTGCGGTATGTGGGCCTCTCACTGTGGTGGCCTCTCCCGTTGCGGAGCACAGGCTCCGGACGCGCAGGCTCAGCGGCCATGGCTCACAGGCCCAGCCGCTCAGCAGCATGTGGGATCTTCCCGGACCGGGGCACAAACCCATGTTCCCTGCATCGGCAGGCGGACTCTCAACCACTGCGCCATCAGGGAAGTCCCACACTACTATTTTTAATTGTAAAAGAGTGGAAATCACCCAAGTGTCCATCCACAGGGGAATATTTAAATAAACTATGATACATTCACATAACAAAATATTAATACTACAGCTATATTAATATTTTATACAATGAAAAAGAATGAGAAGCTCTGTACATATCGATATGGAAATATTTCCAGAATTCGCAATTAAGAGAAAAAAACAAGGTACAGAAGTGTATAAAATTTGATTTCCTTTGTAGAGAAAAGTAAAAATTAAGAATATATATTCACATTTGCATGCATTTGCATTTAAAAAATGACACAGGAGACATACATAATATAGGACCTACTAAAGAGTTTACCTAACTAGTCTGACTCAAACCAGACAGACTGGGTCTGTCCCCCTTACAAAGTAATTAAACTCTTTGAACCTATCTATAAAATAGGAATTATAGGAATTCTTACTGCACAGGATTGATACATAAAATAAATACATAAAATAAATGAGTCAACATTTGCAAAGGACATAGGACAGTATTGGGCATTTACTAAGTATTACAGAATTGTTTAAATAAGTAAAACTTACAGAGGATAGAACAGAAGTAAGAGCAAAAACGGAGAAGTGGAAGCAAAATGCACTTAGCATACCATTGCCTCTCTGAAAGAATGACATTTGAAACATTCCTGCCTTCCAGAAAAGTTTTAAAATTTGCACTCAAGATCACCAGATTTTATTTGAAGTACAATTTTTCCCTCTGCGACATGTTTTAAAAACCTCTTCATTTCTGTTCCCTCCTTTAACTCCCAGTTTCTGGCTCTCTGGTACTGCTGGAAGTGGAGATTCTAAACAAGCCCTACTATCTCCAGGAAGCAGATACTTTCAATCCTATACCACAGTGACTCTTTCCACTGCCTCTTGTTATAGAATTGCTAAGCTGGTGAAACCTGCCTCTCAGGGATGGCTTCTTTCTTATCCCATTTGTTTTGGCTGGAAAATCACTCTCAACAGATTCTTGAACTGAAACTGCAATTGATGCTTCTGAAGCCGAGACCCTACGGACCCAGGGAGAACTAATACCCCTTCCATATGCTCCTGTAGGCAGTGTCTTTCACCACTGAATTGTTCAGACCTTGAATAGCATTTTTTTCTGCTACATATTTTTCTGCAGCAATGAAATACGCCTCTAGTTTTTATTTTCTTCTCTCCTTCTCCTATACCTTTCATAAAGTTTTAGTTAATTTTTTAACCATTTAATCTGTTTAGGAAGTTGAGTTTCTAATAAGCTTACCCTGCTTATTAATTTGTTCTCCTCTCCAAAATATAAAGGATTATTGCTGTTCGCTGGAAATGAATACTTGCCTTCCTTCTTATCTTTTCTAGACATCAGTTTTTTCCTCATTTTTTCCTCTGTTTCTTAAATTCCAAAATCATTTCTACCATCAATGATGAAATCACTAAATTCTGAGTTTACTGAAAGTATCCACTGTTTAAACAAATCTCTTTTCCTCCACTTCCCTGAGATGGATAATTCCACAAAAAAAACTTTTCTCCCAACAGACTGATATCAAACCCATTCAAGCTTAACCTTAACTCATGTTTTTGCCTTGCCCCTTTCAGTATGCCTTATCTTGCTGAGCCTTGTCTTGAGTCCTAATTCTTGGGCATGTTCCTTTGAGGCACAAACTATACCTCCCTGCAAACCTACAAAAACTGTATTACCTGAAAATCACATAATCATACTTGGTGTATTCTACATATCCTCCTAGTTTTCTCACTGTTTACGATTCTGTTCTAATGCATTTTACATCATTTCTTATCTGTGACCTCTCAATGGTTTCCTGTTCCTTGACTCTCTTTGAAGGAGTCATACCATTTGAGATCTTGCCTCTTTCTCTTTTTGATTAATTTGGGACCTGGGGACCCTATTTCAATCTAGTAACAACTAAACACCTCTCCCTTTTCCAATACTCTGTTGTACAGCATTTAGATCCTCTTGAATCTCCACTTCTCTCTTATAGATGTCTACTGGAACTTCAAAGTGTCATTTCCTATGTCACCTTTGTCAATTCACTCCCTAATTTCTCAGGTTTTCTTCTAAAAAAAGTTTTACTTTCCTCCATCCTATTTTCCTTTTTGTTTCCACTCTTCCATTGTTCTATATTAACTTGAAGCACAAATTTTAAATTACTCTAACACTGCAAACTCCTAAGCAAAATCCATTATTAGAACTAGAGCACCCCAAGAGCAAGCCTTTATGACTTGCTTTCTTAGCCACTGTTTTTGCAATAATTTTATTTAGTTGTTTCTCATTCTGAATTTAAGAAGAAATTATATGCTCTGTAGAGTAAGGGTCCCCATTTTTTTTAAATTTTGATGTCCATCAACCTCCTATGGGTAGAGTCACAGTTTGAATCTCAGCAGTGAAAAGTCATGGTCAGATTGTATAAAATTACCAAATTTAGAGCCACCTGTGATCAAGAGGTAGGAGCAACTTTAAAACTTACCAACAAGTCACAGGATTCCTCCAACGTTCCCTCTCTTGACTCTGAAGGAGACTCAAAATAATATAAAATGGGGGGCCTCCCTGGTGGCGCAGTGGTTAAGAATCCACCTGCCAATGCAGGGGACATGGGTTCGAGCCCTGGTCCAGGAAGATCCCACATGCCACGGAGCAACTAAGCCCGTGCGCCACAACTACTGAGCCTGCGCTCTAGAGCCTGCGGGCCACGACAACTGAGCCCGCATGCCACAACTACTGAAGCCCGCACGCCTACAGCCCAAGCTCTGCAACAAGAGAAGTCACTGCAATGAGAAGTCTGTGCACCGCAATGAAGAGTAGCCCCCGCTCACCGCAACTAGAGAAAGCCGCACGCAGCAACAAAGACCCAATGCAGCCAAAAATAAATAAATAAATTTATTTAAAATATATATATATGGGACTTCCCTGGTGGTCCAGTGGTAAAGAATCCACCTTCCAATGCAGGGGACTTGGGTTTGATCCCTGGTCAGGGAATTAAGATTCCACATGCCACAGGGCAGCTAAGCCCCCGAGCCACAACTACAGAGTCTACGCACCCTGGAGCCAGCACGCCATGACTAGAGAAAGAGAAAATCCACACTCCACAACCAGAGAGAAGCCCATGCACAAAGAGGCCGCGCACCACAGCGAAAGATCCCGCATGCCTCAACTAAGACCCGACGAAGCCTAAATAAATAAATAATTAATAAATCTTTAAATATATATATATATATAAAGATAATCAGAATTTCAGCAGACTTTCTCTGTTACCAACCTAAGCCTGGCACTAACCACGTCCTGCAGATACCGCTGGATATAGCAGAAACACTTTGAGACCTAAAAACGGCCACTACATGAAAAGACTCTCTATAATTAAACCCTTGTCTCAGAGAAGGCTTCTTAGAAAAAATCAGGTATGCAGAATGTATGGTCAAGCAGCAGCAACTATTTGGCTAGGCTGCATTTAATAAGGACATCTCAGCGGTACTGGTCAGATTTTGCTTGCTGAGCCTATCAAAGTTTTCCTGCCTTTGCTTACAGCCCAGAGCCTGCAGACTTGCCTCTACAGAAATCAGTGTTTTCTTATATAAAACCCGTCACTCTCTTGTAAACAAAATCGTCACAAACTGCAACAACCCACTACAGCTGAAAATATGTGGTCAGCGCCTAGTCCAAAACTATCCAAGTTTAACACCTCCCACTCCAGCCATGCCATAAGCATGCCCAAAGTTTTACTCCATAAGCACTCTACAGCACAGAATTCCTCTTTTTTTGTTTTCTCTCTATGCCCACTTTACATTCTAGATGTTGTGGTGTGAGGAGGGTCGTGCGAGTAACGTCTCTCTTTTACCCAGGGAGAAATGAAAAACAAAAGAAAAGAAATAACGTAGCAGGAAAAGCAAACTATTTCCTTATAAATGCTAGCGAAGATGTTTAAGACTCTGGCTCATAACGGCAGGTTTGCTCATACTAAACTCCAGAATTAGACAGACTTACCAACTACGGCACAGACAGCAGCCAACGGCAAGATGGCGCACAGGCAAATTCCGCACTTGTCAACTTCACTGCCGGCCGGGGGGCGGAGTAAAGTGGGCACTTTCTAGAGACCGCTCCTCCCTAAGACGAAAGGAAGGGGCGGGTCATACACGCAGACTTTCTTTCAAAACTGACCAATCAAATAGCTGACTGCCGGCTCCACGGGAAGAAGTAAAAAGACGGAGAAGCTTTAGGCGTGTTGTTCTCATATATGTCCCTCCATAGTGAAAGAAACAGCATTGGCAGAGGTGTTCCCGTTCCTCTACATAATGTATAGTCTCGCTGGTGGGAATCTTTTCCCTCCATATCACAGCAATCTTTTGGCAAACTCACTATTTCTTTCTTTCTGTTACATCTTAATCCCCCTGGGCCGCGAGGGAACTTTTCCTGTAACCAGAGCGTGAGCTACAAGTCTTGTAGTGTATCTGACCTCTCCTAAACATGCCAGGTTGTTAATTATGGTAACCATATAATGTTTTCCAACCGATGCCCCTTGAAAGTGAAAGGGGGCAATAAAATTAAAATTATAAATTTTGGAGATTTTATATTGATGGATTTATACAGAGGGCAATTCAAAATTCATTTTGTAAAATAAAATTATTTCTAAAAATTAAAGCAGCTATATTTAAGCAAAACTTTTTTTTTTTTTTTCCGGTACGCGAGGCTCTCACTGCTGTGGCCTCTCCCGTTGCAGAGCACAGGCTCCGAACACGCAGCCTCAGCGGCCATGGCTCATGGGCCCAGCCGCCCCGCGGCATGTGGGATCCTCCCAGGCCGGGGCACGAACCTGTGTCCCCTGCATCAGCAGGCGGACTCAACCACTGCGCCACCAGGGAAGCCCTTAAGCAAAACTTTAAAATGTCTTCATTATAATATGAACATTAAAAATAACAGAATTATAATTATTCGCACATATTAATGTATTTTAGTGTTTCAGCCTTTATCGCCCGTAATAGTGAGTCACTAATATTTTTCTGAAGAATACATTTTTAATACGGTGTTATTGTTTTTAAATTTTTTAAACTGCCTACAGTCTTCTCAAATATGTATTTTATGGTTGATATATAGGAAATTTTGACATCTTTCCTCTTCACTGTGGATGATAATACTTTGAATTAAGAAAAACTCAAAAATTATGCTAAACAAAATCTCATTCCTATTTTTTCTTAAAATATGTAAATTTTTCAGTCCAAATATTTTCCCAAGTGCTGTCTTTCTGCCTCTACTCAAAGTAACAATCTTCAGCAAACATTCGTAGGACATAAGCTTCATAAAATAAGTTTTCCATTATTTATGATACTTTTGAAGGTTTTGCCAAATTTAGATGCTGCAAATTGGAAATACTTTTTTTTTTTTTTTTTTTTTTGCGGTACGCGGGCCTCTCCCTGTTGTGGTCTCTCCCGTTGCGGAGCACAGGCTCCCGACGCGCAGGCCCAGCAGCCATGGCCCACGGGCCTAGCCGCTCCACGGCATGTGGGATTCCCCCCAGACCGGGGCACAAACCCGTGACCCCCACATCAGCAGGCGGACTCCCAAGCACTGCGCCACCAGCGAAGCCCCTGGAAAGCCTTTTAAAGTTCATTTTATTTCTCTAAGAACGTGAATTTATCCTGTTATAATAGGAGCTCCATCAAAAGATTCTTCACATGGGTTAAAATATCCCAAGGAACAATTAGAGAATTTCAAAATTAAATTTTATATTGTTAGGGGAAACACTGACTGAAATCGCCAAGCCCTGGCCAGGCACCACAGTAATCACGGCATGAGGTCCCGGTAAGGAATGCAGAACTAACAAGCTATCACCAACCAGAAGAATTCGGGAAAGGTCAAAAGGAGAGAGGAGATGCCAGTCCATATGTCCTACCAACCTCCCAGAATCCTCGCTGGAATCTATCTTGACGGAGCGATGCGCGTGCCACCAGGAAGTACCCTGAGTCAGAAAGATTGAAAGTCAGAGATAACCGGAAACTAATACCATCACCATATAACCTGGGACTGCAAGCCATGTGACAGAGCCGTCGTCCTCCTCCTCCTTACGGTAAGAGAAGCCGACGGTTCTCTTACCGTCCTGCTCTCCGACCGGGTGACCCTTCCCAATAAAGTCTCTTGCTTTGTCAGCATGTGTGTCTCCTCGAACAATTCATTTCTGAGTGTTAGACAAGAGCCCACTCTCAGGCCCTGGAAGGGGATCCCCTTCCTGCAACAATATTATACAAAATTTAAAATCCACTTGAACTTGTTTAGGTTATTCCTTGATTTTGTAGAGGTAAATTTAAATGTCTTTCTTGTGTCACAAGGAAGTTATTTTTTTCAATAACTGCAGTCTACAAATCTTCAAAACCTGAATTTTATTAGCACAATTTTTAATTGTTTAATTAAAATTTCTAAATGATTTTAAAACAATGCAACAAAATTTTGTTTATAAAAATTGAGTAGCTCTGTAGACCACTGAAATCTATTTACAAAATGTATTTGTAAAGAATTAAATATTCATAAAATCCTATTTAGAAGCAACCAAAGAGAAAAAACATATGCTGTTATGTTTGAGTCTTTTTTTTTTCTTTTTTTTTGTACTCAATTCTGGTTTTATCACAAAGAGTTTTGTAGTTTGGTTCATCAAATTGTTATATACAGTAGTACCTTGGTATCAACGGGAATTGGTTCCAAGGACCCTTCCACCCCCAAAGAATACCAAAATTCATGGATGCTCTAGTTCCTTATATAAAATGCCATCGTATATGCATATAGCCTAACCTATGCACATTCTCCCATATACTTTAAATCATCTCTAGATTACTTATGATATCTAAAACAGTGTAAATGCTATTTAAATAGTTGCCCGTGCACTGCAAATTTAAGTTTTGCTTTTTGGAACTTTCTGGAATTTTTTTTTCAAATATTTTCAGTCTGTGTTTAGTTGAATCTGTGGATGTGGAACCCGCAGATACTGACGGCCAACTATATACAGGCATACCTCGGAGATATTGTGGGTTCAGTTCCAGACCACCGCGATAAAGCAAATATCGAAATAAATCAAGTTGCACAAAATTTTTGGTTTCCCAGTGCATATAAAAGTTATGTTTACACTATACTGTAGTCTGTTAAAATATGATAGCATTATATTTTTAAAAAACAATGTATATACCTTAATTTTAAAATATTTTATTGCTAAAAAATGCTAACCATCATCTGAGCCTTCAGCAAGTCATAGAAGTAACATCGAAGATCACTAATTCCAGATCACCATAACAAGTAAAATAAAATGAAAACTTTGAAATATTCCAAGAATTACCAAAATGTGACACAGAGACATGAAGTGATCAGATGCTCTTGGAAAAATGGCTCCACTAGACTTGCCCCAAAGAGAGTTGCCACAAACCTCCAATTTGCCACAAACCTCTACAAAACGCAATGGCGTGAAACACAATAAAACGAGGTATGTCCGTATGCATTATAACAATATTTGTGAAGTCTGACAATTACAGTTTATAAGTCAATTGCAGTTTGGATGCATTTATGAATTATGTACACACCACAGGCGATTTTGCAAATATAGTCATTGCATATATTTCTCAACAAGAATTTTTTTTTACTATTACCTTATGCCCTGCCAAATTTAAATTCATATTACTGCAAGTAACTTTATTTTAAATATAATCCTTTTAACTTAATACAAAATAACATTCACAAAAATAGCAGACATTTTACTTTTGAGGAATGAATTTTCAAGTTGTAATGTGATTTCCATGAGCTGAAAGGGGAAAAAAAAAAGCATGGGAAGTTATTTAACTTATTTTCTTCTTGAAGCATCTGATAGCAACAATATAAAACTGGCCTTATTTAACAGCCAATGTCTCAAACTACATGCACTAGAAAATTGGGGATTAAAAATAAGAAAAACTAACTAGATGAATAGTCATTTACTCTAAAGGAAAATGTCTATTTCACAATGTTATATGCAGATGTACCCTCTGCAATCATGTGTGTGTTAATTTCTTATCTTACAGTACACTCTTCTTAAAATAACCACTAACCTTTGAAGTAGATGCTGATGATTCTTCTGCAAGTCTATGTCTTCCGGTTTTCATAGTGATATCACTAATGTTCTCATGGTGGATGATAAAGAGTCACATATTTTGTGTACTTATTATTATTTGTGTACTTATCAACTCACTTAAAAACAGAAATTTAGTATCTAAAATCTCATTAAACATGAACTTTCCTTTTTTTCAATCTCATTGCTCATGAAAAGGCTTATTGCCAAATTTAAGTTTTACTGAACAATAAAATACTTATGTATTTATAGTATACAGTAAATGACAGAACAACTATAAGAAAATTCAGCCTACTATGTCTGAGCTCAAGAGTAGTATAAGTTAGCCTCAGCTGTGCAGGCATGTTTTGGGTACCCTTATCTGTAGTACTAGTTTCACTGAGCCCACCTTTTGGTATCTTAGGGACGCCCCCTGCCTCTCAAAGGCCTGTGCATGAACCAGGCCACAGCTGGATGGTACCCCAACCGGACGGTAAGCAGAACGGCATCAGATAGTTTGCTCACCACGACCAAGCTTTCCTAGCTGTCCTGAGCTGCTAGTGTCCCAGACCAGATTGCTTTATTAGTGAATGTCTTCCATAATGTTCTTAAGAGAAAGATCCTGGTTATGTTGGGTCTGGAAAGATCAGAACCAGAGCCAATCTGCTGTTGGGTTGTCTGTGAGGTTTGACCATGTGTTAACATCAGAATTTTGTTTATTATACATGTTTCATACATTTCTAAATGAGATCATGGCAGAAGCCAAAAGAATAAGGTCAAGAGCTAACAAATCCACCCTGACTTATTTTAATGCAAATGTAAATACTATTTTTCATCAAAAATTAAAAATCTGGGATAAATACTATATTTGACAAGATGCCAAGAAATAGGATATACCTTCTTTGGTGTGGCATGCTTCTGTGAGCCTGACACCTTCAGAACTCTCCAGATAAGGAGTGGAAGTGAGGCCCATTTGAGAAGATCTTCTCTAAACAAACTACATATATTTTGTTTACTTCCCTCCCTTGACAGTTATTTCTAACTACACAGATTTTGTTTTGTTCAGTCATAGAGCTGAATCTCAGAAGTGAGAAGCGGCACACTATGCTTGCCTCTCTTCTTTTCCCATAACTCTCTCTCCTCTATCTCTGAATACCAACCGCCCCTCCCCACTTCTCAGTTTAGATCCCACTCAGAAATCCATGTTGGGGAGAAGGAGTGATTGGAAATCTCTAAGGAAAATCTTGTCAATTGCCAGATTGGTTCTTTGCTTCATAATGGAATATGAGGAAGAATTCAACTAGAGAGCTAGATGGAAAACAGTAAGGGTAAAACAGATGAGAAGTGCATGATATAGGTCTTGGGGAGGCATTTATGGAGAGCTTTGGAGGCAGGGATAAGGGAATAACTGTGGAATATGGGGAAATGGATGGGACATAAAAGGGAATTTTAAGAAGTGTTCATTTCTATATATGCATACACTTCAAGGTGTTTAAGAAATCCAAGTGAATAAATTAATTTACTTGGAAATTGATTTTTAATTGCTGTGCTGTGATTCTACAACCATCATACTGCAATTGTATGATTTCAATAGGATAAAAAAGGAAACAAACAATGGAATTCAGGAGAAAATGTCATAAAATAATGTCTTGGTCAAGAAATGATTCAAGTTTAGAATAATTATCTAACTATATTAGCACTTGTAAGATGTGTTTAGTCTATGATACCAAGCTACACAGCCTTACAGCTTGACCATCCACACACAATTTCTTGAGACATTCTATGCTTCCTGGCAAGTTTTTGTTTTTTTCTTTATAACTAATACTTTGCAGGTTATCTGACAGAACTGACATCTCCATTTATCTAGATCATATGAAATGCTTGTCTAAATTTGTGATACTGCACTTCAAAAACTAATTTAAAAATTTCCTTGTTTCAAATTGCCACTTAACTGGCTCAACTGCCTGCTCACTAAGGTCTGGAGTCAATTAGCTAAATAAAGGGATGGTTAAGGGGAATGGTTTAATAGCAGTAGAAGGCTATATCTCCACGTCACAGTCCCAAAGCTTGGAGTCCCTTTCCTTAATTGTACTGCCATTTTTAGCTAAGGTTTAGGAAGAAGCCACTCTGCCCTGGTAATTCTTTTCCCTGGAACCTGAATGACCTCTAATTTTTACACCCTGCTGAGAGAAACATGTATGATTCTCTTCACAAACTTGTTCCATGTGCTGTAAGTGTAGAGACATGTATCCTCTATGGATTTTATTGAAGGACAAATGTTTCTTCCTCTATGTCCTGTCCTCTGGACTGATTTTTGGCTATTAGGTAATGGCAGTGCACACACCAGCACACCAAATAACACAGGTCAAAGGGGAATAAGGCTGGGGTTATTTTTTCATAGGCCGAAATTCTGTACTGATTATAAATATAATTATCCAAATACTGTGTTTTTTAAAATATCTCAGTGTGGTGAATCTAGGGCAAATGTATCTAAATTCCACAGAGGTTATCGACTGCCAAGAAGTAATGAAACATTGGTGTTCATTAAATAGGCCACTGAATAATGTTAATATGCATGACAGACTAAAGTTGCCTGCAATTGTATGACACTCCTCCCATTGAGAGGTAAGGTCTGAGTCCCCTCTTGTTGAATCTGAGAGGACCCTCTTTTGACCTATAGAGTATCGCACAAGTGCCATATTTGCGCCAGTTTGTAAGATGGACATTAATAGACTTGCCGCTTCCACTTCCTATCACTGAATGCTTGCTCTGGGGAAAGCTAGCTGCCCTGTATGAAATGTGACTTATGAGACTGCCATGCCATGGGAAGGCACAAGGTAGCCACATACAGAGAGAAATCCTCAAATAGCCACGACTGTAGGCCTCTCAGTCCATGCATCAGGCCTGTGAGTAAAAAAAAGTTCCTATGACTCCATCCTCACCTGCCATTTGACTGCAACTCCATGAGAGACTCCAAGTGAGAACCACTCAGTTGAGCCAAGAGAACAACAAAGAAAAATAACAAATTATGGTTTTAAGCCACCAAATGTGTTGGGGAAGTTCGTTAGGTCTCAATTGTTAACTGGGAATAAAACCCATCATTTATTGAGCATTTAACTCTGAGCCAGGTACTTTTCAAAACATATTCATATGAATCAACTCATTTAAACATCAAAATCACTCTTGAGGTAATTAGCCTTATTTGACTGACGAGAAAACTAAACAGCAGTGAGATTAAATAATATGCCTAACGTCACACACTACTAAGTGATATATGAACCTAGAGCCCCTAGACCAGCACTATGTTAACCTACCTCTAGGTAGTATGTTGTCACCTTACATATCTCAGTTTGTTGTTTCTCATTTACAGTATTATGCATTTGTGTATGTGTGTGTGCATGCCTGCCTAATAATTTATGCCAGCATGCATTGAACTCATTGAAAATACTTTCAGCTTCAACATATCAGATGGCAAGATGTATATAAACTATGAAGACACTATAAAGATTAAATTTAAAAGTAAAAGCATTACTATTAATACAAAAATATATCTATATCATATACATATGTTTCCATTACTTACATAGTACCAGACATGCTTCTTCCCTCAAATGAGAAAAACAAGTGAATAAGAATCACTGCTATATAAGCTCTCATCCATATGTATATCATGTAGTCTTAAGAGTAATACTGAAACATTGAAAGTAAAATAAAATACTAGATCACATGTAGTCTGTTCTTGAAGCGTTCGTAGCCAGGGGCAGTTAGAATTCCCAAAGATGAGGGCATGTTGACACAAGGAATACAACAGATCACTTTTTAAATTAGAAGTGTTAATTTTGCTTTTATGTACCTCATATCCTCAGAGTATTTCTTCCCTTACTCTGTTTTTATTTCCACAGTTTCTTTTCTATCTTTACATTATTCTTACATAATAATATAAAGATCAATTTGTATTCTAAGAAAGTCATTTCTTGCCATCAGGTAGGAGAAATGACGGATTTATTTTTGCATTTATATCCACAAAACCAACCAACACTAGATCAGCAACAAAAATGGTATCCACAGCACTAAACACCTATGATTGTGTCCACACCACTAAACACCTATGTTTCTGCACAAACAATTCAGAAATAAGAACAGCAGCAATTTTGAATATGTATCACATTACATTAATTGAAAAAGACTCTTCTCATTCTGTCTTCTCCAACTTATTGTTGTGGCACAAGGTTAACTTTTAATTGTATAAGATTTGAAAACTGATCTAAAAGTGGTAGAATGGCATCCCTTCTTTGTAAAGTATTTCTTTTCACTCTACTACTGGCCAACTTTAAAAACTATTGTGGAACTTCTTTCAAAATACTTCTTACCACTGTTTCTAATTTTTCTCACTCTCTTATCTCCTTGATACCATTTTTCTCTTCCTACTCTCACTATAGGAAGGAGTTTGGTGTGCGCTATGAGCAATGCACTAAAGTAAGGTTTTCATAGAATGACAATGTAATGTCAATGTTCTACTTCTGAAACCAGTGGAACCGATTCTAACCTATAGTTACTTATCAGACAATTTATTGCAAAACAATTTGTATTGTCTGCGTAAGGCATGACTTTAACTCAAAGAATGATTATTGTCAAAGAATCACAAATGAACACTTAAATGGCAAACAAAAGTTCTTAGGGGATATAAAAAGTTTTTAACCATGATATAGTGTGAAGCTTATCCTTTTTGTTTTCTATAAATATGCTCTTACCAAGTGGCAAGTGGGGAAAAGACAGTCAAGAACAGTAAAGCTATATTTATTATTTAGTAAAAATATACAACAACTTTGAAATACACAGATCTGAGTCTCTGTCCAATTGCTACCAACTAAATGTCAGAATTATAATTATAGAATCAGGATAATACCTTTAGTTAAGAGCATTTTTAAATGGTTGTTTTGATCTTTTGCATGTAGCTGTCCAAACTGGACTACTCTCTCACATCATGCACAAAAATAAATTTAAACTGGATTAAAGACTTAACTGTAAGACCTGAAACCATAAAACTTCTAGAAGAAAACATAGGCAGTAAGCTCTTTGACATCAGTCTTAGTAATAGTTTTTTGGATTTGTCTCCTCAGGCAAGGGAAACAAAAACAAAAAGAAACAAATGGGACTACATCAAATTAAAAAGTTTTAGCACAGTGAAAGAAACCACCAACAAAACAAAAAGGCCACCTACTGAATGGGAGAAAATATCTGCAAATACTATATCCAATAAAGGGTTAATCTCCAAAATATACAAAGAACTCATACAACTTAACATCAAAAAACAACTGAATTAAAAACTGGGCAAAGGATTTGAATAGACATTTTTCCAAACAAGACATACAGATGGCCAACAGGCACATGAAAAGATGCTCAACATCACTAATCATCAGGGACATGCAAATCAAAACCACACTGAGATGCCACCTCACACCTGTCAGAATGACTATTATCAAAAAGACAACAGATAATAAGTGCTGGCTAAGATATGGAAAAAAGGGAACCTTCCTGCACTGTTAGATGGAATGTAAATTGGTACAGCTGCTATGGAAAACAGGATGGAGATTCCTCAAAAAAATAAAAACAGAATGACCATATGATCCAGCAATTCCACTCCTGGGTATTTATCCAAAGACATGAAAATAATAATTAGAAAAGATATATACACTCCTACGTTCACTGCAGCACTATTTACAATAGCCAAGACATGGAAGCAATCTACATGCCCATCAATAAACAAATGGATTAAGAAGATATATACACATACACACACACACACACACACACACACACACAATAGAATATTACTGAGTGATAAATCATAAAAAAGGATAAAATCTTGCCATTGGGGACAACATGGATGGACCTAGAAGGTATTATGCTAAGTGAAATAAGTCAGACAGAGAAAGACAAATACTATATGATTTCATTTATATGTGGATTCTGAATGACAAAACAAACAAACAAACGTAACAAAACAGAAAGAGTTATAGATACAGAGAACAAATAGGTGGTTGTCAGAGGGGAGAGACATGGGGGGAGAAAAGAAATAAGTGAGGAACATTAAAAGGTACAAACTTTCCACCTGCAAAATGAGTCATGGGAATGAAATGTACAGTATGAGAAATATAGTCAATAACTTTGTAATATCTTTGTACGGTGACATAACCAGACTTATCACAGTGACCATTTTGAAATGTATAGAAATATCGAATCACTATGTTGTATAACAGCAACTAACATACATTATAGGTCAATTATACTTCAAAACAAACAAACTCATAGAAAAAGAGAGCAAATTTGTGGTTATCAGGAGTGGGGAGCGAGGTGGAGGGAGAATTGGATGAAAGCAGTCAAAAGGTGCAAACTAGGTATAAGATAAATAAGGTGAATAAGTACTGAGGATGTAATGTAGAACATAATAAATATAATTAACACTGCTATATGTTATTGATGAAAGTTGTTAACAGAGTAAATCCTAAGAGTTTTCATCATAAGGAAAAATACTTTTTTTCTATTTCTTCAGTTTTATATCTATATGAGATGATGGATGTTCACTAAAATTATTGTGATAATGATTTCATGATGTATGTAAGTCATCATTATGCTGTACACCTTAAACTTAAACAGTGCTGTATGTCAATTATATCTCAATAAAACTGCGGGGGGGACCTTTCCACATTAAAAAATGGGTGTTTTAATCATAGTACACAATCTTAAATTGGAATTGTATGAAGGAATTTGTTTATGCTACTTCTTTTAAATAATTATGTATTATTTTATCAAAATATATAAATAAAATGAAAGCTATTGTTGGCATACTGTCCTCTTTAGCAGTCAACTAAATTCAAATTATAAAATAAACTAAACCTATCAACAGCCAAGTACTATGCTATGATCCTCAGTTTGTTATAAGGCAATGGGCAAATTAATTTAATCTTGTTAAACTTACAAGATAAAACTGAACTTGTGATCAGGGAGCATAGTCCCTTTAATGATTATCCAAATATATATATATATATATAGTCACTTCACAGATAAAAAACAAATGTTATCAAATAATTTCATACGAAAGTTACTACAAAAATAGATGTAGGAAACATGGGGAAATGCCATGAGTTAATTCTACTAATGAGAATCAGAAATGCACTCAGTGAGTGGGGATATTAGTGCTGTGATTTATAGGAGTTCGTCAACAAGACAAGAGTAGAAGAAAGGCAATCACAGCAAAGGATATAGGTTGAAAAGACACCAATGTACAGTCATGCATATGTTCAGAGAATTTCATGTTGTCCTGAGTTGCTAGATGGTAGAAGAGGTGGAAGGAGGGGTTGAAGGTGACATCAGAGTTGGATTGTGTTGGGCCCTGAATGTAATGGTCAGGATTAATATTTTATTCCAAAGGTGATGGAGAACCAACCAACAGAGACTTAAAGGTAAGTGTTAAATGAACCGAAATATTCTGACATCAGTAATGTAGAATGGGTGGAGCTGGAGATGCGAGATCAAGGAGCTTAAAGAAGGCCACCACTTGAGCAGAAATGCAAGGAGTAATTGTGTAATGAAAAATGGATTACATATCACTCAACCTACCTTAAATGTGAGTGGATTAAATGCTCCAACCTTTATGATGCATGCCAGCATTTTAGATCTGCTCTTTGAAAGATGTATTCGAATAATTCAGTTAGCACAGTCTCTACAGGGCATTTTCAATTCTATGGTTTATTCTTAAGAGTGGCCAGAAGGTATTATTCTATTCACAATGCTTCCTTTTCCTAAATAAAAAGCAATAGCTTTTCCCCTCACATTTGCTTTTCTGCTAAAAGAAACATTAGACTGAGCCTTACTTATGAGTCAGAATGTATTGTTCTCATTTATGGGGGAGTATTATATATTATATGATGGATTGGTTAGAAAATTATGCACTTGAAAATACACAAAAATAGAATGATGACTTTACCCTTTCCATTTTGCATTCAGGAGAAGAGAGGATTTTTCATTACTTTCTCTCCATGACACTGGTAGGAACACCATAAACTATGAGGGAAGGAGTTTTGTCACCATAAGTTTACACTAGTGAGTGAGGAGGCAAAATGCAGGAGGCTGAAGGAAGAAATGGAAATGTATCAGAGTGCTGGAATAAATGCCAACTGAGATATCTCCCTCTGTTAAGAGTACACATGTATCAATCTGTTTAGTTTTCAACTGATAAATGCACATGGCACATCTTGACAATAATATTCTACAAGCAGACATATGGGCCTTACTTAATAAAAGATACCACTGATTAGCATTTATCTTAATGGTAATGATACAGATTCCTGAATTCGTTTGTCTAGAATACCAGGTTGATGCATGTTACTGAAGAGTTTTTAAATGAGAACACAATCCAAACAATGTTAAATGAATGACATTATTTATATCCTCCAGAATAAAATGACAGGGATAACATTTAAGAATTCACATGATGGATGAATATTTGACATCAAGAAAACATACTGGAATATAATAGCAAGAATTTCATATAATTTACCTCAGGAGAGTGATTAATTTTCAAAATGCACAGAGGATGATCATACAGATTAGGTAACGTTGTAAGCAAGTTCACAATTACTGAACCAGCCCAGGGTTTATTCTCATAACCAAGTGGCCAGCATTGAGCTTCTGCTACAAATTAGAAAGAAAATTAATGTTTAAATATGAGCTATGTAGAACTTATTCATAGACGTTTAAAACAAATGAAACTAGGATAATTTAAATAATTGATATAATCCAATTTGAAAAGTCAAAATACCTCTATATGTTCCATTAACTTATTTTTCTTACCTCTCTATTCATGCTTGTGTTTGAGAATAGCTTTGTTTGATGTTGACTTCAACTTTCTTCTACATTAGCTACACCTCTCTATTATCAATACTGACAATAAAAGGCAGGTACTTTCTAACTAGTATTCAGTTCAGTTGGAAATAGGATCTGGTGATCAGTGAGACTTTCAGAAATTTAAAAAAAAAGCACAAATCACTACACAATAAAGGGGCTATATACTTTAAATATTGAAAATTTAATAAAAATATTTGCATAAGAGTAGGGAATTGCCATACAATTCTGCAGCCTGTGGAAAGAAACCACATTCACAGAAAGATAGGCAAAATGAAAAGGCAGAGGACTTTGTACCAGATGAAGGAACAAGATAAAACCCCAGAAAAACAACTAAGTGAAGTGGAGATAGGCAGCCTTCCAGAAAAAGAATTCAGAATAATGATACTGAAGATGATCCAGGACCTCAGAGAAAGAATGGAGGCAAAGATTGAGAAGATGCAAGAAATGTTTAACAAAGACCTAGAAGAATTAAAGAACAAACACCTAGAAGAATTTAAGAACAAACAAACAGAGATGAACAATATAATAACTGAAATGAAAAATACATTAGAAGGAATCAATAGCAGAATAACTGAGGCAGAAGAACAGATAAGTGACCTGGAAGACAGAATGGTGGAATTCACACTGCTGCGGAACAGAATAAAGAAAAAAGAACGAAAAGAAATGAAGACAGCCTAAGAGACCTCTGGGACAACATTAAACGCAACAACTTTTGCATTATAGGGGTCCCAGGAGGAGAAAAGAGAGAGAAAGGACCCGAGAAAATATTTGAAGAGATTATAGCCGAAAACTTCCCTAACATGGGAAAGGAAATAGACACCCAAGTCCAGGAAGCACAAGGAGTCCCAGGCAGGATAAACCCAAAGAGAAACATGCCGAGACACATAGTAATCAAATTGACAAAAATTAAAGACAAAGAAAAATTACTGAAAGCAACAAGGGAAAACAAAAAATAACATACAAGGGAACTCCCATAAGGTTAACAGGTGATTTCTCAGCAGAAACTCTACAAGCCAGAAGGAAGTGGCATGTTATACTTAAAGTGATGAAAGGGAAAAACCTACAACAAAGATTACTCTACCCGGCAAGGATCTCATTCATATTCGACAGAGAAATGAAAAGCTTTACAGACAAGAAAAGCTAACAAAACTCAGCACCACCAAACCAGCTCTACAACAAATGCTAAAGGAACTTCTCTAAGTGGGAAACACAAGACAAGAGAAGAACTTACAAAAACAAACCTATAACAATTAGGAAAATGGTAATAGGAAGATACATATCGGTAATTACCTTAAATGTGAATGGATTAAATGCTCCAACCAAAAGACACAGGCTCACTGAATGAATTCAAAAACAAGACCCATACACATGCTGTCTACCAGAGACCAACTTCAGATCTAGGGATACACACAGACTGAAAGTGAGAGGATGGAACAAGATATTCCATGAAAATGGAAATCAAAAGAAAGCTGGAGAAGCAATACTCATATCAGATAAAATAGACTTTAAAATAACGAATGTTACAAGAGACAAGGAAGGACACTACATAATGATCAAGGGATCAATCCAAGAAGAAGACATAACAGCTATAAATATATATGCACCCAACATAGGAGCACCGCAACACAAAAGGCAACTGCTAACAGCTATAAAAGAGGAAATCGACAGTAACAAAATAATAGTGGGGGACTTTAACACCTCACTTACACCAATGGACAGATCATCCAAAATGAAAATAAACAAGGAAACACAAGCTTTAAATGACAAATAGATCAGGTACATTTAATTGATATTTATAGGACATTCCATCCAAAAACAACAGATTACACTTTCTTCTCAAGTGCACACGGAACATTCTCCAGGATAGACCACATCTTGGGTCACAAATCAAGGCTCGGTAAATTTAAGAAAATTGAAATTGTATCAAGCATCTTTTGTGACCACAACGCTATGAGATGAGATATCAATTACAGGAAAAAAACTGTAAAAAATACAAACACATGGAAGGTAAACAATACGTTACTAAATAACCAAGGGATCACTGAAGAAATCAAAGAGGAAATCAAAAAATACCTAAAGACAAATTACAATGAAAACACCATGATCCAAAACCTATGGGATGCAGCAAAAGCAGTTCTAAGAGGGAAGTTCAGAGAAATACAAGCCTACTTCAAGAAACAAGAACACTCTCAGATAAACACTCTAACCTTACACCTAAAGGAACTAGAGAAAGAAGAACAAACAAAACCCAAAGTTAGTAGAAGGAAAGAAATCATAAAGATCAGAGCAGAAATAGATGAAATAGAAACAAAGAAAACAATAGCAAAGATCAATACAATGAAAAGCTGGTTCTTTAAGAAGATAAACAAAATTGATAAACCTTTAGCCAGACTCATTAAGAAGAAGGAGGATTCAAATCAGTACAATTAGAAATGAAAATGGAGAAATTACAATGGACACCACAGAAATACAAAGCATCCTAAGAGACTACTACAAGCAACTCTATGCCAAAAAAATGGACAACCTGGAAGAAATGGACAAATTCTTAGAGAGGTACAACCTTCCAAGACTGAACCAGGAAGAAACAGAAAATATGAACAGACCAATCACAAGCAATGAAATTGAAACTGTGATTAAAAATCTTCCAACAAACAAAAGTCCAGGACCAGATGGCTTCACAGGTGACTTCTCTCAAACATTTAGAGAAGAGCTCACACCCATCTTTCTCAAACTCTTCCAAAAAATTGCAGAGGAAGGAACACTCCCAAACTCATTCTATGAGGCCACCATCACCCTGATACAAAAACCAGACAAAGGTAGTACAAAAAAAGAAAATTACAAAAATACTAGTAAATAGAATGCAACAACACATTAAAAGCATCACAGACTATGATCAAGTGGGATTTATCCCAGCGCTGCAAGGATTCTTCAGTATATGCAAATCAGTCAATGTGATACACCATATTAACAAACTGAAGAATAAAAACCATATGATCATCTCAACAGGTGCAGAATAAGCTCTTCACCCATTTATGATAAAAACTCTCCAGAAAGTGAGCATAGAGGGAACGGACATCAACATAGTAAAGGCTATATACGACAAACCCACAGGAAACATCATTCTCAACGGTGAAAAACTAAAAGCATTTTCTCTAAGATCAGGAACAAGACAAGGATGTTCACTCTCACCACTATTATTCAACATACTTTTGGAAGTTCTAGCCACGGCAATCAGAGAAGAAAAAGAAATAAAAAGAATACAAATTGGAAAAGAAGTAAAACTGTCACTGTTTGCAGATGACATGATATTATACATAGAGAATCCTAAAGATGCCATGAGAAAGCTACTAGAGCTAATCAATGAATTTGGTAAAGTTGCAGGATACAAAATTAATGCACATAAATCTCTTGCATTCCTACACAATAACAAAGAAAGACCAGAAGGAGAAATTAAGGGAACAATCCCATTCACCACTGCAACAAAAAGAATAAAATACCTAGGAATATACCTACCTAAGGAGGTAAAATACCTGTACTCAGAAAACTATAAGACACTGATGAAAGAAACCAAAGATGACACAAACAGATGGAGAGATATACCATGTTCTTGGACTGGAAGAACCAATACTGTGAAAATGACTATACTACCCAAAGCAATCTACAGATTCAGTGTAATCCCTACGAAATTATCAGTGGCATTTTTTTACAGAACTAGAAAAAAGAATCTTAAAATTTGTATGGAGATACAAAAGACCCCGAATAGCCAAAGCAGTCTTGAGGGGAAAGAATCGAGCTGGAAGAATCAGACTCCCTGACTTCAGACTCTACTACAAACCTGCAGTCATCAACAATATGGTACTGGCACAAAAACAGAAATATAGATAAATGGAACAGGATAGAAAGCCCAGGGATAAACCCATGCACCTAGGGTTAACTAATCTATGACAAAGGAGGCAAGGATATACAGTGGAGAAAAGACAGCCTCTTCACTAAGTGGTGCTGGGAAAACTGGACAGCTACATGTAAAAGAATGAAATTAGAACACTCCCTAACACCACACACAAAAATAAACTCAAAATCGATTAGAGACCTAAATGTAAGACCAGAAACTATAAAACTCTTAGGGGAAAACATAGGAAGAACACTCTTTGACATAAATCACAGCAAGATCTTTTTTGATTCACCTCCTAGAGTAATGGAAATAAAAACAAAAATAAACAAATGGGACCTAATGAAACTTAAAAGCTTTTGCAAAGCAAAGGAAACTACAAACAAGACGAAAAGAGAGACCTCAGAATGGTAGAAAATATTTGCAAACGAATCAATGGACAAAGAATTAATCTCCAAAATATATAAACAGCTCATGCAGCTCAATATTTAAAAAACAAACAACCTAATCCAAAAATGGGCAGAAGACCTAAACAGACATTTCACCAAAGAAGATATACAGATGGCCAAGAAGCACATGAAAAGCTGCTCAGCATCACTAGTCATTAGAGAAATGCAAATCAAAACTACAATGAGGTATCACCTCACACCGGTTAGAATGGGCATCATCAGAAAATCTACAAACAACAAATGCTGCAGAGGGTGTGGAGAAAAGGGAGCCCTCTTGCACTGTTGGTGTGAATGTAAATTGATACAGCCACTATGGAGAACAGTATGGAGGTTCCTTAAAAAACTAAAAATAGAATTACCATATGACCCAGCAATCACACTACTGGGCATATACCCAGAGAAAACCATAATTCAAAAAGACACATGCACTCCAATGTTCAATGCAGCACTATTTACAATAGCCAGGTCATGGATGCAACCTAAATGCCCATCGACAGATCAATGGATAAAGAAAATGTGCCACATATATACAATAGAATATTACTCAGCCATAAAAAGGAACGAAATTGGGTCATTTGTGAGACGTGGATGGACCTAGAGACTGTCTTACAGAGTGAAGTAAGTCAGAAAGAGAACAAATATCCTATATTAACACATATATGTGGAAGCTAGAAAAATGGTACAGATGAACCGGTTGGCAGGGCAGAAACAGAGACACAGATGTAGAAAACAAACATATGGACACCACGGGGGGAAAGTGGCAGGGGTGGTGGTGGTGGTGGGATGAATTGGGAGATTGGGATTGACATATATACACTAATATGTATAAAATAGAAGACTGATAAGAACCTGCTGTATAAATAATAAAATAAAATAAAATAATTTTTTTAAAAAAAGAGTAGGGAATTACCTTAGTCAGTTCAGGCTGCCATAACAGAATACCATAGACTGGGTGCCTTAAAGGACAGAAATGTATTTCTCACAGTGTGTAGGCTGGAAGTGCATGATCAGGGTGCCAGCATGGTTGGGTTCTTTCAGGTTGCAGACTGCCAGCTTTTTAGTGTATCTTCATGTATCAGAGAGCACAGAGAAGAAGCAAGCTCTCCTGACTCTAATAAGGGTACTAATCACATTCTTGAGGGCTCCACCCTTATGACCTCATCTAATCCTAATTATCTCCTCAAAGCCCCATGTCCTAATACCATCACATGGTGGGGTGGGGTTTCAACATATGCATGTTGGAGGGACACTAACATTCAGTCCATAACAAGAATCATGTTGAACTGAACAAATACAATTAAGTATGAAGGGGACTTAATTAATATATCATAAAAGTGAACAACAAAAAAGGAAACTACTTACACTATGTAATTTATTGGTGTGCATCATACACAAACGTGTGTATGTTGTGGAAAATCTGTGGTCAACTTTTTTTCTCTCAGGTATGTTCTCTTTTTAAAAGATATAAATCAAAAAGCTGAATTTTTCTTCAGAAAACCATTGTTTTAGAACAAGAAAGGTTACATTAAAAATGTTTCATGGTACATTATAAAATATTTTTAAAAAAACACAAAATTTTCATTAAAGAAATGTTCAAAGTGCTTCATCTCATCAAAATAATTACACTAATATTCTGAGCTAGATATTTTAAAACATAAGCTCACAGATTTTTATAAGTTAGCATTCTTCAGTTTCTCAGAACTTTGGTTTCACAAGTTAGGATTAAGTCATAGATATCTATACTTTATTCATTTTGACTCATCAGAAAAGAAATTTTGTGTATATATATATATATATATATAGTACACACACAATTGATACCCTTTTAGTTAATCAAAACCACATAAAGGCTTTTATTGTGTCACATTAGATCTCATGGGCCTTAGAAATTTTCTTCATCCACGTCACCCACAAAGAAATTTCCCAACCATGAGAATTTTGCAAAACTACAACCTAGATGTTATTGGTCATGCAGGGAATTAAAGGTAAGTAAAAACAGAGCTTCAAACGTGAAATATTATGTCAGAAACAATACTGCGACCAATTTAAAGGAAGGATATTTATATGCAGAAAAGAAGTTCTTAAGCTCCCCAAATATTCCAAAGATATTTATGTTTATTGTTTTAAATTGAAATTGAAAAATTGCATTAGATGGATACAATGTTTGTATTTTAGTGATTCCAGAGTTTAGCTCCAATATATGTACCTTAAAATATAAGTATCTGTGATCAAATTTTATGGAAATTTTAATCCTTATTACCTTAAATACTCCTTCTCCAGCAGAAGTTGAAACCTGAATTATTTCCCATGCTATGCTCAGGTATAAATTTTGTTTCTAAAAAGCAAAGGAAGTTCATTACCACCAGTAATAAGTTTAACTTTGAGAAGGGAAGTTTGCTTAAAGAGATAGAATTTAAAAAAATCACTTTCTGATGAATTATTTAAAAATACTAAACCAACATTTGATAATATCCCTATTTTCAAAATAAATCTGCCAAAACAAAATCATAATGACTATGTGCTCCTCATTATAATTTACCTCATTATAATTTATAATACTCTTACACAGAATAAAATCATCAATTTCAGGGAGGCAAACGTGATTGCTATAAGCCCCAGAAATGTGTAATTTGTAAGAAAACTGTATCCCCATGAAATCAAAACACCTGTATCTCTTACCAAATTTTGAACTGTTTAAATATCATACTTTATTATCTGCTTTCTGATTGAGCAAGAATAATGAAGCTCAAAGGATGACAAAATTAGGTTTTATGATATAATAAAATATGTATAATTATTATTCTTTACTTTCATGATAAGGAATATTTTCAATTGTACAATGAAGCAAACAACTTAAAATTATTCAGAGGTCAAGCAGATAAGATTTTATTCCTTGGTTTGTGAAATATTCCACTTGAAAATCTGAACAGAATACTATATTTCCTCTTCAGTTTTCAACACTTTTAGCAGAAAATTGTTAACTTTTCATCATTAAGGATAAACCAGAGGAAAATTTAACCTCTTATTTACTATGGCCATTCAATGTCTTGTAACATAGAGCATGGCTTTGCATGAAAACTTTGGATTTTGATTCAATTTACAGTGAAACTTGGTAAAATCATAAAGCCTTACCTCATCAACCAACAATAATTTGTATGTATCTTGAAAAACGAAAGCCCGGATTTACTGTATGTTTGAACTAGGAAACAGTATACATAATAGTAAAATGACAAAAAATATGCTCCAGTATATCAGCAAACATCTGCAAAGATGGAATGCAGACTACCATTCACAGATACAAATGGCTGAGAATATGTCAGCCAATGGTTAACTGCAATAATATTAAATCTTTATTTTCTATTATTATAGTTTCTTTTCCTTCCCCAACGGGGAGTCCTTTCTATCAATTGTATTATCACAGATTTAATCCAGTTTTAATACCTGATTCCAATGACACCTGATAAGCAGAAGGGAAAAACCACATAGCTCTCGTTGTTAGTAAAAGATATCAGCAAAAGATAATCTGGTCAACCTTGATCTAATGGAAATAAAAATGACAGATGAATTCAATTTAGAAGGGTGAAATAAAAGCATTTATAATTCACTCCTCTGCTATGAAATCCCTCCAAAAATAGCATAATAATGAAAAATTGGGAAGAAAAATGAAAACCATATCTGTAATTACAAGTAATTGACCATAAACTATAATAAATAGCTTTCAAATGAAGAGACATTTGCACTAACAGGAGAAAGAATATTAACTGGCATACATATCCTGATAGGATATAGATCTTACTGAGTGTTAGGGTCCTGAGATGTCCTCCAAAGACTGAAGCCACCATGACATGGAGTATGAAAAGGCAAGAGAAAAGCATAGGTTTCCAGTTATTTATTCCCAAATGGTAAAATATGGGGGTAAAGAAAAAATTGCCAGTGGACTCTACTTGATAGCTGTGAAACAGCCTGCTGGATGATACGGATTACTGGCATTACAGTGGGAAAGTTGGAAGAAGTGGCAATAACCATTAAAGCACTAACAACGCAGAGAAAGTAAAACTGAGAGTTCTACACCGTGAGCCAAATAGACCACCCAGATGTCAACAACAGAGAAATAACATGGTCCCTGGGCAGAAGATAAAACAGATTTGGGGAGGTGGGCTTGAAACCTGAAATTTAAATAGCTGCTGTGGGCTGATCTGATTCACTCTCCCATCACTTCCCACACTATAGTTCAGTAAATAGCTGGCTTCATTCAGTGATTAATAGAAAGAAACCAGCCTGGAACATAGGCAAAGGACAAAAACACAATGGAAAAGCAGATGAAGTTCATACCAGGGAAAAAAATTTTTTCACGAAACAGAGGAAAAATTTTTATAAATATTTCTCTGTAGTCTCAAATAAATTATAGACATGATCTCATTAAGAGAGTGAGAAGCTCAAAGAAGAGAGATTTGAATGAACAGATTATAAAAACAAGCAGAAAGAAATGAAAAAATGAAGTGGCACAGACCAAGAAAGCAAGGGAAAAGAAGAAGCCCATTATGAAGGTGAAAATTATTTTAGAGGTTACAAAACAGAGTAAACACAACTGAAAACTCACTTGGGTTATGGCTGACAAAAGTTGACAACAAGTTTAAAAACATAAAAGTGATTGTAGAGAATACTATAAGGAGATATGGAAACAAAAGAACATTCTGAAAAAAATCATTTAGACACATAATAGGAAAAAAATAATTCCTGAAATAAAGACTGAAATCTGGGATAAAAAGACATGGTGTCCATCAAATCTTCTGCTTTGATTAAACACTATAAAAATTTCAATAATTTCTTAAGTTTTAGCCTTATATTTTTATCTTAAATTTAGACAAAGGTAAATTTAATGCTTTAAAATTATTTAACAGCATTCATATATGGCATATTTGGCTCCTAAATTTACAAAATTCTGTCTTTTAATCAATCAGTCTGCTTTTCAAAACAAACATCTATACAAAAGTATCTGGCATGATACTCATGAAATATTAACAATTTCTCCATGGTGGGATTTTGAGACTCTTTTTAATTTTCTGCAATACCTATCTTTATTTTTAACAATCTCATAGCATTTTTACAAATGACAATGAAGTCACTGGGATTAAAAAAAGAATTAGAAGGCAAAGATTAATTGAGAGGGAAAAGAAAAGTTAGACATCCCAATTTTTGTACTACCTCAAGATTCATGGCCCTCCATTCCATAGCTCATACAGCAATCAAATGATTTCTCTAAAACAGAAGCATAGCATGTTCATTTTCATCTTATTATCCTGCAAGATTTTTAATAAATTGCCACTAATCCAGGATCACGTCTAATCTCTTAGGTAATTTACACAAAACTCTCTCTAATCCACCCCAGCAGGTCTTTCCAACATCAGCAACTCTCACTTCCCACTTTCACCTTCCCTCCCAATACCTTGAACTATCTGTAGTAAGAGTTCCCCTTGAAGTTCCAAATATGTAACTCTTTTCAAGCTTCAGATGGCGGTACAAATGTGCTTTTGTTGCTTGTGGGAGTAGGCAGAGGGGCAAGAACTCCCAGTCATTCTACAAAATCCAGTTAATATCTCTGTGGAGCCTTCCCTGCCATCACTCTTTTTGCTCCACATCAACAGTCATAAAATTACATGCATCCTTTTTTTCCACCATCTATACTAATGCCATGCCAAGTAATATTAGAGCCTGATGCAAATGGAAAAATTATTAATACTGATCCCATATTTTTTAAAATTTGGGTATTTTGTTCCTCATCAATTTTTGCATAAATTTTGATTTTTTTAAATGACTGAAAAATGACCTTTCAAAGTTCATTCCAGCTCGGTGCTTTTATCCTTGTCACTAACTTCTCTATGATTCATGTCCATCTGTGAAAAAGGGTGACTCTACTCTCTGCCGACTTGAATTCAAGATTTGTGAGGTCCAATTTAAAGTACACATTATTCAAATGCTCTGTATATACACAAATGCAAGTCATTTTCAACTGTGGATTAATCATGTAAATATATTATCATCCCTAGTCATGCCTGGAGGAAACTAGAAGTTATTATGTAGCAGTTAGTGGCCAACTTGGAATTGAAAGCTAGAATATAGATCCTGGTACTAAAGAAAACAATTCTGAATTTCATCTTTAAAAGATAGAGACATACATGGGCTTCCCTGGTGGCGCAGTGTTTGAGAGTCCGCCTGGTGATGCAGGGGACATGGGTTCGTGTCCTGGTCTGGGAAGATCCCACATGCCGCGAAGCGGCCGGGCCCGTGAGCCATGGCCGCTGAGCCTGCGCGTCCGGAGCCTGTGCTCCTCAACGGGAGAGGCCACAACAGTGAGAGGACCGCATACCGCAAAAAAAAAAAAAAAAAAAAAAAGATAGAGACATACAAAGGTATCATTCTCAGCCATTCTTCTTCACAAATTGCCAGGATTTAGGCTCTAATAATGACTCTTGTGACATTTTCTCATAGTGAAAAGTGACTGTTTCTTCACAAAAGTGTTCCATTTAACACAGCTCTGAGTTATTGAAAAGATAGAAATGGTGCTCAAAATAAAAAATTTAGTTTTGAATTCATTTGATGGAATTGAGTTAAGGAAAGCAAACTATGCGTTTTTATTACTAACGCTGTGTGCAATTGAAATAATTTCTTTTCATACGAATGAGTAAACATACTGGTCAATTTATTCTTCCAATTAAGAATCCCTGGTTAAGTTTTGTCCTTTCTCTTTGTTTGGCCACCTGATTTATTTTAAAATCTTTTTCTAATACAAAGGTAAGGAAAAAACTGTGAATCCACCTGTATCACTGATCTACAAATCTAAAATCATTTATTTTTATCCCTTTAAAAATCTGTAAAAATTTAAAGAAGAATTTCTTTTTAAAAAAGGAAGCCAATGAACGATTTCTTAAGAATAGGCTAACAGACAAGCAAGGAGTATATTCCTTACCAAAGAAATAAGGTCATTTTTTTGGAATAAAGACCAGTCATAGCTTCCAACCACAATTTCAAACATTGTCCTCAAGGCTAGAAATCTACTCACATTCATGAAATAATTTATTATCAGCTTTTTTGTATAAGTACTTTTTATTAAATATATACATATATACAAATTTTACTAGGCTTCATATTACTGGCATCAATTTGTAAATGAGGGGTTTGGATTGGATGATTTCTGAAGTATTCTTCAGCCTTAAAATTATTGATGATTCTAAGAAATACCTAGAGACATAGCCAAGAAGGAATTCTCAGATATGACCCACAATTAATATTTGGCGTCTGCACATTTTACAGGTCTCATATACAACCATTCCAAGGCAATGCAACAACTAAAAAACTAATGCCAATTAATTAATATCATTTCTTTTCTAAAAAATAAGAGATCCTGTTTGCAAGGTGGCCATTTCTACCAAAATGTTCCCCAAACACCCAGAACACATTCATTCACCTACCCCAGATCAGGAAGAGAGAAGTACAGAAGAAAAATCTTGGAAGTAACACAGTAAAAAACTAGACCCAGATTTAGTGGCCTAGGACTGCTGCAAGAAATTCAATTAAGTTGTTAAGCCTACCTAATGAAAAAGAAAAATCAGCTCATGAAAATCCTGATAAATTGCATAACAGAGTCAGCAGTATTCTACGCCCTGGCTATAATTTTTTTTCTTTACTCCAGGCCTTTGCTGTTCTTTTAAAATACTCACCTTCATTATGAAACTATACAAAAACTCCCCCCTCCAAAATAAACACAGAACTGCCCAGAAATACAGAACTATGGACACAAAAACTCCCTAGAAGCTTAGCATTTCACCAGTTGATATAGATCTATGTTGGGAAAAGCATCTAAAAAGCCTTGTACTGGATTCCTAATTCTGATGATTCTGTGATTCTGATCAAATTATATTCTGTGATTCTGATCGAATTTGAGACAGGTAATCTATAAGGTCTTACAGTGCCCAGATTTCTACTTTGAGGTACACAGTGCTTTTCACTTAGAGAACAATCTGCACCACATTTTCGTTATACTCTGAAGTCAATTGCTGAAGTTGTGCTAATGTGTACTAATCTCAAAAGTGGCTCTATGAAGAATACACTTGTTATCCTCTATCAATATAGGAGAAACAAATATTTTGAATATGTCATCAGACTCTAAATAAATTTCCTCCATTAAAGAATGCAGTGTCTGCTGCTAGTTGATGGTTCATTAGCATGCATTGACTGTTCTACTATTTGAGTAACATTGCAGGTAAAGGTGAATAAGCTTATCTAGAGAGACAGTGTCTAGCATAGTGCCTGGAATGTGGTAGGCTCTGAATAACTCTATGTTGAAAGAATACATAACTGAATGAACTATTATCAAAAGGAATTCATACAATAAGTTAAACTTTGGCTCAAAGCACAAATTTTCAAGTCAACTGTTAAGTCCTGTTTGGCCAACATGCAGGGAACACATTTTCCCTGGTCTCTGTCTTTGTTGCAGCAGAGGTTTCACTCTATTGGTCAGTATTTGTTGTGTTCCATTTTCCTTTTAAAAATGTTTCATTTAACAGGGAAAGTCCTTTTCTTGAAGATACTAAGAGGATCTCCAAAGGTCACCGCATATCATATCCGATAATTCTGATTAAGGGCAGTGCCACTGGGAAATTTAGGGTGGCTGGTTGATATTCATAGTGTGTATTAGAAAATGTCATAGTCTGTTTTCAAATTTCAATGCATAAATATGCACCATGGATCTCTAATAGCCCTATTTTTCTTGTCCCAACTTTCCAGGATGGTCTGTATCCTGTCTAATTTGAATGTTGAATTGATTCTATTTAAATCATCTTTCTGAAATGAAAGATGGCTCACTTTCCCTTCACTGAGGAATTAATTAACTCTCCCAATGACTGGCTTGAATTTTTTAAATGGAAAACTTACATGGAATTTTTATTTTAGTGAAGAACAACTGTTTATCTTTAAAAACATTTAAAAAGACATTCTGCATGAAGTTCATCATCTTTTAGGAAATTATTATAGCAACAAAATTACATTAGACTTTCTGATTTCTCCATAGTGTCCTTAGATAAGTAAACAACCCAATAGACCATATTAAAAGCCCCAAATGTTACTGGAAAGAGAATGCGGGCATATTTGTCTATTTTACTTGTGCCAGATCCAGAAGGTGGTGGAGCCGAGGGAGCAGTAGTGGCTGACAACTTCCCAGAAGCCCCTATGCTATTAACTGTGGTCTTAATTCGCTCCAGTCTTGATCCAAACACATGCTGGGTAGAAGCAGATCCAACTGGAACTTTTCGGGGCACGTACCCAGTTCTACTAGCTGGAGAAGGAGAAGCAGGTGGAATTGCTCTTGCGGCGGATATAGTTTCAGCTGCATTTGCATGGCTGAATGGGTTTGGACTGGAAGCTAAGTAAGACTGTGGTGTGGCTTCAGAAGATCCTTGAACAACCGTGGAAGACTTGCTCGAATGGTTTCCCACCTCAGTTCTGTTGCCAACATCAGATTCAGAGTGAACCAAGGCATTGGCTCTTTTTCTCATGTTCAGATTGGCATTTGAGTTCTGAAAAGGTATATTAAAAATTATATTGGCTATGTAATTTTATGTAGAGTTATACAAAATTTAAATGGGTCAAAGAGTTACAAATTAGCTGTTTTCATAAAATAAACCTTTATTAATATGCTATAGTCACTCAACTTGATGTAAAAGCTTAAAAATACCTAACTAAAAAAGGACATATATATATATATATATATATATGTGAAACTCTGAATCAAACATCTGCTATTTCAAAATATTATCCATTCTTATAAACTATTAGAATTTAAATCTATAGAAAGGTTAGGCTTTTAGGACTATAAGCTAGAGTTATACTTGATTTGACTTTAAGAATTCATGATGATAGCTGTACAACTTCTTTGTTGAGTTTTATTGTAAATAATATTCTCTGATATGCTGTATACATTTCAGTGAGTTTTGTACATGTTTGCTTTATAAACAGGAAGAACTATATCTACTTTGGGCACAGAATAAAAACAATAATAACCATCCACATGTGTATAACATTCCTTTAAAAACGACAGAAGCTCCAAAAGCTTTAATTTCCAAATCCCTGGGAATTATTTTCATAATCTTCCATAGACATTATTATATAAAGTCTAGAAATCCTCATGCATTTTAGTTTTTCACCACAATTAGTAATGCAAATACAAAGGAAAATCATTTTGGGGACTTCCCTGGCGGTCCAGTGGTTAAGACCCCATGCTTCCAATGCAGGGGGCATGGGTTCAATCCCTGGTCAGGAACTAAGATCCCACATGCCACGTGGCGCAGCCGAAAAAAAGGAAAATCATTTTTAAATAAAATGTTGTATCATACATATAAACAGCATCACCATATCATTGCATAAATATCTGAGTTCAAACTATTTACCAATAAAGAGTATTTAAATCAAAATGGAATTCACTATTTTCCATAAAATTATTTTATCTGTAGAACAAGACTGCATTTGAATACAGATGGTCAGTACTAAAATTAATTCTTATATTTTGACAGGCATGACAAATAACCATATAGCCAACCGTATAGACTGTCCATACTAATAAAGGAAAGTAATTGCTCAAATGATTCCCCAAATAATCATGTCTGTCTTTAGAAGACACTATGATTTTTTGCAACCATTTTTCCGCCTTAATTGTGTTTATTCTGAGTTATATTAAGGATATACTGTAATTGCTTTTTCTACCCTCTTCCCCCACCATTTTATGAAATAAATGGTGGGTGAGGAGATGGAGAAGTAGAGGAGAGAGAGAGGAAGAACAGCTCACAAGTGGGTGATTAAAAGGAGCCAGTCTGCAAGGAATTTTATGGATAATATTATATACAATTAACTGTAAACTCCCTTGCAGAGAAGTGTTTATTCTACAAGTAGAATCTCTTTTCAATACTACACTTATCAAGCAGGTTGAAAGTGTTCAATCCATATCTTATATACTCGTAAACTATGGCTTCAAGTTCCCTGAGTAGAGAAAGAAGAAAAAGCCTCACAACATGCAGAGCCAAAGCAGGTTCTGAGAGGTTTAGAACGTATTCTTCATGTCAGCCTGAAGTATTCATCTAAACAGTTTGCAGCTGAACTCATGAGCAATTGTAGTCTAAAATACGGCAGCCAATTTAGGTGGAGACAAGTGAAACCAAAATTGACATCCACCTAAAAGTTCAAGGTACCGTTATTTACCCTGTACTTTTCCTCTACAAAGCACATTGTAAACACCACCTAATTAATCCTCAGATTTTGAGTCCCTCTTTACAGAAAGGGATAATCAATTAATTAGAATTAATTCTAAAATGTTATACACATGGTGACAAATATAAAGAAGGATAATATCCACAACATTTAAAGAGTTTACAATATCACTAGGAAGATAAAATGCACACCCACACACGACACAATCAAAAATATACAAAAAGTAAAACAGAATGATGGGTCAAACTGTGGCAAAATGCTAAATATACCAAGAAGAGAAGGGAAGGGAGTAATAAAGGACCAACTGGATAAGCAGGAGAGAAATACATATTTTCAAATATAGTCTGATATTTGCATATTGCCCTCTTCCACCAAAAGTTGGGTTGCCCATAATCTTTAGAAACTCATATTTTCCCTCAGACTAAATTCTAAGAAGTGGAGATTTCTACTTCTGGCCAAAATGGAGTAACAGGGACTGAATTTACTCTCCTGCATGAAATAACAAAAAAACTAAAAACATTTGTAAAACAACTGTTTCTGAAGACACTGGACATTAGACAACATAGGACACAATCATTGAGAGAGAAGAAAAGAACTTGAGTTTGCATGCTATAGAGCGGGAAAGGAGAATCCAGGAACAATCTGACAGACTACCTAAATTGAGGAGATGAAGCTGAGAAGGTGAGGAAATCAAGGTGGCTAGAGTTCACAGGAAAAGGTACCAGAGAAGGTGATGCCAAAAAGAAAAGTCCAAAAAATCTGAAGAGTCCCCACTGAGAATTTTGCTAAGCACAGATCCATTTTTGAGTGTAACTACCCAAGGCAAAAAGAACCACCTGAAAGGATTAGAAGAAACGGTACCTAGCACATACCAAGCCAGGAATAGTGCATTTTCCCACCAGACATAATGGAAAATCTCAACATTCATGTAGCATTTGGTAAAGTCCTCAGAAGGGCCCTGCCTCAGTAATGTGGAATAATTACCCCCTAAGACTGCTCTAATCCTGCCTACTGAATTTTAAAAGTAAGACCTTAACAGATGAAACTAACTCTAAGTGACTTAACTGCACCCCAGAAGGAAGCACAAGAACACTTATAGGACCCTGTCTTCCTTCCCTCCAGATCAGAATCCTCCTGGAACATCCTGAAATCCCAACTGTGAATGATGTTCTAATATGGCTGATTGAATACAAACATGGCACCAATCTGTCCTCCCTCTCCATATTAATGCCCCTTGTAAAATGAATTTCCCCTTCTCCTCCCATCAAGAAATGGACTCTATTTCCCCACAGACTTCCTATGACTTTCTTTGGCCAACTGGATGTGGTGGAAGTGGGGGTGAGTTATTTCTGAGTCTTAGCTTTACGAGTCCTTGCTTGCTTCCACTCTTTCTCAAAACACTGCCACCAACACCACAAGAACAAGCTTGGGCTAGCCTGCTGGAGAGATCCTTTGGAGCAGAGCCAGTCATCCTAGTGAGGCTATCCTACATCGCCCAATAGATAGCTGACCACTAGACACCTGTGTTTGTCCCAGCTCAGAAATGATGAACTGCTGAGCCAAGCCTAATCAAGATCAACAGAACTTCCCAGTTGACTCAGACTTGAAAACAAATTTTTTTTTGTAGTTGTTTTGTTATGCAGCATTAGTGTGGCACTAGACAACGTATACAGACCAATTAAATCAAGGGCCTAACAGGAGCTATTGCCACACCTCTTGTCAGGGGAAGTTTCTCAGACATTCCAGGATAATTAGAGAGCTAGTCTGCCCAGAATTCATCAAAGACCATTAGGGGACCCTATTGTGTATTCCATGTTATTTTAAAGGACCAAGATATTCTGCCCTTTATAATTCCATTCTTAAAGAATAACCATACTGTAAAGCTAGGAGAGATTCTAGCGATCACATTATTCCAGTTTCTCATTTTACGGTAGAGGAGAATAACAGCAGAAGTGTTATGGTAGATGAAAGTCATAGAGTGAGTGACCTACTGAGCGCTCTGCCATGTTGCACAGCCTTTGGATGCACAAGTGTGGACGAGGCATTAAGGAACTTGATAAACTACACCTATATAGTTGAGTCAGTCAAGTATTTGTAATAGTCAAGTATATGTTAAAAAATTATGCAAGACTTGGAAATCAGAAAGGAGTACAGCGTGTCCCTGCAATGTCAGTATGGAGTATCGTTTAAAAAGTCCACCCAAGGATTATTAAGTCTCTAGGGGAAGATACTTGAGTTTGAGTTTGCTGTTTAATATTGGATTTGACCCCAAACACTGTGAAGTTGCATATTAACTTATAGATCCCTGTTCAGTAGAAAAGAGCCCCAAAGGTTATGGTTTTGATGCCCTGAAGGATATTAACTACTTCTGTATCGAATCTGGTAATCGCATTCTAGTATCCTTTTTTGAAAAAAATTTAATGGCTACTTATAGGCATTTCTCAAAAAAGATTTTGAACCGTTTTACTATTTAATTACTCCTTAATTAATGAGTTAGATAAAACTTTGATACAGGTTCATTCCATATTTACATGACTCACGTTTTTGATGGTTTGAGAATTATATTCTGACAACATCCACTGCTACGCAAGTTACAAGTATCAAAGAAATGTACGCATAGACTTGAAGAATACGTCTGGAGAAAACAGTGATCCCAAGTCAAAGAGAGAGGATCAGTCTAAGGTGGCCAGAAAAAAGAATCCACGAAGCACCAGACTTTATGAAAATGGAGGGAGCAGTATGAAGTGTGCCACTAGGATTAACATCTGAAAACAAAGGTCAAATCTTTTTATTCCCAGTTTTAAAGTATTAGTGAACTTCTAGAGTGTAAAACTATCTTATTAATCATCGCAGGCTAATGCACACAGCAGGCACCTACTTCATTTTTTTAATAAATTTCACTGAAATGGATATAATACAGAGTCAAGATTCTTTTTTCAAATTAAAGAGAAAGTGTCAGAAACTTTCTATCTGACCTTCAGATTACTATTTCTTTGTTTATGGGCATATTTCTAGAATATCGCAGGTAGTACCTAAATTATATAAGTTATCCTGACTCAATCCCAAGGATGACTAAGAATGCCTAAGAAGTCTCAACACTCTAAATATCATAACCTATATGTGGAAAAGAGAATTAGACTGATTTGAGGCTTAAATCTTTGTTCTCTGCCAGGCAGCCCAATGATATCAAGTTATTTTACACTGATGTCTCAAGGTCTACTATGTAAAAAGTAGTTGTTATTTTCCATGATGACAAACAATGAAAGGATTGAAAAATCTGCTGAGCTACCTGGCACGGGACTCACTGGGAATAATATTCACACAGCCTTCAAGTTTTGGAACAACCAATGCGACAGTCAGAGTGATGTTATGTTTCACAGAGTGTACAGTGGCTCCATCAGTATTCAGCAGACACACAGTGGTTCCAAACAAGAAAAGCACCTAAGCTTAATTTGAATTTTAAAAGATGATTTAGTTTGAAATCATTTTGTCATTAGTCACATTAGTCAGATGCAAGGGAAACTGGTGGGATAGAGATGCGAGGTGATAGATTCAAACATTAACAACAAATTAAAGCAGCAACAGGCAAACAGGAGCAAATCCAAGTAATTCGTCAGTCATGACTGTGATCTGACACGATTTCTAAAGAAGTCTTATCAACTGCAAAGAGAAAACTCAACTCAACTAATTACTCTAGCAGCAGTGAGATAAAGTGACTATGACGAGGTTTGCAGAACGCAAGCTATGTTCATATTGCTTGCTTGAGAAGCTAATGAAGTTTAATAAAATGTAATTTCACCCTTCTAAATTAAAAACAAACAAGGCTAATAATGAACAGGTTTATCTTCTAGAATATCAATGATTTACATACCAAAAAAAAAATCCAATAATGCAAAGGCATTTATTCAAGGCTGTTCTGACAGGGCTTCAGGGGTTAGCCACACATCTTATTTAATAAGGAAATAAACAACTATGGTAGAGCAGCTGGAACTAAACCCCAAGGTAATGATTTACAGAGGACCATCAGTAGTGTTTTTAAAAGATGCTACCACATAGAAATGAAAAACATCCCCTACAAATAAACATGCTAAATATTTCATCAATTGTTACACACTGAACAACAAAGTGTAGAAATGAAAACGCCGAGTTCTCTACTGTATTTCATTTCCTCCCAATGTTAGCTTTTAATTCAACATTTGGATTTCCATAAGCTATAGAAATATTACTTTCAATATCTGGCACTGGGATAAGAAATTTATGTCTTCAATTTGGAATTACCAGAGAACAATGTCTTACAGAATGCATTCATTTTGTCTTCACATATTTAGAAGTTGAAAGTTTAAAATAGTAGGGTTTCTTGTAGATATGCGATTCTGTAGTTAGTTTTGCTTCATAGTGATTCCTAGGGCTTCTTTTTATTTGCCAAGGCTTTGTATAAATACATGGCTCTAGGAGAGGAAATTTTTTTGTCGGAGACTTCACCAGTCAGAGCAGAAGTTCTCAGCTTGATCAAGCAGACTTGGACTTGACCAGAATGCTACCTGGAAATGCTCCGGGAGCTATGTTCACCAAACGCTACCAACATTAACACTGGAGAGGGTAGAGGGCAAAGCACACTCCACTCACTTTCTCCAAATGCAAACACTGAGCTGGATGAATCTTCTCTCTCTCAAGTAGCATTACAGTCACACCAAGTGTTTATAAGAATAACCTGGGATCAGCCTCAGGGCCTTTTTGGAGGAAGTCTTAATTATTAGTTATGCTATTGTCAGTCATCAGGAATCAGAAGTTGGGAAACATTGGCTAAATAGTTAGGATTGTGGACCGTCAAATCAGACAGACTTGGACTCGAATACTGAATTTGCCATTTACTAGCTGTGGGATATCTGACACGTTGGTTGACCTCTTGAAACCTCAAAGTCCTTGTTAAAACAGGAGTAATAACAGTAGCTCCTCATAAGGAATAAATAAGATAACTCCTGTAAGGTGCTTAGTACATAATACGCATCAAAAGAACATTATATAGAAATAACCAGAAGGCAGATAACAAGATCCTTCCTCCAAAATAAAAAAGTATGTCACTCATGAACAAATCATTATAGACAAGATTTTAGAATATTTTTTCTATCTTTCTATAAAAATAAGGCCACCGTTTTGAATACTCAGAAAGGTAGAGGACCACTGAAGCAAAGGACAGTCTGTGGTGAAGTCAGCCATGAAAAGAACGTTGCTGGCTAAAATAAGAATAAACACAAGGAAATATAAAATTCAATTAACAAAATTAAAATACATTTTAGACATTGTAAAGGTAAGGATTAACACTAGAGTAAATCCTATAACTGGTGGCGTGAGACAAACATAAAAAGCTCATCTAGGAAAAAAGCAACAGCAACAACAATGGTTAATTTTTAGTGAGCGGTTCTTCTGCACCCGGCACCCAGCTCACATGCTTTTAACTACCCAGCTGCCACAACCATATGTCAAAGCTACACGGAGGAAATAACCTACAGCCACAGGTATTTCAATGTCCAGAAGAGATGTGGGTTGTCTAAAAAAGGCATCTCATTGTATTAACGTAACACATCACTGATCTCTTTCCGGAACTTTCCACCTGTCAGTGAAGTCTAGAAACTGGCATCAGGGAAACAGCAAAGACCGGAGGAACTGTTGTAATCCAACCTACAGGATGATGTTCACACCTCAAGATGCTATGAAAAGACATACACAGAACACTGGTTCACAATTAGAACTTCAGCAACTCAGTTTGGCTGGCCCACTTTCTAAATGTAATGGAATGTTAAAAAGAATTGTATCTGTGGATATATTGGTCTGGCATTATTGGTCTGGCACTCTTTTTACTTTATCTCTTAGTTCAATTACAGCAGCCAAAAGGACTTTCTTCCGCATTTAAATTGGAAGTAGGAAATGGGACAATGAAGGACACCAGACTGGGGATAGTACAAGGCAGCAAATGTCAAAGAAGGTTAAAAAAACATTAAGAGGTTTTCATTATTGCTATGGACTGAATTGTGTCCCCTTTTGAGGGAGGGTACTATACTGGAGATAACATTTTTAAGGAAGTATGATTAAATGAGGTCATAAGAACGGAGCTCTGATTAGATAGAACTAGTGTCCTTATAACAGAGGAAGAGACGCCGGAGAGTTTTTTCTCTGTGTCATATGAGGACACAGCAAGAAGGCAGCAGTCTGCAAGCCAGAAAGAGAGCTCTCACCAGAAACCAAACTTGCCAGAACCCTGATCTTGGATTTTCTAGCCCTTAGAATTATGAGAAAATACATTTCTGTTATTTAAGCCATCCAATCTATGTAATTTGACTACGGCAGCCTGAGGAGACTAAGACAATCATCTAACTTTAATAAATTTAAACTTAAGAGACAATTATCTTAAGATTTTTAAATAGTGAATGTTAACCCTCTCATAGGAAAAAAATAAAACCTAAACAAACTTGCAGCTTTCTCTTCTCAGATATTTTCTTTGTTTCTAGTCTGTTCTCTCTTCTCCAGTATCCTTTACTGGAGGATTTTATAACCCCAAATCCTAGGCAGAGTTAAGATACTAGACACGTAGAGAAACTGAGATGCTTTTGACAGGAATTAAGCATTGATTTCTTTGTAATATTTTTACTTGTCCTTGGTAAATGAAAACACTTCCATATATCCACCAGGGGGCATCTACATCATCTTTCTAAACTGTCCAAGTTGCCTGCATATAAGTTCTCCCAGGATACCTCTTGAGTTCCTTTCAGCTTTTCTTCACCCAAATCAGAGGACTTCAGTTAACTGGGATTTTCATTTAACCTTCTAATTTGGACTTAGCTCCAGATCCTTCTTTAACTACCCAATATTTTTTCCCTAAATATTTTTGCCTCCCTTGCAGATTATGACTTTTATGTCACAGTGTGTGTACATGTGTTGTGGATTTCAGAGCATGCGTTTGTTTAAATATTGGAAAAATGTCATTAATAACAATTTATAACTTCTGTCCACATTTTATATTAAGAATATTTTTTAAATCCTTAAAAGTAGGGGTAATATAAGTAGATATCTGATAAAATATTGCAAAAGAAACCTTACTACGTTTCTGAATTCCTAACTTGGGTGTCCAAATAAATTCATTTTTTAAAGCAATCATCCTTTGGAAATGATTTGTTTCAGCCTTAAAATATTCAGAAAATTATAGTTGAACTTAGAAAACATTTGGACAATGTTTTTTTTCTTAATATAGACTTGATATGACTTGATCATAAAGAAACTGTGCTATAATAAATAGCCAACCAGAAAAATTCAGATCCCTGCCAACCCTATAGGAGGCTGGCGTAGCAAGGAGTCTGAGTCATAATTTTATCTGCATCAGCAAAGGCAACAGGGGCAATGTCTAAAAAGGAATAATTTATCAAGGCCAGATCTTCGTTATACTTCTGCTTGGGGGGAAAATTCCAAAGCTCAAGAATTATCATCCAAGTCATTTTGTAAAATCATAGCTGTGCTGTGTAAGGAAGTCTCTGATGAACTACGCATCTTACCTAAAGGGGGCTGAATGTCTTTGAAATATTAGATAATGTTTACCTACTGGATCTAAACATTCATGATAGCTTTAATAGATTTATTTTTAGGAAAAAAGGCTCAAGTCCCATGCTTCATCTCTTGCTGGAAGTGAGTAACAGAAGATCCACGTTTAAGCTCAAAAGCAATGAAGGACTTATGAAAGGTAATGATTTACCCAATTCATTCATTCATTCAACAATATGTATTGAGTGTCCAATTTTTCAAATTACTTTGTTGAAACTGGGAATACAGAGGTGAAAAAGTATAGGCCTTGCAATTTCTTCCAGGAATTATTAAAAAGTTATAACAAGCGATAAATGCTATCAAGGAAACTTTTTTTAAATTAGGGAGTACATGGCATAGCCTGATTGCTGGGAGAGCCTCTTTGTGAAAGTGACACAGCTGAACTTCAGGGATAAGTAAGGGGGAAGAGGGACTGTGGGGAAAGGGAACAAAGTGCCTCGTGGTAGGGGAACAATTTTCAAAGATTTCCCTCAGTGGTACAAGGATAAAGAAGACCAATAACTTTCCTTGTCAATTAAAATTTGAGATACCTTGAGGATGTTCTAAAATCTTCCTTTTCTTTTACATTTTTTTGAAATAGACTGTTAAGGCAATGCTTCCCATGCAGGGGCTACTCTAAATAATTAACATCTGATATTAGCACTTGCCAGACAGAAATCTTTAATCTTTATCGATATCTCTACAATGCATTGAGCACTCACTATGGACCAAGCACTACACTACATGGTTTTCACAAATAACCTCACACACCATCTACAACCACCCAGGAAATAGTATTAATATTCTCATTTTTCCAATGAGGACACTGAAGCCTAAGAAAGTTGGGTACTTCTCCTAAGGTCAGACAGTTAAAATGGGTTCGAGTCATGATTTGCATCCCAAACTAACAATTTTAGCCACTCAGGAAGCTCCTTACGACAGCAAATATGTTAATTTGCTATGCTAAAAAGCTACACTAATGGGATTCAAAGAAAGCAAAAAAGAATTTACCTGAAAAATGTCCACACAACCCAAACCAGATTAAGTGACATTTATGAACAGCTTGGTTTTTCAGATTTGGATTTTAGTTACATTTATTTAGTTTCTATTATAAGGTAAATACTGTACTACTGTTTGATCCATGTTATCCCATGAAAAATCTTCCTCTGATTAATCCTTCCTTTCCAGTATCTGTAAAAATTGTAGAGTTTTTATGAACTGTTCTTGCGCCTGTTTTTCTTGATATTCGTTCAATTTCTTTGGTGCTTAGTTATCATAATGTGCTTATGGATATAACTTTGTATCCCATATAACTTCTACATTCAGGCCTAAATAAATATTTATAAATAGGTCCACATTTAGATGATTTATTTTACAGAAAATTTTATCTTAACCACAAATGCAATCTAGCTGTGCAAAGTTTCTTTTTTAATTGGAGAAAACTTCTCTTCAGGTTGTTTGAAAAATGAACCAGCATCACCACTCAAAATATGCATCTTGGGCTTCCCTGGCGCATTGGTTGAGAGTCCGCCTGCCGATGCAGGGGACACGGGTTCGTGCCCCGAGTCCGGGAAGATCCCACATGCCGCAGAGCGGCTGGGCCCGTGAGCCATGGCCACTGAGCCCGCGCGTCCGGAGCCTGTGCTCCGCAACGGGAGAGGCCACAACAGTGAGAGGCCCGCGTACCGCAAAAAAAAAAAAAAATTCATCTTCTATACGATAAACACATTTTTATGAAGTTTTTCTACAAGAGGGAAGCTGTGCCCCAACTTCCTTCCGCAGACTTCCCCTTAATTTTGAATATAGAATTTTCAAAAGATGTTTACAAAATTACTACTCAAATATATGGAAAAACTAAAACACTCCCCCACCATGCATAGGAAACTGCAATTTCAACTTTAATTGTAACCCAGGGAAGATATCAACATAAGCACTAGCTCTAGTTTCTGACTTGAAAATGATTCTTCAAACATGTAAGTATCTACAAATAATTGAAGTTAATGAAGTTCAGCAATGCATGCGCCCAATTATGTATAAAGTTAATGTGTGTACACGTGTATGTAGCAGAAAAGTACTCATTAAGCACCTTTTGTGCATGCTCTTATATTTTAAAAATCAATCCCGTTCCCTAGTCTTTACAAGTGGAAGCACAGTCAATTGGTCATAAAGCCTATGTTGAATTATCCTGTTAACACAATTCATTACAAATCTCCATCCGTAGTAAAACAACATATTAAGTCAGCAGAAGAAATTGATATTCTACCACACCAGTTGTCAAACAGACAACCCCCTAAACAGCTGAAGCCATTTTGATTTTCTCCAGGAAATCATTTGACTTGTCCTGAGGAGTAAGTGTCATGCTGTCAGCTGTAGTTTCCAACGAGGCATTAGCAAAACCATTCGACATTTAATAAGGCTCTCATGCTGAAACAGCTGTTCCTCCAAAGTGAAAATTTTAAAACTCTCTCTGAGCCTAGATAATTTTACTTGAGCTAGAAAATAAGGTATTAGACTCTTTTGCATGTTCTACCACTTTATAACAAGAAAGGAAATTTTGCACTTCAGTAAAGGCAGATTGCAAATTTAGCAGGAATTAAACCAGTAGCTGAGTTGCAATTTATGGCAAATGGCTCATCAGCACATTAATGTATATCACCAATGTAACCACTTCAGCCAAGCAGGCCAGAAACTAAGACACAAGTATCTGGTAGGCAGGAAGAGAAATGTGCCCTCTGTAGACACCAATAAAATGAATCCTAAAACCAAAAGCTACCAAATATCTGTCTCCATTTTCATCCTTATTGGCAGTATACTGATAGTTAAAAACCAATGTCAGAACCATAGGTTCTAAAATCAGGTAGATTCAAGCCTTGGCCTCTGCTAAATCCTAGCTGTGTGGTCTTGGGGAAGTTATTTAGCCTCTCTGTGCTACGTATTTCTCCTGGGTAAAATGAGGATAATAATGATAACTACTGAGTTATTGATGAATTAGTATTCATAAAGTGCTTAACACCCTACCTGAAGCACAGTAAGTGATCGATACTTGTTCAATATTATTTTGATATTGTTATCCATAGTCTAAGACAAAAATGTAGATAGTCCCTGTGAAATAAAATATTAGAATAGAAGTTTCCATTATTTCTATACTCAGCTATTCATTGTATTTTTTCAACAGAACTAAGCGTTAAATTAATACTGTAACTATCCACCTCAGAAAATGCTGGGAATGTGTGGGAACCTTACATTTTGTGCTCTCTTCAAAATTCATCTTACTTTCTATTCCTAGGTGAAAATAATTAGCTCCACTCCTTGCAGCAATGCTAAGAACTAGCTAAAACCCAACTTGCCCAAATCTGCCAACTGTAGGAAGAGATAATTGAGGATTCCCATTTAAGAGGTTTCCTTCTAGGCTGGTAGATATTTGAAGAGAGCATAAAATCAATAATCCTGTGGATATTGTTCTACTTAATCATATTAGCAATTTAAAAAATATTTGCACTTTCTCAACATATAACATACCAAAACTTTTCTCATATTACAAAGAAGGAAATGAAAATATCAAGTCCCACAACTCCTTAACCTTTGACCCCTTCCAGCTACCACTCTTTCTATCACTGCCAGTTTACGGAAAAATTGTCTACACTTAATGTTTCCACTTCTTCATCTGTCGTTTACTTTTCAACCCATTGTTATTTTATTTCCCTTCCCATCTTTCCCTTGGAACTCTTTGTGGATTAATCCAGTAGACGCTTTTTAAAATCTGCGTCTTATATACTGTCCTGGCAGCATCTAACACTGCTTATCACTTCTTCCTTCTTTAAATTGGTCCTATAAATTCCATAATCTAGGTATGTTCCCCTTACCCTTCTCAGTCTCCAGTATGGAATGCTCTTCCTCTACCTAATCCTAAGTTGTCACCTTTCCACAGGGTTCAACTCTCAGACATCTCAGTTTTTTCAGTCTTCAGGTAAATAAATAAACCTGTCCAGTGGCTTAGATTACCATCTTTATATCAATATCATAAAATCAATGTCTGCTTCCCAAATTTTTCTCCAACCTGAAGACCCATCTCTCCAGCAGGACATGTACTAGGGGCATAACAAACTTAATTCATTCATTCATTCATTCATTCGATTAGTCAACAAATATTTATTGAGTGCCTATTTGTATGTCAGGCACTGTTCTTGGCTCTGGTGATACAAAAGTAGGGGAAGGCTTCCCTGGTGGCGCAGTGCTTAAGAATCCACCTGCCATTGGAGGGGACACGGGTTTGATCCCTGGTCCGGGACGATCCCACATGCTGCAGAGCAACTAAGCCCGTGAGCCACCACCACTTAACCCCGTGCGCCTAGAGCCCATGCTCCGCAACAAGAGAAGCCACCGCAATGAGAAGCCTGCACACCGCAAGGCAGAGTAGCCCCTGCTCGCCACAGCTAGAGAAAGCCCGCGTGCAGCAACAAAGACCCAACGCAGCCAAAAATAAATAAATAAATAGATTAATTTTAAAAAAAGGTGGAGGGAAAGCCCCAAATTCTTAACCTTAAGGAACCCTTTTGACCAAAGTCAAATCTACGTACAAATTTATTCATATCCAATGAACCCAGTACATTTATCCAAACAAACATGCTAGATCTTAGAGGCTAGCACATGCTCCAGTTAGCTTTGCAAGCCACAAAACTTCAATGATTCTTGCCTCCTTCTGCCTTATTCTTTTCCATCCAGGTTCCTCAGTATTTTTCCAATCTTCCTATTTTTCTTCAAAGCCATGGAAAGGCATTCAACATAATCTCACTTAGCTACTCAGAGGCTATTAAAGTTCTCAGACCTCATATCCTTATGAACATTCCCTCTCTCTACTCTCTCTTCTATTATGTGTAAAATAATATTTATACAATGTAACATCAATAATGCCACTTCCTTGTTTAAAGTCTTTCAGCTGGCATGCTATTGTTTTTCTAAACATACACACACCTACATGACGTAACATTCTACATGACTTGGATCCTGCCTTCCAGTCCAGCTACATCTCCCCTTTACTCCCAAACCCTCCTCTTAACCACTCTGGGTACCCTAGTGTAGCGTATGCTATGAGTGCCTGGTCTGTATTCATTTGGTTTACCCAGACAGACATCACTCCAGACAGGCTGTGTCTTACCAGCTTTTTCTCCCCTAAGGGGAGCTCTGTCTACAGGAGCTTGACTGGAATGGGAGAGAGGGTTTGACCAGAAGTAGAAGAAAGTTAACATCTCCTGAATAAACATAATCAACAAGAGATAAGAGTTGATAAATAAGTACCTCAACTTCTCTGCCACCCAACGGGACGATTCTGAGGTGGGTTCCACACGTATTCCGAGAGAGCCTCTGGCGCGATGAGCACACAGTGGTAAATCTGCTCATTAGTAACACTTTATTGGATTGTCTTCCTTGCCATCTCACCTTCCTCACAGTGATCTTGGGATCAGTTCAAATATAAATTGCTTGCACACAAATCCTTGCAACAAAGTCTGCTTTGGGGGAAACTCAATTAAAATACCTGGGTTCTAGCCAGGATGTCTTCATTTAGCTCTACAAGGATGAGCTGTATTGTCTTGCTTCAGGGTCTTGTCACATCCTCTTCTCACTCACTCCCTTTCCTCTATCACCTTTGCCTCCCTTTTGCGTTTTCTGAGATAGTCCTTAGCCATCGCTTCCTCTGAGAAGTTTAACCTGACAGCCCCTCCACCCTCATCAGAATCTCCCACCACAGAGACGCTAATCTGGACTGTGACATCTTCACACAGTATCCTATGCTTCTTCCTAGCCTAGCATCCAGCACGCTGCGTGAGTGCCCCTCCCAACTGTGAGTTTCTTTAGGGCTGCAACACTGCCTTACCAGTTTCCTCTCCCCACTGACCAGCACAGTACCACAAACTAAGAAGCATACAATCAAAATAAGCCCAATGACTAAATAATATTTAAATAAGTGATGAGTAAACTGTATTGAAATAAATCAACAACAAAATCATTCACTCCTATACACTCAAAACAGCAAAAATGAGTCTCACACAATGTGTCCCTAGAGATAAGTAGTTGGCAAAGCTATATAGCTAAAAGCAGCCCATTTAAATCCACTTGAAAACCAGATGACAGTCATTTATTCTATCCAGATTATACTTCCTGGGCCACTACAGTAGTTAATGGACTGTTTAATGAGTCAATCCTGGAATATTAACTGATAACCAGAATTAAATGTCTTTCCTCTCCCATTTCATGCATTTGCCTGTTTAAAAGTATGGCTGAGTGATCGTTACGGAGCAAAAGAGAGTCACCTCCCGGATCTAGCCCCACCTTCTTCGTGCCCTCTGCTGCCACACAGGAAATGCATGAGGCCCATGGGCACCAACCTGCCTCTCTGGGAGCAAAGTGATGAGGTTGTAAGCCACTCTTCCTTCAAACTGCTTGAAACACGGAGCCAGTGGCTGAAATAGCTTGTTTAACAAGGACTGGATTTTTCCTCTCAATCACAGTTCTAAAGCTATCAGTTATTGAAAAGCTGATTTTCAAAGCACACACTAGAACAGCTTTTCTGTACAGCTGCAATGCTATTTAAATCTTCCATGAATATATCCACAAACCCAAGAAAATTCTAAGCTAAAATATTGCTCTTAGAGAGGACATAGTAAAATAAGACCCTAGGGAGGAAAAATCCAGGAAATGAAATCTGATCGTTAATTTTAATACTGAAATGATAAAATCAGCCATATGGCTTCGACTCCTCAGAGCTAGAACACCTGAAATCACTATTTAGAATAGTCAGTCTAGAAGGCTTTTTTGTGAGGCTCTTTGGTGGACATTAACTGTCTATTTCACAGTCATTCTTTTGCAGGTCTCAGAAACGTGGATAAATGTCTCAGCTTCTGCTGTGATGAGGCTGGGAGTGGATGTAGAATAAGCAAGAAAGGCCATGCATTGGAGACACTAAACAGATTAATGAAAGGCAAGATCATCCTTGGAAAGAACTGACTCTTGAATCCAGGCTTCTATTCCACAGTGAATCTCAAGTCCTTATCTCCAGCACTACTGTGGAAGAATTCCCAGGAGCCCATTGGTAACACTGGCAACACCGAGGTCATGCTTTAATCTCACCTCACCAGCTGTTTCATTCTCCTACTGTGATCAAGCGGTCCCACTGCAACCATGTGGGCTGCCTTTGTAGCATCCGATAATGTCGATACTTCTTTGAATTTCATCAAGGTGGAAACTTTTAGACTCTAGCCAGCTATATTGCAGTCTGAATTTCCTTCATTTAAGACATTCATTTTCATCAAATTACCTACCAAATGAAATTATATTGAGCATGAGTCGTTATCATAAATGTTTTGGAGCCATTCACTTGGAAGCTGGTGATGAAAACAAGCTGACTGTACCTAGGAAAATTCACCAAAATCACTGACCAAAGAAAAGCCATGATGAGAACTCTTCTGTGCCCCATCAAATATCACGCAGCCATGTGGTTCATTTCTGCTATCCCTTGGCTCCAATATAATAGGCTCTCCAGGCCGGGGCTAAATGAATGTTTTCTAAATTATTGATTCACTTCAAATAAAGAACTACCACAATATCCCACGGATGTGACAAGATGATGATAAGACATAAGGCAAAGGGTCTATGTAGCCTCAATAACCCAGCACAATGCCTGGCACAAATTAGACACTAGACAAATATTTGTTGAATGAGTAAACAAATGAACGTGCGTAAGCTGACATCCTAATGTTTCTGAAAGACCTACTACACCCCAGGGCATTGAAAGTTCCACACAAAATGTCTGGAGTCATCATTTGACCACAAAGCATGAATAAAAAGCTCAGCAGGGCCAAAGCAAATCTGGATCTCATCCATATTCTAAAGCACTGTGGAATTAATAAATGAAAATTTAATGCCATTTTGAGTTCTGGTTCTGTTGTGAAAGGCTGCTGGCCCCTCGGTTTTAAAATACTTTCTCAGCATACTAAAATCAGAACTCTTTTTCTCATGTTGTTCTTTCCTTTGTTTCCATAGGAAACAGTGACTTCCAGGCATCCAAGATGACACAACATAGATTGCCAAATTGCATGCCACCCTGCAGTTGCCAAGGAGATAATGTATGTCATTCCTACAAATAACATGTTGCTCATGCCTTCATTCCCTTTATCTAGCTCTTTAAGATATTCTTCGCCTGAACTGAATTCAGATAATGTTCACTGTGAACTGATGGAAACATTTCCTTTTTTAAAAATGTATTTACCCCACTCCCCCAAGGCACTTGATCACACCACACACACTGTCTGTGGAAGGTCTGAGCATATTTTATGGCGATTTTGGAACAAGTGATTCGGCAGTTTTCACCAAAAAAAAAAAAAAAGCCTCCTGAGTTCTGTCTGCTTGCATTCTAAGTAAAGGTCCAATTAAATCCACACCTGGTACTAACATATTCCGGTTTAAAATGGCCTACCACAAAAGCAGCTGCACTCCATTGAATTTACATGGGAAGGAAGGGGAGGAAAGGAGTAAGCAAGCAAAAAAGGAAAAGATGGAAGGAAGGAAGGAAGGAAGCAGGGAGGGAGGGAGGGAGGAGATTGGGGAAACTCATGTTGATTGAGCACCTGCAGTATACCAGATTAAACATCTGTAAGATGAACAAAGAGAATTAGAGAAATTTGAGATCTTGGCTGACATCATCTCATTAGCAGCAGGAAGAGTCAGTATTTGACTTGAGTATGTCTGACTTAAAAGATGTGTTTTCCAGCCATCTAGTGATGCATAACAAATCACCCCAAGTGATCATGGCCTTAAACAACGGCAATCATTTTAACACCATCTTTCGTGGGTTTGGAGGTTGGCTGGACTCAGCTAGGCAGTTCTCATCCATTCCGTGTCTCTCATGTGGTTTCAGTCAAAGCAGCTGGTACTGGAGTCACCTCCCTCATATGCCTGGCCATTGATGCTGGGACTGTCAGCCGGAATATCCTACCTGTGGTCTCTGTATGTGGCCTGGGCTTCGTTATAGCATGGTGACTGGATCCAAGACAGCAGTCCTGAGTCGCCAGCCTCACAGTCATAAAGCACTACTTCTACTGTGGTCATAGGTCCACCCAGGTTCTAGGGTGAGGGAACAAAGAGTCCGCCATACATTGTAAGAAATGCATGTGGGATGGATAGCCTGTGGCGGGGTGGGGTGGGGGTGGGGTTTCTCATTGCAGCCGTCTTGAAAAATGATTTCTGGCACAACACAATTTTTGCAATATTCATTAATTTCTTAAAAAGCCTGGGAGCCAGGCTTCACAGGCTCTTTCTCTCTGCTTGGTGGAGTAATTAGGGAGGGAACAGTTAAAATGATCAGTCTAAAAAGAGGACTGGAGCAACTTTTAATGTCAGCTTGTTGAATTACTGAAAAAAAACCCCAAAACTGAACACTGAAATTAAACTTTGGAATGAGTTTCTGATTAAATTTTTGTCCTTAACAGAGAGTCCCTTTTTACTCATGCATTGTCAGCTTTCGAAGCATTCGGGTATCATAAAAACTAGCTTTGCACTGAAACTAAATATATTGTGGCATATTCATATAGGTTGGCACAATACAGTATACCAAAAAGTGCTTTTACCTAATTTAGCTTTTTGGTTCTTTTTGGTACCTGGATAACTGGGATTTTCCGACCTGAATTACAGGTATATCTGCTCAGCACGGGGAGTGCATCTATGGAAATGGTAGCACCGAATGAATTGTTACAAGGGGTAACACAGTCCACTTAGACATATGTTCTTGTTATCTTAATCTATCATCTACCATCAGTATATCAGGAGGCTTCTGGCTAATGTCTTTATCATCTCAGCACCCTTTAAAATTGTTCTAGTAGTGAACCTAGCTGGGGCCTAGGCCATGAACACAGCTGGCTGATCTGAAACAGCCATAAGACTGCCACTCCACTTCCAAATTGTACTTGAACCATTAAAAGAATCACACTTGTTTATCCTTTGGAAACCTATCAAACTATTATCATAAATAAAGAGAACCTCAGCCAGAAAATAGGATATTAATGACATGAAGAAAGAACACCACGGAGTAAACACGATAATCAGACTGCAGAAAGCATTCAAACTGGGGAAGCACATTATGGCGAGCTAGTGAGAAAACAACAACAAATTCTGTCTCACTGCTTGCCTTGCTGAGAGTGTATGATTGTGCTAGCTCTACTGTGCTGGCAGATTGGCCTGGAATAAACATATACAATGTTCATATTTAATGTAGCTATTGCTGAGATGAACAGCTCTATAACGAGTCAGGTTCTACTACTCAGTGCAAAATCAGGTCGATCCAGCAGAATCCCAGAATCCCAAATAACAGCAGTGTTCTATCCAGAAGGTGACAATTGGATTTGTACCCTCTCTTCCCAGTACAAGTCCAGCATGTATTCTCATTCAGGCCAACATATATGCTGAAACTTTAGGATTTCCTCGATTAGTGCTTCACAGAAAAAAAACCCTAAAAATTGAAGTGCTTAGGTAATACACAAAACAGAGCCCAGCAAGTAACACAGAAGAGATATCTTATTCAGTATTTCTCTTCTAACTTTGATACTTCTGATTTCACCCTACATATTTCTGCCCCAAATTTTACATCTTTCTGTATCTTTTTTTTTCCAAAATGAGGAAGACACTCCAATAATAAAATCTCTGAGAATAAAACAACAATATCTAATTGTTTTACATTATAGAACAATGCGCCCCTACTTTGCACAAACAATGAAGATTTGAGATCCTTTTTACTTCTCTGTTTTCTTCAAGTCTATGAGTCTTGGAAGTTAGACACTAAGATTTTACATAACTTAGATGCTCTAATTTCTAATACTGTGAGTGGCTAGTTCCACTTAATGGCTACAGAATGACTAGATAGTAACAAGGAAGTTAATTGTAGCAAATAATTAGATTGCCTCAGGAGGTTCTGAAATTCCCTATGGATTGTAATTTTAACCTTTGACTCCATTTTAGCATGCATATTACAGTCATATACATTCAGATTGTTATCTGGAAAACATTTAACTGAAATACTTTAGCAAATTTTCAGTGCTAGAGGAAGACTTCTGCTCCATCATTAGGGTAACCATACACTCCATTGGTCAAGCCAGGATATTTTGTCCAGAACAAATGTTTACTGGTAGGTCAACAGGCAGAAACTTGTGTATTTACAGGCAAAGAGAGCGTCAACCTATCCATCAGACATTAATTGAAAAAAATAACAAAAATTTCCAATTTGCTAGGAACTTGAAGATCACATAGAAAATAACTGCATGTTCCATTTAAAAAATTATTTTTAAATCATCCCAAATTCTACCTCATTTGATGCTTCCATACATGTCTTTAAAGTATATGCAGTAATGAGTTTGATAAAATAAATTTGGCTACGGCTACAAACCCGTTGCAAATGTGCAAAAATGAGTGATTTATGGAGTTTTGAAAGATGAATGCAATTCAACAAATAAACACTGGAAAAATAAGAGAAAAAGAGCTTAAATATTGAAAGCTACTAAAGGAGAGAGGTTTTTTTTAATAAAAAAAAAAAACAGGATTCACCACATAAAATCTCCTCTTTTTATGAATTGCTTAGGGATACTAATATAACTTTCTGTCAGCAGATCAAGCCTCCATTGACCATAATCTATTTCTGTCCTGAAATGTATTCTTGTTCTGTGGATAATAGGTAACCTCCTTGGTGCCATTTTTAGATCAGCCCGATGGCAAACATTAAGCAGAAAGCATGTTAACATTTTTCAGGATCAGCTAAGGCTTTAGCAAAGCGGGTTTCTTGCTTGCAGAAGCAGCAAGAATGAGCTCAGCACAGGAGAAAGTGCCTGTTGAAGCTCCTCTGGCTTCAAGTCAAAATTAAATAAACAAACCAACAAAACAATCCTACTGAGAGCATTAAGATGCCCACAGAGGACGTGCCCCCACCAGGCACCAGGAGTACAGCTCCAAAGTTTTGACATTCTCAGCTCCAAAATCAATCTTTGTCTTGAAAACAAATAAACTAACTAATAAATTTTAAAATGCTAATCACTATAATCACTAGCACAATTTCTTACTAATTACCTGTTTTGCTGTCAAAAAGAGGCAGCTGATAAAGGAAATTAAAAGTCAGATCTTGGCCTCATCTTCATTTCAAAAGACCAGTTTTGACTTTCTAAAAATTGTTTTTAACCAGCAAAAATGGTGTTTTTACATGGTTCAACCAAATAAAACCTGGCTTTTCTCAAAACAAATCACAGGCTCATTGCTTCATGGAAGAGGTAGCCAGGGAAGGTCAAGTGCCCAGCTGTCCACTCATGGCTGCTGTCAACATTTCTTCAGTTAAGGATCTGCTCTGAGAGTCTAACTAGCAAGTTACTAAATGGTTATCCAGCTCTCTCACTTTCCAGGGAAGCACCTTTCAAGCTCCACAGAGGCTTCTTTTTTTTCACCTTCCAAGCAGGATGCCCTTCCCAGAGCTTCTCCATTCAAACCAGTTCTCAGAAGACTATCGATTAGATCCTTTTTCCACATGCAACCAGAGAACGTTTTCTTGTTTTCTAGATATAGCCTCAACAGCAGAGTTGAGCATGACTCTCATCTCCCATCTAGTAGCTCATCTATATTAAGACACAGAGATAACCCAAACAACAAAACTAAGAGTCAAATGCACAGACAATGAAAAGGCAGAGATAAGCAGTTCCTTCCTAGGGAAGAGTTCCAAAGAAATCACGTAGGTTCAGGGTAATAAAAGAGTTATCTAGATTTCCTTCAGTAATCCCAAAGCTCTGTGTGGGCCTCAAAAATAAAAACGCAGTGCTGGAATGGGTTTATGGGAGTTTTCTCTGTTACTGTTGTCATCTAGGACTTCTCTTTCCGGTCATTATTAGTAGTAGTAACATTTCACAGAGACCACATTGCATTCATTCTTTTATTCATTGACTCAGTCAACAAATATTGGAAGGGCATTTATTGGGTGCCAGGCTCTGTGTTAAGCATTGGTCTTATAGTTTGTATCCTTCAAATTGCTTTCTTTTAAAATAAAAATCTGTTCAACAGACTAATAATCCCAGATATACACAAGTGTTCACAGTTGGATAAGCTGGAGACAATAATATACTCATTTTGTATATGAAGAGTTGACTTTCTGCTCTTTGAATACAGAGTTCTCACCACCTTTTGCCAAGAAATGTTGGAAATGTTAATCCTCAAATGCCAACAACCTGGCCAAAGAAAAAGTGCAGATGTGCTAAATGGCGGGCGTCCTTCTTACCTCCCTCCCTTTATCTAAAATTTTCATGGTACAATTTTTTACTTTCAAGTGACTCCTCGATATCTACATTAAACTGATTGGACTTAGTAAAAACTTTTAAGGGAAGCAAAAAATAGAAAGCATTCACAAGGAAACTAACCCCCAACCTCATCTTCACACCCCCATTGTCCTCTTTGAATTCCCTAAAGACAGACTTTTCTCTGACTATGGAACCTACAATTGTTTTCAATTAGCCAAACAAAAAGTTAAGTAAAAAAGTCTGCTTTAGCCAAACTACTCCCAAAAGAGAGAGAGTTTGAGAGAGAAGCTAAATTCACTGGACTACATCATTAGGGAGTCATGACGCTGGAGAGACTAAAGAAATGCCCGTGCTAGTTGTCTATATGAAGACAGTAGATTTTAAAAATTAAAGTCAAAGTTCAAGAAAGAGCTAATGAAGGAGAAAGAATAGAATCCTACAGTATAGCTAAGCAAGAGGAATGTGAAAATTCAGGCTCACAAATAAAAGCCGCAAAAGAGACGTTGTGAAAGAATATGATGTATTATTCAAAGTTAAGCAGGGTAAGAAACTCCTGGAAGGTGAGATACTAGAAAATATTAAGAAAAACACACCATGCCATACAATCTGAGTAGAAAATGCCCTCTCCTTAAATTGACCAAAATACATAATAATCTCCTTCTGCCAAAGACATTTTTATGCATAATATCCTCTGATTTTATTTAAATGAAATGAAATAAGTAATACCCGAACTGATGCATCTTGAAACTTCTAAATTATCTGAGGCTGAGAGAAAAGCTGGAGATTTAGCGATGTATATTATGTTGTGGGAAAATTAGCCCCTCAAAATAGCAAAAGGGAAATTGGCAGCTTAGCCAAATAAACCAGAAGGAATGAATAATCTTACTCAGTAGCTTAGGGAAGAGAACTTGCTGGAAAATATAGCTAAACATTGAGGGAATTTGTTTCAAGTGTCTGTATATTTTTGAAGCTGACTGAATTTTTTTCCCCTCTAAAAAGAAGTGCTGGCCCACTCACATTGCTAACACAGAAAAAGATCACCAAATTAATAATAATTCGAAACACCATTAAGAAAAAGTTTTCATAACAAAAATGTCACCTGGGAAACGTACAGTTCCTTCATATATTGCTATCCCTGACAATTGAGCATCTATCTCAGTTATAGGAAGAATGAAACCAATCAGCAGGTGTTTCTTGAGCAACTGCTAGATTCTTAGCAAATTTGTGCCAGGTGTGCTGGAGAAGGAACAGAGTAAATGGAGAAGTAATAAAAATTCCAACAATGCGGTAAGAGTTTATTAATTGTATAGCAATTCTAGAGTGATCCTCAAGCTAGCCCATAAAAATCACAAACCAAACTAATGATATTTATAGTAATGAGTTGGCTTATTTCCTTGCTACTCTCCTTTGTCTGCTGACCATCAGTAAAATACACCTCACTGCCAGACTGAGTTCTCCTACCATTTCCTCCCAAAGTTCAGCACATTTTTTACATCTCTTGGTCCCTACAGAATACCTATTCCTCTGATTATTTACATCAATATACTGTCACCTGACACAGTATAAATTCATTTAGGGCAAAAACTATCTTTTGAAATTCTTTAAAATTTTTCTCACCACCTTGACAACAGAATTCTTTTGAACATATGTTGTAAATAAATATTGTTGATTGAATAAATTAATGCATGTCAGATCGGTTATTTCAAGACAAAACTAAGAGAAATTCTTTTTAACATTTTTAGATGTTTAAAATGGCAAGAAATTGGGAAAACTATGGATTGGTCTATAGTCAAAATGACCTCAATCAAGTGGTGATTTTTAGCCTTGAGAAAATCCACATATATTTTATGCAAAACTAGAAATTTGGAGAGTGTGGCTAATTTTTTGAGATTTTGGCTTCTATGTAAGCTGAACCACCAGCTAAGGGATAGGGCTTGTTTATGAATGGGGTAGAGTTTTATAGTACGGCTTACACTTTCAACAATGTGAACATTAAGACAACCTCCAGAAAAATGATGAATGGGCTGGGGAGTGAGTGTGTGAGGGTAGGCACAGCAGAGGCTCAGCAGTGTGGGATGAGGTTACAATGGAGGGGTGGCAATTTCTAGGGGCTGTAAACCTAGACTTTGGAGCCAGACCATCTGGGTTTAAATCTTGGTTCAGTTACTTAGGAGGTGTGTGATTGGACAAATCACTTAGGCCACTCTGTGCCTCAATTAGTCATCTATAAAACAGGATGAAAATGGGATAGGATTGTTATGCCAATTATATAAGTGAATATATGTAAAATATTTAAAATACTCTCTGGTGCATACTAAACACAGGATCAGTTGATGCTCTTATTGCTGTTGGAACAGTATGGATTTTTGCTGTGTAAGTGAGCATAAAATAATCTGAATATTTAATTTGACCTGTCTCAGTGAACCCCAAAAGAACCATCCTCACTAGAATCCATTCTTATGAAAGTAAGCATATGTTAAAGAGTATAAAGCAAGATGGCATTAGTTATAGATAGTGGATGAGCTTGTAGTAACAGGTTTTTAAATTAGAAGGGAATTTGGATATAATCTTGCTTAACTTTGTCATCTAATAGAGAAATTCAAACTCAAATATTGGGTTGTGTGATCAAAGCTACACTGGAAAACTGAGAGTAGAGACAAAATCCCTCGATGCCTGCCTGTTTTCTCTAGGTGAGAGACAGCACAGTGCATCTGAAAGTGTCCAAAACACTTCACCAAGGCTCAGTGTTCTCAACCATAAAACTATGTGTATAACAACACAACAACTCATCTCAGGGTGTATTGTGGAGATTAGAGATAACACATGTAAAGCAACTAGCACCATATATATATATATATATATATATATATATATATATATATATATATGGCACGTAGAAGACAATAAATAAATAACAATGATGGTGATGACAATGATGGTGACAAGCTACCTCCCCCAATCTATGTACTATGTAAATACGCTTCACAGCTTCTTCCTTTGTCATATTTGTAAACACAGAATACATGAAAATAAATGGACACGTTTACTATTAATCTATATCTATATCACACACCCACACACCCACACACTCTTAAACTGTGTTATACTAGGTTTACAAGATGCCTTACTACTTCCTTGAACACTAGCAATGTATCAAGCCTTCCTGATGCAGCACTGAAATTACGGCATTCCCCCTTCTGGAGGAGAAAATAGCCATTCAATTATGATGCTAATGTTGGCATTTTTCTTCCCGTGTGATGTTATTACCAACAATTACCAAGATATGCACAATATTGCTTCAATAAGCTACTAAAATTGATCGTTTCTCCTCCCTTTGTCATTTTGAATGACATCCCTTACCTTGTCACTTTTTGCATTTCAAAGGCTAATTTGAAGTCTCAAATTAACTCTCTGATATAATTTATCATGACCCTCTCTACCTCTCCTTCATAGCATTTTTCACATTTATCATTATTTAACTATTTGAAGTTAATTGTTGAATGTCAACTTCCCCACTACCCTCAGAGTATTCCCAGCCTACTGTCACTTGATAGGTATTCCATAAAAGTAGCCATAAATAAAATAGGTTCCCAGTATGTAATTGGATATACAGATCTGTATTTCAGCTCATAGGTCTAAGGTAGCAGTGAATATTTGAGAGTAAGATTATACTGCTATAAGCATGCCTGAAGTATTCTAAAACCAAGATTCAGACCATACTTCTATATACTACATATAGTCACTTGCAAGATTAATAACCTGTCTCCTTCACTAGACTAAGTGCCCAGGTTTTGTCTTCTTTGAATCCTCAGTGCCTTGCGTGGTGACTAGTACATAGTAGTTGCTCAGTAAACACTTGTTAAATTAACTACCTGAGATTTGCTCTCTTGCCTTAGCAAAATGACGATTTCTGACGAATCAGCATGTGACACATAACAAGACTACCATATGAAAAATATGGTTGGAAATGAAACATAATTCTGATATTCTTGACACTTAAATCACCCAGTTAAATAATTGTGCAATTAAACAATTACTCATTGCCTAAAGAGCATTACTAACTACAGAACATTCTGTACTGAAAAAGGTATGGCTTCCGGGAGGTACAATTTATATGGTTCAAAGAACGTCATTAAACTTCTGTCACCAGCACACCGAAATGTCAAGTGAACTGACAATACTTCATCATGTCCTTATTCAAACTGCCAAGGAAAGAGATTTTAAACTAAGTTAAGAAATGAGAGAAATAAGGATAAATGGAAAAATGAAAGTTTTTTGCATGTTAGCTTAAACTATTTAAAGCACAGCATTTCTAAGAGGAGTTTTGAGAATGATTGAAATGAAAATCTGAAACTGACCTAGTTTGTAGAGCCTGTTAGAATGGAATGAAGCTTGTGTATTACCATTTACTGGGATATCACTGTATTTAACACTGGTGTCAAAGGCACTGATACCTGTGTAAGTGAGGTGACTAAAATGACCCAAGGACAACAAACTATGCTTTTCTCATAATGCATAGCTGCACTTGTAGATTTACAGAGGCTTTTTGTTTTGCTTTCTTTTGTTTTTCAAAGTGTCGTCCTCAGTTCCCTGTTGTTGTCCACTAGCAAAGTCCAACCGCTGACAAGTGTGTCTCAGAATGAGTAGCTGCTGTTCACAATCCTCACAGTGACCCAGCTCTAGCTCACTACTTAACATCCACCTAATGTTCACATTTACAGAAGAATTTTACATAAAATACAAACGTTTTTGGAAATTGTTGATAAATATACTGGTTTTTAGAGGCCCCACATTTCCTATTGTTCGATTCCTATAGTCGGCTCATTATAATAAACAACTGTGACTATTAAACACTGTGCTATGGGCTGTATGGGAAGACAGAATGAAGCCATAACCAGTTTTATTAAGAAGCTCACCATCTAGGTAGGTAAATAGAGCAATCACATATGAAACAATTTATGCAAAATACTTCAGGATATTATAAGTGGTAAATTATGTGATACAGACTTTAAATGTTGAAGATGCTTAAGGAAACAAAGGATAATAATAATCACAGCTACAGTAATCATCAGGGAAATGCAAATCAAAACCACAATGAGATATCACCTCACACTTGTCAGATGGCTATCATCAAAAAGACCACAAAGGGCTTCCCTGGTGGCGCAGTGGTTGAGAGTCCGCCTGCCAATGCGGGGGACACGGGTTCGTGCCCCAGTCCGGGAGGATCCCACATGCAGCGGAGCGGCTGTGCCTGTGAGCCATGGCCGCTGGGCCTGCACATCTGGAGCCTGTGCTCCGCAACGGGAGAGGCCACAACAGTGAGAGGCCTGCATACCGCAAAAAAAAAAAAAAAAGACCACAAATAACAAATGCTGAAGAGGGTGTGGAGAAAAGGGAACCCTGTACACTGTTGGTGGGAATATAAATTGGTGCAGCCAGTATGGAGGTTCCTCAAAAAACTAAAAATAGAATTACCATATGATCCAGCAATTCCGCTCCTGAGTATACTTCCAAAGAAAACAAAAACACTAATTTGAAAAGATACACGCACCCCAACATTCATAGCAGCTCCATTTACAGTTGCCACAATAGGGAAGCAACCTATGTGTCCATCAATAGATGAATGGATTAAAAAGATGTGGCATACATATACAATGAAATACTACTTACCCATAGAAAGAATGTTGCCATTTGCATCAACACGGATGGATCTGGAGGGTATTATGCTTAGTGAAGTAAGTCATACAGAGAAAGACAAAACTTTGTTATCACTTATATGTGGAATCTAAAATATAAAAAAAATGAATGAGGGACTTCCCTGGTGGTCCAGTGGTAAAGAATCCACCTTCCAATGCAGGGGACGCAGATTTGATCACTGGTCAGGGAACTAAGATCCCACATGCTACGGGGCAACTAAGCCCGTGTGCGCCAGAACTATTGAGCTCACACGCCTCAATAAGAGAGCCGGCATGCCGCAAACTACAGAACCCACGCGCCCTGGAGCATGTGCGCCACAGCTAGAGAGAAACCCGAGCAGACCGTGCGCCTTAATGAAAAGATCCTGCATGCCTCAACAAAGATCCCATATGCCACAACTAAGACCCAATGCAGCCAAAAAAAATAAGGAAAATAAATATTAAAAATAAAAACAAATGAATGAATAGAACAAAATAGAAACAGACTCACAGGTATAGAGAACAAACTAGTGGCTACCAGTAGGGAGAGGGAAGCAGGGAGGGGCAAGATGAGGGTAGGGGATTAAGAGATACAAACTACTATGTATAAAGTAAGTAAGCTACAAGGATATATTGTACAAAACAGGGAATATAGCCATTATATTATAATAACTTTAAATGGAGTATAATCTATAAAAATATTCAATCACTATGTTTGTACAAATGAAACTAATATAATATAGTAAATCAACTGTACTTTGATAAAATAATAATCACAGCTATTATTTACTGCGTACTAAGCACTGTACCATGTACTTTACATGCAGGATGTAATTAAATCTTCATTATCAGTCTTTCTGGCAGATTCTATTATTATTTTGTAGATGTGGATACTTAACACCATATCCTTGGCATCCTTAAGTTCTATCAAAATGATCCTCATCTGGGAAATAGGGCTAGAGTTTGACTTTGAAGAATGGATAGTAAAGAAGGATATTCTCATGAGTACAGTTGAATTATTGAATCCAAGGTGTATCTTGAATTATTTATATATTCTTTTTTGTATCATCTTTTTCTTAAAGACTCTAAGCAGAGCAAACAGCTCTTTAATTTTACAAATACCCTTGTAAGAATCTATGAACGCTATAATATTGAGAAGTCTATGAAGAATAGTTCAGTAAAATGGAAATAGACAAAGAAATTAGGTAGATGGGAAAGGAAAGGTGCACAGTGGAGAAATACGCACTTGTAGTTCGAAAAAAGTAAGTCATCGTTATCATGGGATAGAAGAAAATGTCCCACTCTGGAAATTTCCACGTGTCTAAACGCGAACTAATTAGCTTCTTCATTAAACGTGCTTCACTGCTCTTCTCTATTCTATTTGGTCTACCATTTCTAGTTGTGTTACCTTGATTACATCACTCAACAACTTCAAGACTTAGAGGGGTGGGATAGGAAGGGTGGGAGGGAGACGCAAGAGGGAGGAGATATATGTATATGTATAGCTGATTCACTTTGTTATAAAGCAGAAACACACCATTGTAAAGCAATTATACTCCAATAAAGATATTAAAGAAAAGACTCAGTTTCTTCATCTATAAAATAGTTATTGTGAGTTTGAAATTAAGTAGCACATGTAAAGCATATCACATAGTACCTGACACAATTTAAAAGTCCAAGTAATTTTAGTCATTATATCATTGGATTTTTTCACAACGTACAACATACATACATTAATGTACACTTTCTGACTGAACAAGGGCTACAGAATATATTTTCAAGTAAGTTTTAAGTATGATTTTATTAAGAAATCTCCACGTTTTATTTTATAGTTATTTATTTTCCAAATCATCCTATTAATCCAAATCACCTGAGTCAGTGAGCGAGTAGGTACTCTAAGAAGTAGTAAGGGTTTGGAAGGATAGAACCACGGGAATAGAGCTCAACTTCAATATTGGAAGGACAGAGTCAAAGGCAGAATTATGGTGATGTTGAGCAGAAGCAAAACAGCTGCTTTGCCTCCTGAGATGCCTAAAGACATACCCAAGCTGCCCATAGCTGCTCTTAGAGTCTTCCAGTTGGCCTATTTCTCCTTGCTTCATGAATATTCCATAAACCATAAGCTTTCCAATTCCCAAGAAATAAAAATGGTCACCATGAACCTCTGCCAGGCCATTAACAGTCCATAGGTCACATATGGTGACAATGAATCAAACCACTAGCGAGCTAACCCAAAGGACTATTGAATTATCAAGTATTGTGCAGACTGAAGGCAATTTCAAATGAGGAGTTTAAACACAGTTTAAACAAAGCAGCATCATTCAAATCAGCAAATAGCCATACAAGTTGGAACACATTAGAATAAGCACATTTCAGCTGTTTGATCAGAATCTCTACTGAAACTCCAAACTTCATAAGATTACTAGAATATTTCCTTCCAGTAACATGTTTTAAAATTTTGCTCTTAACACACTTTTTCCCCATCTTGATTTCCTTCTCCCTATTTATCTATATATATATTTTTTTCCTCTCTTTCTCTCTCCCTTCCTCAATTTTAATGTGTTCTCAACCTTCAAAGTTGAACTATTCAATGACAACTGACGCTCCAAAGCCAGCTGTGCTCTGGCAGCAATATGGACTCTGGAGGATGTGTGGGCCAACCCATTAATCACTGTCCTTAGAACATAGATATTCTTCAGGAAGCTGCTGTGGCAATCTAAGTTATGATACATATATGGTTACATACCATATAGGACATGAAACATATGATGAATATTTTGATGAGATTTATTATAAACTTCTCAACCCTTAAATACTATGACTCTATGCCCTTCACAAACAAATTTCATCTTCTTAATCTTGATTATGCCATTTGCACCCAGCATGTGGCCCATGCTGCCAAGAGTGGACTTAGCCAACTGGATGTACTCAACCTACCACTCACCAGTGATGCTGTAATAGTCAAGAGATATGTTTCAAGGAACTATTAGTTCTCGTCCCACCTTTGGAAATTCTGCAGAATGGTCTTTCGCTGATTAAGGGGTACTTTCAAGTATTTATACTATTATAACACTAGTGCAAGGAGCCTCATCACCTTGCAAAAATGAAAAGGGAACTACGTCAACTCATTATAAACAGAAAAAAAATTTATATATAAAGTATTTCCAAATGCAGACTCTTTAGACTTGAGCAATCCTGGGGTTGGGGGGAGTTAACAGCTACATGGAAGAGTCAGTATATGTTATAATTGCAACACTATTAGAAAATCATAAGTTACAATATGTCATTTTAAAGCTTAAAGATAACCACTGGTTATATAATAGTATGATATATAGCTTCCAAAGTACACGAGAAAAAAAATAGGAAAATTTAGCAATAAAAATATACTACAAAAGTTAATATTAAGAAAGAATAAAAAAATAATAATAAAATCAGATCAAATAGAATTCAAGGGGCATTATATGGAACCTCCCCAAAAAGGTTATTTTATGATTAAATTAATAGAGTGATATCAAAATAGAGCTGTTATAAATCTTTACATGTTGAATATCGAAGCATCAAAACACATAAACCAAAAATAGTTAAAATGCAAAACGCACTAACACAATCTCATAATATTTGTGGGAGAATTTTTCATAACTTTCTTGGTATTTGAAAGATCAAGAAGTGACTTATTAAGAGGGTGAAATAAAAATGTTTTAGGTAAAATTAATTTAATAACTAACAGTCAACTCCTTTAAATTTCCATCAAACATTTATAAGCTTTTAGCATAACTCAGGGCACAATGAAAATATCAACAACATTCAAATCTGTACAAGTAACGTTTCTGAACATAAAGTGATACAACGAAAAATACAATGGAGACAAATAAACAAAATCCCATTTGGAAACTTTAACATTATCTTCCAAATAATTCTGAGCTTGTAGAGAAAAATAGCAGCATAACTGCAGAATACTTAGCAAATAATTACAATAATATAACGTATCAAAAGTTATGAATTGGCTAAATCTATATGCAAAGCAAATCTCATTGCAATAAAGGAAATTTTATTATTAAATAAGAAACAGTGAAAATAAATGAATAAGAACTAAACTCAAGAAGCTAAAAACGAGTAACAACATTAACTTGCAGAAAGACGAAATTAAAATAAATCTTGTCAGTAATTAGAAAAAAAAGTAAAGTAAACAAGTAAATACAAGATAATTTTTTTAAAGGGAGAGTAAATAGAATTATTCTACCAAGCCCTCAACACAACAAAGCAAAGCAAATGAAACAACAGTAAAAGGCAGAAAGGGCATAAAATTACCGATGGGGAATTGGAAAGGGAATAAAACTGTAGATAATCAGGGGGTTTTTTTTGACTGAAAATACCATACAAAATTCATTGTAATAATTTTGAAAATCTTGTTGAAACTGATTCCTTTAGAGGAAAATGTAAGCTATCCAAACTTACTTAATGGAAGGACAATAATCTTCCCATCTGCTCACATGCCATTCTTAGAGAACCAGTGTCCAGAGCCCTGTGGGAGGAGAGCTATAAACTGTAGGAGCCTTAACAGTTAATCCTTGCCAGGTTAAATCCCTAACCTAATTGTTCTACTGTCATCTTCTATGGCAGGATTTCCCTGCCTGCCTGGTCTCTGAACTGAATCCCACCCCTGTCACAAGGCTCCAGCACCTCCTTCCCACTTTGGTGCTTCAGCACTGTCACAGCACTATCACCATCTAACACACCTAAGCGTTTTACTATATATGTTTTTAAATTGTCTGTCTCCCTACACACTGAAAGATAAGTTATACAGAGTAAGATATTTGTCAGGGGGCTTTGTATACCCTTGCTTTTCAGACCAGAAACAGTGTCTGGCTCATAGTTGGTACTAAATGTATGTTTGTTAAATGAGTGAAGAAAAAGAATGAATGCGTGTATGAATAATTAAGGGAATGAGTTATCACCTATAGAGAATAAAGTTGATGATTTATATATATTTTGATTTGGGCACATGTAGACAAAAGGAGTTTTAGACTACCATTTCTGGTAACCGCAATAAGGTTGTGCATGTGACCACTGACATTTTGTTGATTCAAGGAGGAAGCCAAGTAGAGTGAGAAAAAGAGAGAGAGAGAGAGCAGAGTATCAGAGGAAGAGGAGGAGAGGGAGGAGGGGATGGCTGTTAGCTTTCTCATTTTCATGAGGATCTTGCTAGTTTTGTGCAACTGGCCTCCATGAGGAAAAAGTCACTTTAATTTTTTTAATCACAGAATCACTTATGTGTCCAATGTAAATTACAGTAGCTCTTATTAGGCTTTCATATCCTTTTAGATATGTCTCTTTAGGACAAGAATTCTCAGTCTTGGATGTGCATAACCTACAACTATGGGTCTTTTTTTTTTTTTTGCGGTACGCATGCCTCTCACTGTTGCGGCCTCTCCCGTTGTAGAGCACAGGCTCCGGACGCGCAGGCTCAGCGGCCATGGCTCACAGGCCCAGCCGCTCCGCGGCATGTGGGATCTTCCCGGGCCGGGGCACGAACCCGTGTCCCCCGCCTCGGCAGGCGGACTCTCAACCACTGTGCCACCAGGGAAGCCCGGGTCTTTTTATTTATTGGTTTTGTTTTCTTCTTCCATACAAGGGCACAGCCCCATGGGAGCATTCTCATGTGGAGCTATGTTAAGAACTGCTGCTGTACTTTGTTCAATGAACTCTACCGAGATGCCTTTCCAACCCACTTGAGGGTATCCACAGGTTTCTTTTAAGCACATACATAAGATTTTACCCCTCTCTATAAAAACTTTTTAATCCTGAAAAGAACTTTCAAACAACTAGCTGTGTACCTCAAGCTCATCCAGAGCTGTTTAATTTTTTCGGTACGCGGGCCTCTCACTGTTGCGGCCCCTCCCGTTGCAGAGCACAGGCTCCGGACGCGCAGGCCCAGTGGCCATGGCTCACGGGCCCAGCCACTCCGCAGAGCTGTTTAACTTTTAAGCCACTAATCACAATTTTAAAGTATAAATGCATGATTATCCTTTAATATTTTTCTGGATTTTTAAATGACTTACAGATTGTCATTGGGATCCTCAACTTCTTAGCTTTTCCCCGGCAATGGAATTTGACCAAGATGCTGAAATCTTAAAGGATATTAAGTCAAATACCTGCAGAGGTGCTTCAGGATGCTTTTCTCTCAGCACTGGAGCGGCTGGAATTTCCTGGGGGGCTTTTGATGTCTTCCTTTTGGCTTTTGCCATTTGAACATTGGTAAAGTAGTTGACAGCAGCAAACTCAATAAGGGCCGAAAACACAAAAGCAAAGCAGACAGCTATGAACCAATCCATGGCAGTCGCATAGGACACTTTGGGCAAAGAATGCCGTGCACTGATGCTCAGTGTGGTCATGGTGAGCACTGTGGTTATTCCTTCAAAGCAAAAGAGCAAAGAGACAAAATACTTTATGGTTACTTCAATGCATAAAAACAAACAAAAAGACCTGGAAATCTGGTGGGGTGAAGGTAACAAAGTTTACAATAACTCAAACCAAACCATCTTTGATGTAAGATTCCAGTCATAGTGGTTCAGTGAAATTAGCACAGGCTTTGGAGTGAGAGACAGAGATGGTTCAAATCCTGGCTCTTCTAATCACTGGCTCAGTGTGAGTTGGATTAAGTTAGGAAAACTCACTGGTTTCATTTGATACCCACTTATTGGGTTTACAATGAAGATTAAAAGTATGTAAGGCACCTAACATATACTGGGTTCATGTTAGTACCTGGGCCAATGTACCTGAGAAACTCAACACACACCTAACGGAAAGTGTGACTCATTGAAGCACTGACTCTCAACCAGGAGTGGGAAGATGGTAGCAATGAAAATTGAAGCATCAGAATTCCTGGGGTAGGCATGGCCCACTGCTGTTGAGAATCTCTATCAGAAAAAGCACAAGTTATATGTCTTTATAGTCTTTACCTGAATATTACTTATTGAATTAAAATAATAAATTTACTAGTTGTAAAATAGCTTAATTTATATAAAACAACATAGGTATACTCCTGAGAAATAGACTTCTAGAATAATTTGGCTTTAAAAATATTGGGCATCTACTGCCCATCAGTTTGTGGTTGGCAGGAAAATATTGGCAACAAGAATAGAGGTACTTCTCATGCATCAATAGGCTTCTGAAGCATATCATCTCCAGAAAAGGCTTCTCCTCAGCCTGGGAAAAAAAGTCAGTCCCCATTCTCAATGGAAGAATTCCACTTGCCACTGAAACTGTAGAGAAATGCATTACATAGGGATGCTAATATGTGCACAATTGTCCCTTTCTGAATCTTTGCCTCTGTATCTAATCCATGTTACGTAGTTAAGCTTGGAAATGTACATGGAGATTTACCATATCCATTTAAACTCATTCTATGTAATGCCTAGGAAATCTCTTGAATTGACACACCCAGGTGTTTGGGGATGGTGAGGATGACAACAATAACAATGATGAAGGCATAAACTATATCCAGTCCATGCCAATCCACAGCTGAAAGCCAAATAACACATGTTAAACTGAAAAAATAGTGAGTCCCATGCAATAATAAAAGAATAATAATATTTTGATGTAGGGAGAAATAATACTGTCCTCTCAACTCAGCACTTAATTATGTTCTGCCTTGTATTGTTCCCTAATTGTTCCATCTGAGTGAGCTTTGTTTCCACTACTTGATTGAGCATAGACTTCTTAAGGGCAGAATGTCTAACACTGCTTCAGGATTTACCTTATTTCACGTAGTGCCGAGCACATGATAAATGCACTGTAAATAAAAATACATTTTTCAGCTCTTCATCAATCTATTTTCTTTCTAGTCCCTTCTGAATTGTCAATGTTTAGAACAGGAAAAACTAGAGCAACTGTGTAGCTTCTGAGCTATGGATCTTTCAAAAACATTCCATAAACTATACAGAGGAAGAAAGTTGAGAATTTGGTTGTATTCCTTTAAAAAAAAGTTTCATGCTATTTTTAGCATTTCATTAGTCAAAGACAGATTTTAAAATGTGGTTTTTCAGTCAAATATATAAATACCTAAATGCCTATGAAAATGCAATCTTGTGAATTTAGTAGACTTTGTTTCGAAAAGAGACCTCAGGACTTTTAGGATCTCTACCTTAAATCTCAGGAAAATGGCACCATTCTCATGCTCATTGTGAGATATGTGAATAAACCCTAAATTAATTCTGAAAAATTTTAGCTACAAAACTTAAAGATATACCAAGGTTTTTCTTCTTATTCATAACAACTTAAGTTTAATGGCCTATTAAGAATTCAAAAATGTTCTACAACTTTATTAATAAGCATGTTTCCTCTAACGGCATAGAAATTGTGCTGAGAGCACTTGAAAATAAAAAATGAACAGTGCAGTGTAAATAAGAATACTGCTCAGAAATCAGAAAATTTCACAGTGACCATACTGTGATAGTCCAAAAGGAAACTGAAACTCAAATATAAGCAACTTAAGAGTCTCCATGTTGCTGTGAACATTTTTTTGGTAATAGAACGATTTCTCCTGAGGACCAGAAGTAGTGGTCTTCGTCTTCTCCTGCAGTATGAGAAGAAATTCCATTATTAATGCCAAGTAAGCAGAGTATTAGTTCAATTATTGAGCCACGAATCCAAAAATTACTTTCTGAATGTTAAGGAGGGTGGATCACCAGGTTTAGGAATATGTTAAATAACGTATGGACATCTACGCAAAAACATTGGATATGTGGCCGCTTTCCATCTCTCTTTCATTGTCTAGGGTAAACTTGATTCTAAAGTTTGTAGAAAGACCCTTCAGATATTATGACTCCTATTCTATGACTGTTGGCAAAATTAGGAAAGTAACTGGCATAAACAATTGGCTGAGTGTTTGAAGTTGCCATCCCTTTAGACATTAAAAAGTTTCTCTGCCTGGAGTTCAAATTTAAGAAAGCATTAGCACAACAGGAATGGGCTTATTACACCTGTTTTTAGGTGGAACATTTGGTTAAATAAACACCAACACAATAGCAAACAGATGCCAACTTTTCAGATAAGAAGCCATGCTTCCTCTGCATCGAGGAAGATAGTACATCCGTTACCACATCTACCGTGAAAGCACCTTAATAACCATGGAATTTTTTTGACACGTTCAAGTATTGATGCCAGTTCCTGTTTTTAGAGTGCTGAACATGCACCATATTGGTTGGCCCAGAAGCTGGAAGAGGACATGTACGAGTAGGCTAAGACTGTACACAAGAGTGAATTTTTGGCTAGCCACTCCTAGAAAATGAACTAGTAATGATGTACATATGCCAGCTGGCATTTACTCAGATTTCATGTTTTACTATACTGGAATAATTAGAAAACTTAGAGGCACACAACTTTAGAGATAGAAGCCCTTGCCAGAGAATTCAGCACACTCTACCTCTCATATTTACACTGATTTTTTTTGGTTTTGTTTTTGCATGATCTTGAAAGACACCCCTGATCCAGAAAATTCTCTCCTTGAGTGAAGAGGAAAATGAGAATTTGGAAAGATAAATACTAGACCAGAATTAATTTTTTTACCTGAATCTCAAATGAAAGAGTGCTTACGTGCCCGCAAATACTTAAAACTTAACTTCCTTAAAAAATACCATCGAAAGCATCAATAAACAATTTAATAATTACCATTCTGACACACCTTAGGTCTTAGAAGACTTAATTATTGGGCATAATTTCCCTGGTCAATCAAAACCAGTATCTTGGTACATGAGCACAATCAGAAAGAAACCAATGGAAAAAGCTACCCACAAAGTATCCTCAGCACACAGCCATACAATTTCACTCAGCTGCTCTGGAATTCTCCACAAGCCCCCATGTCCCCAGACCCCCTGTAAAGAAAGAAAGGCAGAGTAGAAATGGGAGAGTTCTCAAAGTTAGGCAGAAATTGTCTTGCGTCTATCGCTTAAATATATGACTTTATACAAGTTTCTTAATCTCTTTGAGTCTATATCCTTAGCCATATGAAATTAATAATGCCTACCTTGCTGAGTTATCGTGAAGATTAAGTAAGATGACCCCTATCAGTACACGGCAAATCTTATCATCATTATTATTAGTGTTACCGGTATCCTTACCACATGCTACTTAATTTCCTTACAGTATCTTATCTGGATAGGAAATGCTGGGTGGGCAATATAATATATAATCAATGCTATCTCTCCCCATACCACTGGAAATTTCTATTATTTGCGGACAAATGGGACAAAACAATGGCTATGAGTTTATAATGAACCAAGAAAGCATTCAAAGCTTATCAACCAATCACAATAACTAGAAAATATGGAGAACATTCACATTATAGTATCAAGTAGTGATTCTCAAATGAGGGAGATGGCAGCGTGAGCTGTCATAGTAATCAATGACACTAAAAATAGTATTTACTGTGTGGTAGGCATTGTTCCAAGGGCTTTATCCAAATTTACTCATTGAGGGCTTCCCTGGTGGCACAGTGGTTAAGAATCCACCTGCCAATGCAGGGGACACGGATTCAATCCCTGGTCCGGGAAGATCCCACATGCCACGGAGCAACTAAGCCCGTGTGCCACAACTACTGAGCCTGTGCTCTAGAGCCTGCGAGCCACAGCTACTGAAGTCCGCATGCATTAGAGCCCACACGCCACAACTACTGAGCCCACGCACCGCAACTACTGAAGCCCGGGCGCCTAGAGCTCGTGCTCCACAAGAGAAGCCAACACATTGAGAAGCGTGAGCACCACAACAAAGAGTAACCCCAGCTCACCACAACTAGAGAAAGCCCGTGCGCAGCAACAAAGACCCAACACAGCCAAAAATAAATAAAAATTTTTAAAAAAGCAAAAATCCCAAAATAAACAAAAAAAACCAAAAACAAATTAATTAATTGAATCCTCCTAGCAACCCTATGTAGTAGCAACAATGTATCCTGTTGTAACACATGAGGAAACAGGCAGAAATAACTCACTGAAGGTTCACAGCTAATAAGTGGTAGACTTTGGGGTTACAACTTTTGTCTCGCTCCAGAGTCTGCAATTTTGATTACCTCTTAATCAAAGGCATCATTAATGGGTCAATATTATCTGTTCTAGAAATTATTTAGGAACATAGAAAAAAGATGGTATATGTGTAAAAGTAATTTTATTTTTATTTTCAATGATGACAGTTCCTGAAATATTAATATTTTTTGTACGAGGAAAAGTTAAGGGACTTTGATCTGGTTCTCAGCCTCAGCAGATACCTCCTGCCCAGTCAGGCTGCCTCTGGACATGATGTGTAGACCCAAGGTTAATCATTCTCTCACTGCACTCAATGAGAGAATGGACATCAAGCATTTAGCAGATTAATCCCTTGTCGGCAACACGGATGGACCTAGAGATTATCATACTAAGTGAAGTAAGCCAGACAGAGAAAGAAAAATATCATTGGATATCAGTTACATGTGGAATGTAAGCAATGGCACAAATGAACTTATTTACAAAACAGAAACAGACTCACAGATATAGAAAAGAAACTTATGGTTACCAAAGAGGAAAGTGGGGGGAGGAATAAATTAGGAGTTTGGGATTAATATATACACGCTACTATATATAAAATAAACAACAAGGTCCTACTTATAGCACAGGGAACAATACTCAATATTTTGTAATAACCTCGGAGGGAAAAGAATATGAAAAAAAATATACATATATGTGTGTGTGTGTGTGTGTGTGTATATATATATATATATATATATATATATATGACTGAGTCACTTTGCTGTACACCTGAACCTAACACTGCAAATAAACTGTATTTCATTTAAAAAAAAAGAATTTAGCAGAGTGTCTGGCATTACATAATAATGCATATTTTCTTTTAAAAACTGTTAATAATCAAGGAAACCAGGTCATAACAAAATAAATCTCCCCTACGCAATAGAGCATATGGTAAAGAGTAACTAATATGTAAGTGCTCCACATACCCTGTAATGAGCACTGCACGTAATTCTAAATCTTTACTAGTCTGTGAAGGAGAGATGTGTTACCACAGTTTTATGGATGGAGAAAATAAGTGGCAGATGTGGGTTTTAAAACCTGACCTATTGGAGTCCAAAGCTTAGATGTGTTTTTTTCTCTTTCATTTTCACACCTATTTTTAATAGCTAAAATTTACTCAACACTTGCAATGAACCCTCGCAACTCTACGAAGTAGGTAGTGCCATAACACCTGTTCACTGCCTTCGTGAGGTCACACCCTACCCTCAGCACTGACCCTCCTCTAAGAGTATCCCTGGTAGGATTCCAAAACCTTCTTGAGTGAACCTAAAGGGGTGGGGGAGGGTGTCCATGGCAAACACCCCACATTCAGGTCCACTGAGAACACTAAGATGCCCTTATATCAGAAGTTCTCTAAATGGATCAGGGGTGGGATGAGAAGTTCCCATTCTCTCCAGTTCCTTCTCACCAGCATCCCTTCAGCTCTTGTGTGATGAGGGATATTATACCATGGCTTCTATTTGGCTTTCTACCAAGTAGAAAAAGCAAAGGGAAATTGGCATCTCTTGTGAGGATTATACCTCCATTCCAGAGCAATTCTGATCATTTTCATCCCATAACTGAATGCTTTTGCCACTCACAATCAATAGAAAAAGAATAGAGAGATATGTTAAATTAAATAAATATCATTATAACTAATTTTAATATTTAAAAGCAAGCCTGATATGCAAAAGGCTTATTTTCAGCTACAAAAATTGAAAACTCAGGTGTTCTGGACCTCATATGGTTAAGAATATGGGCTTCCCTGGTGGCGCAGTGGTTGAGAGTCCGCCTGCTGATGCAGGGGACACGGGTTCGTGCCCCGGTCTGGGAAGATCCCACATGCCGCGGAGCGGCAGGGCCCGTGAGCCATGGCCGCTGAGCCTGTGCGTCCAGAGCCTGTGCTCCGCAACGGGAGAGGCCACAACCGTGAGAGGCCCGCGTACCGCAAAAAAAGAAAAAAAGAATATGATATATAGGAAGCCACTGTAAAAACAAAGCGAATAAAATGTGTAGTATTCTGAAAAAAAAGATGTAGGTAGAATATAACAATAAGCTAATAAACTAAGCATATAATACTTCCAATTCCATGCATTTAAACCATTTGCCTTTTGTTCCTCTTCATTAAAAGGCAAATTATTCTAAGGTTTTCATATTCATTCATCCATGACTTTTGTTTTATTTTAAGCTCCCAATGCATTTCATTTCAACACATAGATATGGTTTTTAATTCAATTACACAGCATTAAGCTAGGAACCCAAGAACATCACCCAAAGTGAAATTATATTCAGATTCACACTTGGTCTTCACCTGCCAGTTCTCAATAAAGGAAATCTGGTGGAGCCCCAAAGGAAGGGATGGACTGCCCATATCCTCTGAAGCTTTATTACTTTGTATTGGCTGATAAAAATGAAACCTTAGGGGCTTCCCTGGTGGCGCAGTGGTTGGGAGTCCGCCTGCCAATGCAGGGGACAAGGGTTCATGCCCCGTTCCGGGAGGATCCCACATGCCGTGGAGCGGCTGGGCCCGTGAGCCATGGCCGCTGAGCCTGAGTGTCTGGAGCCTGCACGTCTGGAGCCTGTGCTCCGCAGCAGGAGAGGCCACAGCAGTGAGAGGCCCAAGTACCGCAAAAAAAAAAAAAAAAAAAAAAGAAACCTTATGTGATTCTTTACTTAGCACAGCCAGATATATTACTGTTTAATATTTTGTTAGAGATGATATCTAAAGGTTATTCCCATGATCAAAATGTAAGGTGGACAAAAATACCCAAGAAATGATTATAATTACCGAATACAGTCCTAGCTGGAACTGATTCCTTATTTATCCAGAATGAAACTTGAGAAAGAATTACTGTCATAATACATGGAATGTACGTCTGAATCATAAAATAACCCATCTTCCGTCTGAGGTGAAAGTAAACCGTCATAACGATATATTCACCTGCGAATGAAACATGAGGAAAATACGTTATAGGCTCTGCGGGCAATTATTCAATGGCTTTATCATCATATTTCAGACTAACAAACAGTATTCTAGGCAAAGAAAGTATCGGATTGTGTAACAACACAAGCACTGAGAAATATGTAGCTCCCAACTAGGGCGGGAATGATACTGCACGTCATTACACAGAAAAATATTTCTGTTGCATGTAGTAATTAAGCAATTTAATAAGTTGGGCTATAACTTTATAAAAATTCTTGCAGTGCTTTCTATTTTAAAGCGATTAGCCTTCATTTTCAGCATTTTCTAGAGCAGAATTTAGACCTAACCTTTATGGAAAATCACTAGAAAAAAATGAAATACACATGAAAATATAAAGCTTAATTTTAGAAAGAATTGGAATACAAAGGCATACATTATATACACATATATGCTTAGGGAAAGGTTACCTTACTGTCTTAGTTTTAGGAAAGGGCTTTATTTCTAAATGTGGCATATGTGAAGAAAAATACAAAGAAACACATATAACATACAGCCATACGTAACATCCCTGAGTTCAGGCATGTTTTATTGGCATTTAGACAAAAACCTAAAAAAGCTAATAAGTAAATATACCATAAGATTTCTGGTAGCTCTTGATAATATTTTTAATGTTACATCTGAAAGTAACGTATTGAGAAAGTTACTTAGGAAGCAGTAGCTTTATTCTCAGACTGTGAAGCCCAAGATTCAGAAGCCTCAAATCCTCCCAAAATGTATTTTTAATCTCACTTACAGGCTGGAAAAGAAATGTCTTAAAAAAAATAGTTTTTCCTGGTGATATGTGTATGTAAGGAATAGTTTTAGAACAAGCAATAATTAGCTTTTCCCCATTGAATATAACAAAAACTAAATCCTATGTTTCTTACCATTCACATCCCCAAAGCAAGTACAGACCAAGAATCATCAATAATAATCATCCATCTACTCATGTGACAGCTTTAATATACACCCTTAATATATTTTATAATTAAGCTTTATATTTTGCTTTTACTTTTGAAAAGAGGGTAGCATAGCACCACAAAAATTGGGCGAGATTTTTAAAAAAAAGATTTGGGGAAATCACCAAAAACAGGGAAATCCAGTGCTCAAAAATCAATGGTCAGGGCTTCCCTGGTGGCGCAGTGGTTGAGAGTCCGCCTGCCGATGCAGGGGACGCGGGTTCGTGCCCCGGTCTGGGAAGATCCCACATGCCGCGGAGCGGCTAGGCCCGTGAGCCATGGCCGCCGAGCCTGCGCGTCCGGAGCCTGTGCTCCGCAATGGGAGAGGCCACAACAGTGAGAGGCCCGCGTACCGCAAAAAAAAAAAAAAAAAAAATCAATGGTCAGATTTCCGCCTCAGAATTCTGTTGAAAACAGTTTTGATATATTTGATTATTGGCTTTTATTTCTGAATAAGAAAACCAGCTCACTTCTCACATGTCACCAACTCAGAATTTATTTTAAACTAAAACAAGATTTAAATACAAATAAAGTCTGAACTGTGATTTATGCATCAACTCTATTTCTGGAAACTTTTAGTTGTCCCCTGAAAACACGAGATATTTCAATGAAGAAGCTAGGACAAAACTCCATTGCCAATGCTAGGTAGCATATTGACTCAAATTGTTAAATATCTCACCCGTGATGGATTTGATAGTTTCACTTGATACAGTTTGCCCAATCAAGTCATACTGAACTAAGCTGGAAGATTCCTTTGGAACTTCTACTGATTTCTCAGGACCTTTTGTCCACGTATAAATCATCTCACTCTTCGGATAGGCATCTGGATGAGAGCACAGAATGTGGTTAGATTCAGAGCTCCTTTTCCATCAGCATTGATGGTCAACGATTAAGAATATTACACATGTTCAGGAAAGATGTAATAAATGAAAAAAAGAATCATTATGATTTATTCAAACACGTTTAAGATTGAGAAGACTGTAGAGATTAAATAAACAGCCTTGCAACTGGGCATATTTCTTATTTTTATGCCAAAGGTTTGGAGGGGAGACTACAACTAAGGCAACTAAAATGCTATGTATGCATCAGTGCACTTGGTATGTTTCCATACTAATAGGATAAACAGTTGAAAAGCAGAAATAATAAACCCCCCAAAAGTACTGTCCAACTGCTGCTCCCTTTCTAACTCACTGCCAGTATTTGACCAATATCGACTTCTTCCATCCTAATGCAGCTCTGTCAATTAGAAATGTACCAGATGCTGCGTATAATAATACAACAACAAAAACAAAAAGAGCAAATCCTACTGTTGGGAGAGCTCTCCAGGGGTCACCTATTCCAGACTCTGCCTCTGGGCAATACCCATGCTTTTTGGGAACCACTCTGTGGTAACAACTGGCTATGCTGTTTATAAAGCTCTCCAGGGAATGTACTTACACAACCAGTTGCACTACCTTTAAACTCTCACAATCAGAACATTTTCCCTTCTATCTTCAACAAATCCCTCCCAGCGGCAATTCAAGCCCATTTTCTATTATTTGGTGTTCAGTACAAATGGAGACCAGCTGCTTGCTTACCAGTCTACCCAGAACAGATAGCTTGGCTCACACACAAATGAGTTCAGAAGAACAAAGATGAATTGTATGCTACCCTCTGCAAACCTTCCTAAAAGCCCTAGAGCACAGTAGGTCCTCAGTGAAAGTGTTTAATTCTACAAAAGGAATTGATACCTAGGGAGACTATCTTTATAAGCGACTTTGCTAAACAAACTATAAGGCTTGTGTTGTCATTTAGCACTACACAACTGTGTGTCAAGGTTTATCTTCTGAAGTATATTTATGCCTAATCATACAGTTAAAGTCCCAGAATGCTATGATCCTGCATGATATTTTAAATCAGGTATCCTACTCTTGGCTATCTTATAACCATTTTTCCCCCTGTTTTTTCTCATGCCTATGAATTGTAAACATAGTTAAATGTTATTTTTCTCCTTCCAAAGTAATTAAGTATCTTTATTTGATAAGTATGATGGGCCTCTCTTTTCAGTTCTCAACCCCAAATCATCAGCTTCCAAGGAATAATTTCTTTATTTTATACAAACCCTGATGGAGGACCAACTATGTTTAAGTCACTCTGAAGAGTGTTCCATGAGATCTGGGGGCGGGGGGCGGGTGGGTGGGTGGGAAAGGACTTTCCCTAGATTAGAGCTATCTTGGGTGAAATTTAAATTATAGCACAAATAGTTTTAAATTCTGGCCCCAGTAAGATCGACCTTTCTGTCCACGTATTTTTTTCTGTTTTTATCTTCTCTCATTAAATCACTGGTCAGGGAGCAAAGGACCCTCTCTAGATTCAAGTTAGGCCAACGGAATATTGTGATTACTGGGGGTATAAAAAGAATGGTGACTGCCGAGTCTCATTAAGTTAAGCAATGAGCAATGATAACAGCAGGCAACAGTTTCACAATCAGTGAGACTAAGAATGTGAAGCAATAGTAAAAGTCAGCATCTATTTTTGGTAGATTCTGATTGAGTCAAAAATTTGAGGCAGACGTTAGAAGAGACGATCACATTTTGCTGCCATCTCTGAGAAGGCAGCTTGGGGGAAAGGAATTCCATATTCTGTCCTACCCATTCATTTTATCCTCTTGCCTTCATGTCCACAAAATATCCCAAATCCATCTGTCTCACATCTCCTCTGGTACCATCCTAGTCTAAGCCACCACCATCTTTGTATCAATATTAACACATACAGCCTCCAACTCTTCTCTGCTTCTCTCTAGCAACTCTACAATCCTTTCTAGGTAGAAAAGCTGAAATGAAATTGTGAAATGTCAATCAAAGAGTGCCACACCCCTTAGTAAATCCTTCCAAAGGTGTTCTAAAGCACTTAGAATAATATCCACACTCCTTAATGTGGTCTGTAAGGCACTATACTGTCTTGCTCTGTCTACATATCAGACCACACCTCCTACTCTGTTTTGGTCATGCTTCGACCGCTTCTATACTAACAGTGCTGCTTATGCTATTCTAACCTATGTCATGTCAGGAAGCCCCGAACCTTCTTCTGCTTTTTTCAAGTCTGCCATAAAGGATTCTGCTTGTAACAGAAACTATTAAATTACAAAAACAAAAAGATCATTTATACTTTCTATGTTACACCACCATCACACGGAGTTCAGAGGCCCCTAAATTTCACCACGGATCACCAACCTATTAATTATGAGTCAATCTACCTAGGCTATCTAGGTAGGCTAGGTAAGTAGAAATATGTTTTTGCTTTTTGGGGGAAAAGGGGTTGTTTTTACTTCTTTATTTAAATATATTAGATAATAAGCAGTCTCCTGTAAGTCAAACCTTGGACAGTTGTTGTCAGGGACAGTGATTTAACTGTTGGACTATGGAAAATCATGCACATATAAAAATATCAGCTTGCGTGAGATAATCATAAATTCTAACAACATTTTTATTGTAACTTACAACTCCCAAATTTCAAAGGGCATGCATGACCATCCATGGGGAAATCCACCAATCTCATGGGACACTCTGCACTTATGGTGAGTCTATGATGGAAAAAGGCAATTAAACAAAATCAACACTTTCTTTAAAAGTAATTTAAAGATCCCTCAATGAGAAAGCAGGAAGGAAGGAAAAAAAGAAAGACAGGAAGGAAGGAAGGGAAGAAAGGAAAAAAGAGAGTTAAAACGATAAAAAGCAAAAAAGAAAAATGACTACCTCATTGTGTATAAAATAGTGCCATTTCTCATAATTCTAAAAAGCTTATTTGGAGCTGTCATATTATGTGAGACAGATTTCTTTCCATTCCTGAAGAAAGTATCAGGAGTCCATACTTTTGTTACCATCATATTGTTCAATCTCAGAATTTCAATGGGGCCATCATATTTTAGTCTTTTGTCAATCCATGTCTGTCTGAAGAACACATCCATTGTGTATTCCTAGGGAAATTAGTTTGTGACATATTCAATCACAGATGACTACACATAAATATGCAGAAAAATGTATTAAATTCTAGCCTCTTTCCCACTCCAAAAAGACTACCCCAAATAAAAACAAATAGGAGCAACATTTTTTTTAAAAATCAGTGGAGCAAAAAAGAGTGTCAGCAATTAAAGCATGTTATGTCCATCTTTATACCTTAATCTTCTACATTTGTTAGATAATCATACATATTAATCATTCAAGAATAATTACTATAATTTAATAAAACCACCAGCACCAGGTAATTACGGTTGTACTTTGTTGTAAATCAAGTGGCAAAATTAATGTGTAACAAATATCACTGCATAATTCATCATAAAATTGTAGGGATCTCTTTAAGGCAAAGTAAAATATGTAAGAGAAATTTTATGACCACAGAATTTATTAACATTTGCCTAGAGTCAAGGAGAAAAGTAAAGTAGTTTCTTTGACCTAGAAACTGAAAATCTTTAATATTAGAGAACAGAACTGAATGGACAAATTTATCTTGACCAGTGCTTGATAGTCTAAGCTCTTTATGCCTGAGAGATGGAAGTGGGGGGAGGGGTAGTGAGCAATTGGGCCAACAAGGAATTCTAAATGCAGTTAGGATTACAATATAGTTTCATACCAAAACTAATTACACTCTCTAATTTTCTCCTCTTCAATAATTTTCTAAGGGAAAAAAATATTACATACAGGTTGTACTATGAGGACTAGTAATAGAACGTTCTTTTCTGTGTTGAGAGTAATTCCAAACCAAAAAATACTCAAATGTTAGAGCTGAAATGCAAGTTCCACGTCTTACTTTTGTAAACTTTTTAGGCTGTTCTTTGACTTTCTAGCTCTGTGTGATCGATTACAAAATAAATGCTAATTGCCCTCTTTTCTGCATGTTTTTTTCAACCTCAAAAGGTACATTTAATTTCCCAAATACCTACCATTTCAACATCAGAAACAGGTCCAAAACTAGTGACATATATGTCAGTTTTCACTTCTGTAACAGGACCTAGTAAGTATGAAGTAAATAAGTGTGAAAAAATAATTACCAATCTTATAGGCAAGGTGGGTTTGATAATTAAAAAGTAAAGACAGGTTATATATCATGTTTTCATGAGCATCTTAAATTTTCAATGAGACAATGCAGCTCTACAAAAAACGAAGACAAAAGAACAACAAAACCAGAAAGCAATGTTTACTTACGGTCAAAAAGAAACCCCAATTACTTACCAGGAACCTTATTTCTTCAAGATACATCACCCCTGGGCACTGCTACAACAGGCAGTGCAGGGAACAAAAGCTTTTAGCCTTTGTGATTTTTTTTTTAGTCCATCATCTGATTGGCCTTTAGTAAAGAAGTGAGCTGTTAAAAAGAGGGAACTTAACCACAAGATTGAGGAGGAGAAAAACCATAATGGCTGTAAGGAATGCATCTTTGGCAAGTTAAGGATATTGGTAAAAACTTAAACACGAACATGAGTCCTGTCACCTTTGATAGGTAAACCATCCACTGGTAATTAGGACCAAAGTCAAGCTCTCCTAAAAGTTAGACCTATTTATGCTCTACCACCTACTTGTTGTGTGATTTGGGGCAAGTTACTTAACTCCTCAACAGCAGCAACCATAGCTATCAGGCAAGACTGTTGACGGAGATCAAATGAAACTGCTCCTATGAGACCCTGAACACAGTTACTCTCTCATGAAAGTACTTAACAGGTATTAGTTTCTCTTTTCTTCCAATAATGGCCACTACTGAGATTCTTTCCTACGTCTAAATAAAACTGGTTCAGGAACAGGTATATGGGTGTGTCTGGCAGAAGGGAAACGTGGGAGCATCATGACAATGGGCTGACACAGATTTTAGACAAAGGAAAGTTGCTGCAATCTGGGTTTAGCACGATGCTTAAAATCAGAAATTCTGGAGTTCAATTTTGGCTCTAACACTTTCTAATTGTATGATCTTGGTCAAGTCACATATCATCAGAGGTAAAGGTTTTAATGACTATTAACTGAAATAATACATGTAAATCACCTGTGCCAGTCTCCAGAACATAATGTGCTCAATAATGATAGCAATTGTTATTATACATATCAATTTTAATTACTAGTAAAAATTTAAAATTGTTGCAATCTTGAACATCATTTTTTTTTTTTTTTTTTTTGCAGTACGCGGGCCTCTCACTGTTGTGGCCTCTCTCGTTGCGGAGCACAGGCTTCGGACATGCAGGCTCAGCGGCCATGGCTCACGGGCCCAGCCGCTCCGCGGCACGTGGGATCTTCCCGGACCAGGGCACGAACCCGTGTCCCCTGCATCGGCAGGCAGACTCTCAAGCACTGCACCACCAGGGAAGCCCTGATTTCTTAAATGATGGTTTACAACACTGTATGTCCAGGGGCTACCTATTCCATACTGGAAAGAATAACATCTGCTATCAAGATGGACTATTTCCCTTGAATAATGGTTGGGCAATCGGACTTAACGCCAAAAAAGACAAAGAACAATTGGGATAGCTTAATGCCCTAGGTCTAAAGTTACCCTCATAAAACAAATGAGAATATCTCTCCCTCTATATGGTGAAGATTGAACCACAGAAAGAAAAATAGTTTGAAGGAGAAAGAAAATTCGTTTTTTGAATAAGTATCCTACGAAAAATATATCCTTTGGAAGTATAGTGAGAGAAAAAGTAGAGATCAGGCTGATCTGCCATGAGTTTTCATTTTTAAAAAATAACACCTTTGGAAAACAGAGAGAATAAGTGTGAGAAGTTAAGTGAATTTTTATTTGAATGAGAAATTGAAAACAACAACAAAAATATGATAGTAAAGCCAAAGTGTTTCAGGAAGAGCTAGGTAATCCAGGAAGCAAGTAATGTGTGTTGAACCCTAGTAGATGGAGATTTCATTCAAAAAGATTCAAAAGTGGGAAAAATCACTCTGCTTGTTTCTTAAGGACAACTGCTAAAGTGTTAAAAACACTACTTCAGTGCAAGTCAGGACAAGGAGAGAGAAGTTACTCAGAACAAATAAGGTTGAGTAGGTCCTGACAACAGGACTGTTTGATGAGAATCTTGAGAAATCCAGTTACTTTGAAGATCAATTTAGGATACTGGTTCTTAAACTTTAACTGGATCAGAATCACCTGGTAGGTTTGTTAAAGTACAGATTGCTGGACTCCACCCCAGACTTGCTGTTAGATGAGGTCTAAGGTGGGGCCTGACAATTCGCATTTCTAACAAGTTCCTAGGTGATGCTGTTCACTTCAGTTCACAGAAAGCATTTATCTGTTTTCTAGAACAGTATTTATTTACCAAACCATGTCCTGTAAAATATTAATACCATAGGTGTTCTAGTGAAGTGGGGGAAGGGTAGGAGAGGGAGGATTTAGGCCAATCATATTTTTCCTTATACATTTATTTTAAGGTGTGTGGGTTTATGCTAATCCTTAAGGTTATAATGATTCCATGATAATAATGAATCTTTTCAAATTCTTACATAACATACTACTTTTTCAATGATTCTTGAAAACTGCTTGGTATTTGTGACATTATTTAGTATTTGCTTTATAAGATCACAAAGGTCTCTGAGATTGAATGAGATCCTAAAAACGTATAATTGGTAGAGAAATTTCATTCGGACACCCATTCAGTCAACATTTATTGAGTGACCACCTGCTGTATGCCAGGTTCCATGCTAGGCCCTGGTGATACAATGGTAAACCAGACTCTCAAGTTCCTTGCCTCAGGGAGTTAACATGCTACTGGGGGAGTGAAAGTATAAATAATAAAGAAATGAAGTAAATGGAAGAATGCTGTCATTCATAAGAGAAACAAAAGAGGCCAGTAACAGAGTGAGAGTCTGGGAAAGCCACTCTAGATTATTTAGCCAATCTTCCAAGCAGTGACTTTTAAACTGAGATCTGGATGATGACCACGAGACTTTGGAAGAGCTGAGAGAATGCATTTCAGGTGAGAACTTCAAGGCGAAAGGCTCGGACCTACTTCTCTGGCCATATTCTGAAAGTGGTATGTTTTAAGCAACATATTTATCATATATGTTATTGTCACTGTTTTAAACTTGTATAAATCTTCATGAGAGAGGTTGTTAAGGGCTGAATTTTGTTCCTCCTAAACTCATATGTTGAAGTAGCACCTAGTACATCAGAATGAGATCATATTTTCAGATAGGGTCCTTACAAGGGGAATAAACTTAAAATGAGGTCACTAGGATGGGCCCTAATGTAATAAGACTGGTGCCCTTATATGAAGAGGAGATTAGGACACAGAAACATACAGAAGAAAAACCATGTGAAGACACAGAGGGAAGATGGCCATCTACAAACCGAGAAGAGAGGGCTTAGAAGAAACCAACCCTGCTGACATCTTGATCTTGGACTTCTAGCCTCCGGAATTGTGAAAAAATAAACTTGCTGTTATTTAATCCACCCAGTCTGTGGTGCTTTGTTACGGCAGCTGAAGCAAATGAACCCAGAGGTTAATCATCTGTCCTGTGTTCTTTCCCCAAGTGTTCTCCCTCTGATATGCAGTCCAGCTCTGCCTCTGTTTATAGGCTGTGGTAAGAAGTTTGACTTGTATCCCGTAATCATTGGGAGACCATCAAAGGTGTGATGTAAGGAAAATATATGATCTAAATATATGATCTGAATCACTCTGGCAGTTGTATGGACAGCGAATTATAGGGAGGCAAGAGTAGAAGAAGGCTTTTCTAAGAGGCTGCTGTACCAGGCCAGGTGAGAGATGACGGTGTCCTGGACTAAGGATGTGGCAGTCGGGATGGAGAGTGGACAGATCAAGGGGCATGTATGTGTGGCCCTGCTCTCAAGAAATGGGGTTCTTCCCAAAGAACAATAAGCAGAGATACTATTACTATTTATTTAAGGCCTACTATGTGCCAAGCAGGATACTAGGCTCTTCCTATATGCTATTTCATTCAATCCTCACAACACCCTCCAGGGATGATATTTCATGAGAATTTTATGGACATGGAAACTGAGCTCACAGAGGTTAAATATTATATTCCAGAGCCAGAATTATAAGCCCCTGGATTGATCTACAAAGTATGTTCTAGATTTAACGATGCTAATTATATCATTAAATAATAAATCAACCATTAATGACTTACATATAATTTTCTATCTAGTACATACCATGCCATACCTACCTCTCCCATTTTGTTTCATGAGTAGTTTCTGAACTACGTTACTACTGCAGCTCTTCCTATGCATTGCTCTTATTATTATGGCCTGCTTGAGTCTTTCTCTCCTTAACAGCAAAGACCAATCTTAATCCTCTTGGAAATCCCAAACGAGTATAGTGCTTTACACATACTAGGTAGTGAAAACTATGTATTTGATTGTGTTCCTAATATCATTCCAGCAGTGATTTTAAAATCTCCCCAAAGGAAAAAGTACTGGAATTCATTTGTTACATCAGTTAAGCTAAAAATATTTCCTGATTAAAGTAGAATTCGTGTTTTATTTATATTTATATCCTTTCCCTGAACAAATCCCAGGCCTTACATGTAATAGGTTTCCAATAAATCAGTTTTCAATGAATCACGGTCGCTATGCAATTAAGAATAATTCTTAGAGACGCTTCCTCTAACACTGCTGTTTAGGATGTTCAAATCAACCCTCCTAAGAGCATAATTACATAGAAACCAGATAATTTTCAGCTTGGAAGGACTTCTCATAATTTTCTATGCATTTGTGTAACATAAAAGACATCTTTTATTTTAAAGCCTTACTACTTTGCTAATAGGGAAATAGTTTTTAATCCCCCAAATATAGTGGACAGTTCCTAAGGCAAAGTGATCTTCAACAGTCTTTGAAAGAAGGAGCCTACACCACCAGGATCAAATTCAGAGGAATACTCCCATCTTATTAATGAATCTAATAACTTTATTATTTGCTTGAAAAGTGGGAAGGCAATTAACATTTCAGAAAATTTCCCACTGTTTACTTCAGCTGTAGAGACCTGGACAAAAATATCACTTTTTAATTTCTTCTCCAGTAATAGGATCCAATTTGCTATCACACCCAGGAAAGAGACTTAAACAGTTCTGCAGATGCTGAAACGACTCATTCCCTGCTCACCACATTGCCTCCCCAGCCACGTGCTTGAGGAAAGATTTCTGGGTTTTCAGCCACCTAAATCCATGCATCCAGCTACATCTTACAAAACACTATTAATGTGTCTTCCCAAATCAAGAGACTTAAAGTACTTAAAAGGTACAACAACAGCAAGGAATCTTAGTGAAATATTTAAATAAGGCTCTAATGCTCTTTGTCACTTACAAAATATAGAAAAACTAGCGTTCCTGCATATTAAACAAGGAACAGATGTCTATTGATATTGTTGAGAAAGCAAATAACTATAGAGCTTTATTTAGATGACCTTAAAGATTAGTGCTTCCTTTATGGTATGATCCTATCAATCCAGCTCTACTTTTTAAATATTAAAGGCATCAAATAAATGAATAAATAAAGTACTAAAAACGACAATAAAATGTGAGCAAAAGATGAAAATGCAATTCACAGAAGGAAAATTCTTGTAGGCAACAAAGATTTGAAAAGATGTTCAACCACATTAGAAATCCGAAAAATACAAATCATTTCACATTAAAATACCATTTCAAGTATATATATATACATATATATTTATATATACATATATATATGTGTGTATATATATACACATATATTATATATACACACACATATATATATATGTATGATATTCTTTTCCAAAGTGTTCAAGGGTTTGTGGATCCTGAATCTCATATTCACTGTAAATGGGAGTTTGAATTTGTAAAACTACCACAGAAAACAGTTTGGCATTATCTCATCAAGTTGAACTCCCACTTACACTAAGATCCAGAAAAATCCATTCTTGGATATATATGCAAAAGAAACTCTTGCACATTTACAGCAGGAAATTTGGGCCAGAATATTCACAGCAACACAATCCTGGAAACAAGCAAAATGCCTATTGCCAACAGAGCAGATGAATCAGCTGGTTCCTGTGCAATGAGTGTATCACACAGCAGTCAAAATGAATGATCTATAGCAATACACAACAATAAGAAGGAGTCTTAGGAATACACAATTAAGTGAGAAAAGCATCCAAAGATTGTAAATAGCATGTTCAAAACAATTACATTTTTAAAATTTCAATTTATTAAAGAGTAAAGTTGAGCTAAAATGATATTCAAATAAAGCTATGCAATAATTTATTTTTTTTTAAGTTTTTTTTTGATGTGGACCATTTTTAAAGTCTTCATTGAATTTGTTACAATATTGCTTCTGTTTTATGTTTTGGTTTTTTGGCCATGAGGCATGTGGGATCTTAGCTCCCCAACCAGGGATCGAACCCGCACCCCCTGCATTGGACGGCGAAGTCTTAACCACTGGACCTCCAGGGAAGTCCCATGCTATGCAATAATTTAAAAAGGACTCAGAATGGTGGTTACTTTGAGTGGGGAAGACAGGCAAATAGGATGAGGGAGACCATATAGCAGAATAAGTTGTCAAGGTTTAATTATTTAAGTGGGTTCTATTTTATTAGAGTAAATAAATGAATAGATGGATAGATAAAAAGAAGGTCCACAGATATGGGAACCAATCATGGGAGTGTGTCATGAACCATGGATTATTAATTCAGAATCCAGTTCTGTGCAGAAGCTTTTTAAAAATAAATACATAAAAAAGGCCTAGACAATAAAGCAGCCATTTGTTTAATGATATACGAAATGCAAGTTGATGTATTTTTTTCATCTAAAAGAAAGCTAACATCCCAGTGAAATATCATCTAAATGTTCACTAAGTTATGGATAACCTATATCTAGATTTTTAGTGCTTATTTTAGGAAACAACAAATGCATTTTGCATATTCTTGCCCTAAAGAACCTGTAAATATATATTAGCACCAGTACATCTTTTTTTTCTTAAACTAAGAGCATAAGAAAGTAAATTTGTGTTCTGGATTCTACAGTCTCTTCTTGTCACACAGGCATCTTTCTTTCAGTTATCCCCTCCCTCCACCCTAATATTATTCTCTACTTGTCTATTTCCAGTGGTACAAAAACAGCTTTAAAAAAGGCAACCTTCCCTCTTTCTCTTCTCTTTCGTATTTAAACTTCTGGGGGAGAAAAATACCTATGCCTAGTGCCTGGAATTCTCCCCTTTCTATTCACTCCATCATCTATTATAATCTAGCTTTCACGCTCAGGATCCACTAAAATTCCTTTTGTCAATATCACCAGTTTTTCCCTATCTACAGCACTTTTCCCACAAACTTTTAAAAAATTCTTATTTCTCTCATTTTTAAAAAAGCTCTCTTGATGCTACTTTCTCCTTCCATTTACCAGCCCATTTCTCTGCTCCACTGTACGAATGTCTAGAAAGAAACTGCTCCCATTCTTTCTGGAACCCACACAATCAGACTTTCATCTTCATCATGCCACCAAAGCTACCCTTGTCAAACTCACTGAAAATGTAGATATTGCTAAATCTGGTGGTCCATTTTATGTTCTTATCTTTCTTTGTCTGCCAGAAGCATTAGACATAATCGACCAGTCAGTGCTCCACACTGAAATACTGTTTTCTTTCTTTATTTAACATCTGGTATGTACATTCTCTTTGAGGTTTTCCTCCTACCTCAAAGGTCACTACTTTTCAGTCTTCCTGGGACAGAGATTCCTCCACCTCTTTCCCCACCTCTTAACACTGGGGACTTCGGAGCTCAGTATTTGTACCTTTTCCCTATCACCATTAATTCCTTGGTGATCTCTTTAGTTTTATGGCTTGAAATACCATACATTATTGACATACCCAGTATCCCTGAATTTCAAGCCTATCTTCACTTTACATCTAATGAGCAGCTCAAACGTAACATATTCACATACAAATTGCTCAGCCACATCCCTAAGCTGCTTCTGCCACAGTCTTGGCAGCTCCATTTTTCTAGATGTTCAAGTCCCAAATTCTGGAGTGACACCTGACACCTCCCTTTTTCTCACATCCCATATTCTAGCTGTCACCAGTAGACTAGAACTTTGAAAAATAGCCAGAAGCCAACCATTTCTTACAATTTTACAAACTTCTCTGCCACCAACTTGGTCAAAATGTCCATCATCTTTTGCCTGGTTGATCCTAAAATCCTTTCTGCAGTTGCCCTTGACCCTGACTCACTGTTCCCAATCCAGCAACCAAGGGTGAGCCTTTGAAAATTAACCAGTTCAGGTCTCGCCCCTAATGGAATCCCTCCATTCACTTCTGATATGATTCAGAGTAAAAGCAAAGTTCTCACCAGCCTGCAAAGCTTTATACTACCTCATCCTTCTATCACACTGACCCCTTCTTACTCCTCAGCCCTGTTACCTTCACTGCAGTGACAATTCCATGCTTACCATGTCTGCACATAGAGTTACTTCTAACCAGAAGACCCCACCCAAATGCAGCTTATGCTCTTACCTACTTTGAATCATAGTTCAAATATCACTTCAGGGACTTCCCTGGTTAAGAATCCGCCTGCCAATGAAGGGTACACAGGTTTGAGCCCTGGTCCAGGAAGAGCCCACATGCCACAGAGCAACTAGGCCCGTGCGCCACAACTGCTGAGCCTGCACTCTAGAGCCCACAAACCACAACCACTAAGCCCGCGTGCCACAACTACTGAAGCCCACGCACCTAGAGCCTGTGCTCCACAACAAGAGAAGCCACTGCAATGAGAAGCCCACGCACCACAACAGAGTAGCCCCTGCTACTAGCCCCTGCAACTAGAGAAACCCTGCACGCCCCAACGAAAACCCAAAGCAGCCAAAAATAAATAAATAAATTTAAAAAAAACCAAATATCACTTCATTCAAGTCTCTCCCTCCTAACTACTCTAGTTAAAATTGCAACCTCCTCCCCAGCTTTGTATTACTCGATAGGAGTTATCAACATCTGACATACTCTATATTTGGCTTATTTCTGTTCTCCTTTTCTGTCTCTTTCACTAGAGTATCAGCTCAGGAGGGCAGAAAACAGCGTCTCCTTTGTCCACCAGTGAATCCCCAGTGCCATCCTAGAACAGTGCCTGGTGTATATTATATGATCAATGAATTTTTGATGAAAGTGAATAAAATGAAATATCTCCGTGTGGCCAGTTCTTATCTTACTTAATATCTTAGAAGAACTTGAGAGGTGTCTCATACCTCCTTCCTAAGATATTCCATTCTCTTGACTGTAACTCACACTCTCCTAGTGCCCACATATGTCACAGCCTACTCCTTTTCATTCTCCTTTGACAACTCTACGTTTTCTGCCCTTATTTCAGTTGTCAATGTTCCTTGAGGCTTGGCTGTGGGCTCTTTTCTCTGCTCTCTCTATACTCTTCTCTAGACATCTATTCTCACAGCATTACATACTGATGATCCCAGACAAAACTCTCCTCTGATATCCAGACAAGTACAATCACTAGGATGCCACACATGTATCCTAAGATTAACATATCCAGGGATGTCTTGATTTCACCCTCCCTCCCATTACTGTTCCTCCTCCAATCCTCTCCAATTCAAATGACACTATTCTCTGTCCATTTTCTTAAAAAAATCCACGAGTCATTTTTGATTTCTCTCTTTCCTTTACCACCTATATGGAATCTATCACCAATTCTTTGCTGAATTATACCTTCAAAATATATCTCACTTTTATCCGTTTATATTCATCTTTGCTACATCTACCGTCTTATTCCAAGCTACCATTAACTTAATGGAAAGAACCAAGGAAAAAAGTTTTTTCATTGGTCTCCTTGCTTCTAATATTGTTCCAACTTTTATATCTAAGCCTTTCTTTTTCTTATGTGGCAGCCAGAGGGATCATGTTACAATCTAAGTCATACCATGTCATTCCCTCCACCTAAAAATCTCCAGTGATGTCCAGGTTCATAAAAGGAAACTCCTTTACCAAAGGTTTTGTATGATCTGGCCTCTGCTAACAACTCCAAGCTAGTCCCGTGAGATTCTTCCTCTTGCTTTTCGATTCCAGGCACACTGGACACCCTTCACTGTCTAAATCTCACTAATTTATTATCTACCCTAGGATCTTGGCACTTGCTTTTTTGCTGCCTGAGAACAACTTTTGCTTACTCTTTCCATGTCTGTCACCTTTAGGTCTTAGCTTAAAAGACTTCCCTGTCCACTGTATCTGAAATAGATCTCTCACCCGATTTATTCTAGCATACTATTGGATTGTTCCATAGCATTGTCTTTATTTACTTTATTGTTTGTGTCCTTGTTATTTTTATCTCTCTACACTGCTTAGCCTGTATCTGATTCAGAATTATATCTTCACAACTTAACATTGTTCGTGGCACATAACAGTCTCTCACTATCTATTAGTTCAACAAATGAATGAATGAATGAATGAATGTGACAAGTCAGAAGAGAATGAAGTTGTTGCCCTGGGCATTTCAAGTGTTCATTTCATCTATATACTTTAAAAAATATATTCTCTGTCAACGTTCAATTAATAAAGCTAGCACATGGCACATCAACTTAATTTTTAGGTTGAGATATAGATCATCTGAAAACACTGCAAAGAAGTTTTTATTTCTGTGGGAAAATTCTTCCAAATTTACCTAAGTGTATACACTCCCCCAGTGTTTGCTTTTCCATTTTAAAATGTTATTAGAGCTTTAAAATAAAAGTTCTCATTTCACTCCTCTGGGGGAAATGTAGTTTTGCTTATTTTAATGACCTACTTAGTAACAAGACGGTCTGTTAATGAAAATTTGACTCTTTTTCAACAGAAGGGTGCAAAAAACTCTTACAAGTGGTTGTAGCAGAAGACCAGCTGCCTGTGATTGTAGCAGAAGACCAGCTGCCTAAGGGTTTAAAGAGTGAGAAGTGAGTTCTGGCCTTGTCAATTGCTTGTCAATTACTTGTCAATTACAGGGTTATTGGGTAATTCATTGCAACTTTTCTCAGCCTCCTCTCTGACAGAAGGATGATGCCTGCCCTGCTTATCTTTTTGCCTTGTTGTGATAATCTTATTAGACACTGTATGTGAAAATGTTTTCAAAATTGTAGAAAACCCTACTCATCTGAAGTCCTACTGTGTTGGAGAACAACCTTGCAAAACTGACCCTAGTGCCCCACTGCCATTTCAGAGAGATTGTAGAAGATGATCTAAGGCAATCATCTCTGTTTATATGTATCTGGAAGCATTTATTATTCCAGATCATTTGCCTCAGAAGACTGACAGGCACCAAAGGTTGTATAATCCTTCAATAAATGGAAGTGGGTAAGGGCTGGCTTCCTAAGCTATTTTCTGGTGGTTAGTACCTTAGCTATGCATTTTTAAGACGGTGTGTAACAGTGTTGAAAGTGGATACGAGCCAAGGGGATGATTTTCTAGCTCCTTTGTGGAATGGTTTACTGTGTGCTGCTTCTAAGCAGGTGCAAGCTACTTCTGGATGGTAGCAGACTGATTTGTCAACGGCTGGAAGAACTCTACCCCTTCAGATGTCCCAATCTAGTTTCTCTCACTCTGCCTCCTTCCTTCCCTTCTCACCTTTCCCCTTTCCTTCTCTAATGGAGAATGTGGGAGACAAGGGAAAGGAGATCTTGGAGGGATGAAAAGCAAGAACCATTTCAGTTCCTTTTACTTCCCCATTGCAATCTGTGCTGCTGAGTTAAAAATACATAATTTCATTTCCAAATCTATTTCAACCCTTGCCTGGCCTACTGAGCAATCACAAACCTTCCAATTTCAATTCAGATCTTTGCTTTTAGCTTTATTTTATATGGAACACTGCTAAGTTGTATAAACAGATATAAAGTAAATGCTTTACAGAGAGCAGAAGTAGGATTAAAGGAACCAGGGAATAAATCTGTATTTATAGCACACTGGTCAAAATCTGAATTGTTTTCATTTCATTTATAAAATGCCAAACTTTCCACAAAGTATAAAATGTCAAAGAAGGGATCATACCTGTGGCATCCAAGAGTCTCTGCTACCAATGATTTTTCTTATTATTTTCAGTGGTGCTCATTTATAACATCTTGTAAACAGATTACACATTTTCTGCAGGTGAGAATTACTATTCCTCTGTCACATTTGGCATACTACGTATTTACAGAGAATGACCCACTTCTAAAAAATGAATTACATTTACCACAAATATTTATGAGCAACAACCCCCAAAATTGTGCTACATGGTAAGCTATTAATAATTAATCAACTGCTAACACTTAAAGTAACGTGAATTCAACCCCTTCCCATAAAGCTATAAAAGGATCTCCAGGTGGGCAATGAAGATCACTTGGCAGAGACAAATAAGATGACTAATATTGCCCTTGAAACATTTTAGCAGTACTGCAGCTAACCAAAATCCAGCAATGTCTTATATAGGTTGATTTCATTCATTTTATTGTCTATATATTATCATGGGAGAGGGTAGTTGGTAAAAAAGATGCAACTCCAATGGATCCCTTCTTCTTTTTGAATTATAACTTGCATTATAACCAACGGCATAGATATGATTTTAATTTTCAACATTAAATAATAAAGCCATATGATTTCAATAACTTTTCACTTTAATTTAGGTTCAGGGACATCAATCCACTAATGAATATTTAAACTACATGTGATTGCATACTTCCATCATTTTTTTCTTTACTTGAAATGTCAAGCTTAAACTTTATGGGCAGATAAATCGTCTTTTATTGATATAATATAGCCTTAAATGGCATCACATCATCTGAAACCTTCTCTACAAAATTATTTTTAATCTAAAGTGATAATTTCCTAGTCACTTATGAAAGATCGTGCATTGACAAATGATTCACTTCTGTAAGGAAGCCTCTTTTCAGATTTGCATGAAGCCAAATGCGGTGCTGAGCAGCCTACCCCTGGAGAGGCAACGTGAAAAGAACCAAGAGAATCTTTCATCCTTCTCATCCATCTTTATCACTGTCAACATGCAAAACTTGAATTAAAACCTTCAATGGCTGCCTGTAACCTTCTCAATAAAATCCAGGAAAAAAATGGCTCCTGATTCCAGAAGACCGGATTCCAGCCTATCATTAATATGCTATGTTTCCTGTATAAATCACTTTCTCGTTTGAATCTTCAGTGTTCTCCTTTGTTAAACGAGGAGAACAAGACTAGACAGACTCTAAAGACTCATCCAGCTCTAATCTATCCACTTCTCTTTTATTTCCAACAATTCCTTCTAGGCTGGGACCAAACAACTTGGAAATAATGTCTAATTCTGTCCTCTTTCCCAGGAACATGCTGCTTCCTTTTACCTTCTACACTCCCCATCTTCTTATCTCTTAAACACCCTCCATAGGAAGCTTAAATGAAATGCTTCAGTGCTTCTAATATTATGATACTCATCACAGAATATCTGATAGCATCCCAGTCTTCATGGGTTTGTCTTTTAAATACACAACCTGATCTGGGTTCACATCCTGCCCACGCCACTTATTAACTGTGAACTTGGACCAGTCGCTTATCTTTCCACGCCTCAATTTCTTCCTCTGTAAAATAGGAATAGTAATAGCTTTCTCTTGGGGCTGCTGTGAGGGTTAAACAGTAAAGTATCTATATCCTTTAAGATAGAGCCTATGTCTTATTCAACTCATTTCCCAAGAGGGTAACTAGCTCAGAGTACTGGAAAGAACAGGAACTTGGTGGTCAGAAGCCATGGGCCAAGACTTTGGGTGAAGACACATGTTCTCTCTCTGAACTTGACTGAGACGTGTTTGAGGTTAAGAATAATATCTTGAGATTTCTGTGAACCTGGTGCCTAGCACAATGCTTGCCACATATTCTCATTACATAAGCAAAGGGACTATGAATATGGAAAAGAACAACAGTGCTGTTAATGGATGTGCCTCTATTAGACCCTTTATACACATTTACTGAAGGAAGAAATAAAGCAGAAATACCCGACTCCAAAGTCTTAGGAGGGTAGTAAATGCCACCTCTGCAAATAAAGTAAACTTTCATCCCAAGGTAGAAAAGAATAGGAAAGGACTGGGTTCTCTAGGAGAGCAGGCATCTTGTGCCCCTGATTGCTGTCCTAGGCAGAACAGGGTCGAGGTTTTGGCAGAGGGACTGATTCCACGTGGGAGGACAGGGAACTTCGTATCAGCTGTGTCAAGTGCAACCTGCTCTGAGCAGTGACCAGGTTAGGGGGGCGTACATTCTCGGGGCACAGCGCACCAGGGCAGCTGAGCCTCGAGTTCCCATTTTGGACACTTCCCCTTCAACCTCGCCCACCCGGCAGTCAGGTCCCGGAAGGTAATTGGTGTTCCGGAGAGGCCAAGCTTCTGAGGGGGCAGGGAGATGGGAAAGTACGGGTGGGGGCGGGTTTCTGGTCAGAGGACTCATCAAAAGAGGGGAGAGAGAGAGAAAAGAGACATTGGGAGGGAGAGGGAAAGGGAAAGAGGGAGGGAGGGAGAGATTGAGAGAGATTGAGAGATTTTTCATTTTTGCACGCGACGCATACCTCATGATATTCTCACAGACAGACAGACAGACGCAGAGAGAGACACACAGGACACACGTGCGCGTTTGAAATCGTTCATACCCCCAAATCCAGGACGCAGCCTGTTGTCATAACCATCGAGTAAACTGTCCAGGATGCGGGTAAAATTTTCCGGGCATAATTTCTCCTCCTTTTGGTTCTGTCCTGGGGATTCGTTTAAACTGCAAACGCACACACACACACACACACAAAAAAAAACAGGGGCGGATGGGGTTATTTTAAGAATTGATCAGCGAACAGGTGGAAACAGATTTATCTTCTAGGAAAAGAGTCTCTTGCCCCAAACTAAAGGAGGCAGGGCGGAGGGATGGGGGACAGAAAGAAATGGTCAGGAAAGGCGCACCCCGCGCACACGGACCCCAATATCCACACTCTTCTTGCACCCCGCGCCCCTTCTGCTCTCGGCGTCTACGTGGTCAGAGCAAAGCCCGGCTCCGGGCCGCTGACCTTACAGCGGAGACCAGAGGGTCTAATTCGCCCTTGCGGGGGGTGGGGGGGGGTGGGGGAGGCTGGCAGCCAGAGGGGACCCAGAGCTGGCTCCTTCTCCACCTTCCCCAGGCCCTCAGTACCTCGGGGAACTCACCAAGCCGCCAGGCACAGGAAGTGCAGGAGGGCGAAACTGGCCCCGAAGGACGTCGCGATCGCGGGTACCTTCTTGGCAGAAACCATCTTTGCAACATGCCATACTTTAAGCCTGTTCAGGTTTCCAGGCTCTCCAGATGCCCTGAGCAGGGTGCGAGGCGAGGGCAGAGGCTCTCCGCGGTTGTGCGCACACTCGCGCTCACACTCGCCCGCGCTCACACTCGCCTGCGCTCAGCCAGCCCCAGCCGCGGTGGGCGCGTGTGTGCACGCGGGCCGGGGAGGCGGTTCCTGCCTTGCCTCGCCCCCTCCTTTCCTTGCCGAGCTCTCCAGTGTATGGAGAGCTGTGTATCTCCTTCACACCCTTTCGTGCCCGCACCCCGAACCTGCCGGGGTTAACCCTGGGGCGCGGGCACGGAACGGCTGAGCCAAGTACTTTCCGACCTTTAACCCCGGGGAGCAGAACCAGGGGCTTCCGCCCCTCCTCGCGCTCGCAACGCCCCACCACGGGTGTGTCCCCGCCCACAGCAAAGCTTAGCCTCCACTTCTCCCTCCCGCTGGGATGTGGATTGAACCCCTGAAGCGCCTCTCTCTTTAGGTTGTTTGAGGACCTGTTTGTACCCATTTTCAAGGCTGGAGGTGGAGAAAGGGCGACATGGCAGGGCCTGGGGAGTGGGAGACCAGGATAGGGAGAGGGGATCAAATCTGGACGGACACAACCTCTGGGACTCTCCCCTTCAGGTGTTGGGGGTCGCCAAGGAAAGAAGATTCTTCCTGGTAAAAGGGGTTGCAACTCACTGGGCAGACTCTCGCCAAACTGTTAGGAAGTGGACTTGAGCCTCATTCTGTAGTCAGCTCCTTTGCCAAGCTGGTGCTGCAAAGATACCAAATTCCTTTATGATACCCGTAGCGGCCTGGCACGCACAGGCCCTCTTTTTTGTTGCTCCATCCTTTTTCTGGAGGGCAGAAAAGAGGTGGAGAAAAGGGACATCTGGTCAAAATTACTTTCACTTCTTGAGACAGCTGACGCTCTTTTTCTTTCACAACAGAGCTGACTCGACTTCCAGAATGCTTCAGGGAGGGGGAAAGGATGGCTGGGGAGACGGAGAGAGAGAGAGATTAAAATAGAAGGGAAGCCTCACAGTTCACTAATGACTTGCAAAGGAACACTAAGCACCATAACTTTAGTGTTTTATTGAACACAGATAAGCACTTCCAATAGAACTTTCAGAAATGTTAATTATTGGTTCCAAGGGGAAAAGGTGTCTTTCACCTTAATAGTGATGCATATGGAAATGTTTATATGATGGATCAATGACCTAAGTAATTTCTGTAAAGTTAGGTCCCTGGAACCAGTCACTACCAATAATTATGTTCTGTTTAGGACTTGGACCGTTTGTTCAAAGTTTGATGACTGGTGGACTGATTTGATATGGAAACAATCAAACGAAGGGAGTATGGGGGTTTTGTTTGTTTATTTTTGTTTGTTTGTTTCAATCTCCTGGTTAAAGTTTTTCTTGCAAAGAGGAAGCCTTTTCTGATTGCCAAAAGTGCATAATACCCAGAGGTATGTACTCTCATGATATTGTATATTGCTTCCTTCATGGCATTTATTATACTTCATCCTAATTCTATCTGTATCATTCTTCTCTTAAAGACTAATCTCCTTGAGGGCCTGGGCTGGGTGATTTTTGTTTATCTGAGTTTATTTCTTCTCTTATTACAGTGCATGGCACCTAGTACAAGGACAATAAATATTTATTGAATGAACAATTAAACGAATTAATGAATTGCTTGTTTCCAGATCCATCTTAATTAATTTAGATGAAATTCAAGCTCACTCTCTTGGAGGAAAAATGGAAATACTAGTGTATTCCCCAAATATGCCGTGAAAGCATTTGTCTCCTCAGATTATCCACATAAAAGCTGCTAATACATTATAGTATTATTATATCGTACTATATTATTTCTCCAATCTTAGTGCTTTCCTATACTTTCTAAAACCTAATTCACTATTTTCTACTTTTCCTTACAATTCCACTTAAATATATATATATATAGAATAGAAAACAATGGCCTTAGGAAAAAAAGTTCCACATAGTTAAAAACAAATTATCTTTAAAATTCCAATTTTAAGTATGTGAAACTAAAACCTTCAAAGGGATAAAAAGAAGGTTCCTCCTTTTATATAGCTATTTCCAATTATATATTTTTTAACTGGTATATAGTACTTAAGATCAGCTGAAGATAACAGTAGAGACATTTATATCTCATTTTATTTTATAACATAGCCTTTCATTTATGCTACCTTTGTATTATTAAAGTTGTATGTTGGGTTTTACTGTCTAAAATCTTTAAAATATATATATATACACACATATATATATGTCTTGTCTCTATGAGTTTTAAAATAAATCCAGTATTCAAAAAAATTACAATTTACTTTCACCTACAAATATCATTAAATATTCTGTTATTTTCCATATAAACTCCTATCCATTATGGCCTAGATTGTGAGTGAACTTTTCCTGTATATAGCTGTGTAGAAGTATGAAGGTATTAAAATTGTACCTATAACTTCCTTCTTTAAAATTGACATAAGTCTTTGATTGCTATATTCAAGTGCAGTACCCCCAAACATTATTATGTTAAGTCAGCAACATATTATAAATGTATCATGAAGGTCTACATTTGATATGGTGGGATGCAAGTAATACAGATCACCTTACTGCTAAAGTCTTAGGATGGACACTTCGTCCACAATGCCTATGAAATGTCCTGAAAATTAATACAAAACTTTGTATTCATGTAAGCATGTGCATTTTTTCTGTGTGACTCTTCAAAACTGTTATCAGATTCTCAGAGGCTATGAACACCCATAGTATGGACTAATGTTTTAATGTAAAAGATGACATATATAATAGAACAGGCAAACAAACATTTGTAACTAATATGTGACAAACATCTCTATCCCATTTGATAAAGTTATCCATTGCCAGTTTCTATAGAGTATTATGTAGATCTTGAGTCTCCTTTGAAAGTACTCAGCCTGACTTTTATCAATTTATTAAATGGCAACTAGATTGGTACACAAAAATTTGGGGTGGTAATAAAATGAATAATTTGTAAGAGTTCAACCTGTTTCTCTTTCTATAATTATTTTTGGTAAAAGATTGAACCAATTTTAACTATTGGAAGAGGGTAATGATGTGAATTACTGCTTTAAATTCTGAAGGCTTGTGGATATACATCTAGTTGAAATAGTTCAATTCTGAGACTATAGAAGCTATTGATTATCTTTGCATTAATGCATTTGTCTGTCCTATATATTTAGGATAGGTGAGAAGAATTGATTTGATGCTCTCTAATCATGCCTTTCCTCATTTGTATTAAAACAACACTTCTACGAAAATTTACCTGTTTGCTAATCTGTTATTATTGTCTAGTTGTAGATTTTTATCTCTATTATTAAGACATCCCAATACTGTGTCTATTGTTTTAATGGTTACTACACTAAAAATGACATAAGCTGGGGTACCTTAACAGAATCTATTTGAATAAGTATTTCATAATTGATTACTACTTTCAGAATAAGTGTTTATTTTTCTTGGCCATATAGTTAATGCAGATTTAGTTGTTCCAATGTGATTACTTGAAAGAAAATAATATTTAAGCAATATGTGTATCTTATCCAAATAATTTCTATACATGAAATTGGAAAGTCAGCTATTATAGTAAATATTATAAATTATTAATTGAATATTTTTGTGATTGTCCATGACCAAGTTGGACATTGAAGAAAGTAGATCCACACTTAAGAGTCTCCAAGATCCCACATTAATTTAAACTATAATACGAAATACTAGCTCTCCAATATCAGCTTTTGCATCATTTGAAAGTCCAATAGTTTATAATAAGTAGAAAGAATATATTTTAAGGGCTTGGAATCCAAGTAATGAATTTAATAAATACTTTTAGGCTTATTTGCAAATAACTAATGATGCATGAAGCATTCTTTTATTTGTTAGACCTTGAATTCTGGAGCAAGTTCTCAGAGTAATTACAGAGGTACTATTTTATACCAGACTCCAAAAAGCCAAGATTGTTTTTTGTGTGAATATTCTATAAACTTTATACAAAGTACTAAGTATTAGAAGGAAGATTCCCTTTATTGCATTCATGTACATGTGTGTATTTTCAAAGTTTCTGAAAAAAAATACTGAGTGATAGTTTTTTTTTCAGCATCTAATAGTAATGATTAGCAAGGTCAATTTATGCATAACCAATAGGGCTCAAAATTAAACACATCGTTACACTTGCTGCCAAGTGCCTATCGTATGATAAGTATATTGTCTTAATTATTTTTCTTTTCTTTTTTTTTTTTAACTAAATTAACAGAAGTTAACTTTCTCTCAATTCTGGAGGCTAGAAGTCTGAGATCTAGATGTCAGCTTGGTTTTTTCTTCTGAGGCCTCTCTCTGCAGCTTATTGGTGGTCGTCTTCTCACTGTGTCACATGGACTTTTCTCTGTATGCATGTGCATCTGAGTCCAAATTTCCTCTTCTTGTAAGGACACCAGACCTTACAAGGTCCACCCTAAAGACCTCATTTTAACTGAATTACCTTTCAGGTCCACCCTAAAGACCTCATTCTAACTGAATTACCTTTTTAAAATGTCTATTTCCAAGTAGAGTCACATTCTGAGGCATTGGGACTAAGACTTCAATGTATGAATTTGGCGGGAACACAATTCAGCACATAACAGTGGTGATCTGCCTTCAACTATATATAGTAAACAAAATGAAAGTAATGTGCACGTAATGATTTTTTTAATTCATTAAGCCACAGAGACATATGTGATTTTTATGTCAATAGTAATAATGATGATAATAATAATCTTTATTATAATAATAGCAATTATCCTTTATTAATAGTTAATCTCATTTAAATCTTCAGAAAAATATGTTTACAGTTAGGTATTATTTCGCTCATTTTATAGATAAGGAAACTGAGACTTAAAAATGTTAAATAATTTTCTCGTGGTTACATGACCAGAAAATGGAAGGGTCAAGATTTTATTCCATTTCCTTGAAGAACCACTTGATAAAATTTATTTTCGTTGTTTTATTTTGATATATGTGTATATTGTAAAATGATTACCACAATAATGTTAGTTAACACATCCGTCACCTCACAGAGTTACCTTGCGTGTGTGTGTGTGTGTGTGTGTGTGTGTGTGTGTGTGTGTGTGGTGAGAGCATTTAAGAACTACTCTCAGCAAATTTCATGTGTACAGTATGGTACTGTTAATTATAGTCTTCATGCTATACTTTAGATCCTTAAAAATTATTCTTCTTTTAATGGAAAGTTTGAAATCCCTTTGATCAACACCTCCCCATTTCCCTCACCCCCAGCCCCTGACAACCACCAATCTACTCTGTTTCTATGAGTTCAATTTTTAAATTCTACATATAAATGAGATCATACAGTATCTGTCTTTCTCTGTCTGCATTGTCTTGTTTCAAGAGTAATACGGGATTACAACCAATTTGGAAAGCTGTTTGACAATACGTGTACATAAGTTGAACATGATCATAACCTATGATGAGGCCATCCCATGCCTCTTTTATAGCCCATAGAAGCTCTCATACATATTCACAACAAGGGACCTACACAATAGTATATTGTTTGTAATAGTGGGGAAATAGCCACAGATTAAATATCCTTTAACAGAGAAATGGATACATTATACTGTGGTGTAAATGAAGCACTATAAAGCAATTAAAATTAAGGAAATCAGGTATATATCAATATAGATATATGCCAAGAATATAATGTAAGCAAAATAAACAAGTGGCAGAATAATACCTTCAATAAATTATCATTTATACATTTAAAACATGAAAAATAATGTTTTACATTATTTATGGGTATACACGTAGTGATAAACCTGCATGAAAAAATAAACACCAAATTAGAGATAATGACTATCTGAAGAAAGGAATAGAATAGGAAGAGGAACATTGGCTACTTCAATTATTTATCTAATGGGGCAAATTCGGCAAAATGTTAAATATTGATAAATCTGGTTGTAAGGACTTGAGTCTTCATTATATTACTTTTTGGTATTGTTCTGACCATCTATTGCTGTATAATAAACCATTACAAAACTCGCTGTCTTGAAACAACAATTTATGATGATCTCTCAGTGTTCATGGTTTGACCAGGCTCATCTGGTGGTTCTCCGTGGAGGTGCCTCACCCTGTTGCAGTTAGATGGCAACTGGGACTGTGGTTCTCTGAAGGTTTGACCAAGCTGTCTATGAAGATAGCTTAATGCTTCACGTGACTGACACAACAGCTAGGATATCTGGAACAGTTGGAGGGTTGACTAGATCTCTCTCAATCTCTGTCTTTTGCCTCCTTACTTAGTTAGCTTGGATTTCCTCACAACAGGTTGGTCTCAGGATAGTCAGACTTAGCTGCAAAACTTCTTAAGACCAAGCCTTAGAAGTTAGAGTGTCACCACTATTGCATTCTATTGGTCAAATCAAATTATAGGACCAAACCACATCCATAAAAAGAGGATACACATGGGAGGCATGGTTCATTGGGTGGCTATCTTTGAAGGCTAGTTATCACATATACTTTTCTCTGTGCCTGAAATATTTCATAGAAAAATTGAATAGCATTTTGTAGGAGTGGTGTGAATGTTAATTTTATGTGTTAACTGGCTTGGCTATGGTATCTAGATATGTGGTCAAAAATTATTCTATATGTTTCTGTTAAAGTACTTGTTAGATGAAGTTAACATTTAAATCAGAAGTCTTTAAGTAAAGATTACGTTCCCTAATGTGGGTGGGCCTCATCCAATCAGTTGAAGGCCTTAAGGAAAAAGACTGACCTACCCAGAGGAAGAGGGAATTCTACCAGCAGAACTTCAGATTTAACCTGTAACTCTTCCCTGGGTTGCCAGCTTGCCAACCTATTCTATAGATTTTGAATTTGCCAGCCTCCATTATTGTGTGAGCCAATTTCTTAAAATCTCTTTCTCTCTCTCTCTCTCTCTCTCTCTCTCAATCCCTATTGGTTCTGTTTATCTGCAGAGTCCTAATCTGACACAAGTGGTATGGGGATATAAGACTAAATGTTTATTGAATCTTTTGGGTATGAGAAAAAATTAATGCTGTGTCCATTCAACAAGCAATTATTTTCTTACCTTTCAAATGCAATTAAATCCTTCCCCAAATAAGTGGTATGAAATTATTATAGAATCCTGAATGTTATCTTGTAATAACTTATTGCCATTGTTGTTCTTAGGATAGGCAGCTTTTTGTGACACAGGTAAGGACTCACTTATGATATGTGAGCATGTATAAATGTTAAACATACATGAGCCATAATTGAGGTTCTAAATGGATCACTATATTTTAATTTTGTCTTTTTGATTTTTAAAAAATTTTTATTGGAGTATAGTTGATTTACAATGTTGTGTTTTGATTTTTTAATCAGCCAAATAATATATGTTCATTATAGAAATTTCGGAGAATATATAACACTAGCAAAAAAAGATATGTACAGTACAATTATTCAAATAAAACGCTTTTTAACTTTCTTTAAGGAGAAAAGGGCTTAAGCCTTTGAAGAAATATCTCTATTTGCTTTGCAAACTTTAAGAAAAACAGTATGTAGTGAAAATATTTGGCAATTAAATAAGCCCAGGTAGTAAAGGTGTGGAATACATTGTGTATTTTATGCAATTTTATTGTATCTATTCGCATTATTTTTATCATTTTTTTACTTGTGATATGAAGAGACTCCTACTTCAAATATATTCCTAACCAGAAGAAAAATTAAATTAGCCTAAAGATGTATTTATTTTCACTAATCATTATAGACACAAATATTTTGCCTTTTCAAATTGTTTAAATAACAAAAACTTTTGAAGAAAAACATAATGTCAGGTAGTTGTATGTCTTTTTCAGTATTTTTTTAAATCCTCAATACGGAATCTAACACACAAATCAGGTTCACACAAAGTAAATAATCGAAGTATCACAGGTATATACTGGCTGACCATCAAACCAACACAGCATTTGGAACTAAATTTTCCAAACAAGCACAGGAACACATAACATGACACAGTGGTAATATATTTGGTCCTCAGAAGACTACGAAGCTACACTGCTCTTCATTACCATCTGGTGGCTACTGCATGGAGTGGCATTAACCATAATTTTAAAAGAAAGAAAGAGGAACTGAATATAGTACTTAAGAATAGGGAGAACCTCAGTGTTATTGATAAGTATTAAAAATCCACGAGGATAAAGGCCAAAGAAGGATTTGGAACTTTCCTTACAATAAAAAAAATATACCATAAAAAGTTATTTATTGGAAACAATCTACAATGGACAAAAGTTGAACGTTTGACAAATATGATTTATGAGTAGCATAAGATCTCCAAATCACATATTTGTTTTGCAACAGAAAAAGACAATGCAATTTTTTTTCTTTTAGTGATAAATTAGATGGAATTATTTTTCCAGATTTACTAAATATTTTGGTCATCCATGTATCTTCACATGCCATTTGCCAAAGAAATACCCTTTTCCATTTTATCTGCCTGGTAAATACTTATATATCTTTAAAATTTTAACTTAAATGCCACCTAACTTGCGAAGTCTACCTGTGCCATCCTAGCTGAAGATTCACTTATCCATCCCTACAGACTGTTGCTCATCTGCTAATCATTTGCATAATGGTGTTTATTCATGACTGCTTGAGTTTCTCAAGAGAGGGGATGGTACCCTACTTATCATTGTAAGACCCAAGTTCTGAGCATTTAATATGTATTTATGTAAGGAATGAGTCCAAGAAGTTCATTGTTCTTTAGCAAATTTAAACCAATGGAAACCTCTCACATTTCAGGCTTACCAGACAGTTGCAACAAGGACAGAGGGAGATTTTGGAGACTGTAAATGCCCACGTTGACATTTTAAATTTCCCACTTTCATCACGGAATCACAAAGCCAAACTAGAACCAGAAAATCACCTAGTTGTGCCACAAAATTTTAAGTATGAGACTGAGGCTCAGAGAGAATATTTGACTTTCCCAAGTTTCTACAACTAATAACTACTAGAATAAGTATTTGAACCCCTATCATCTGACACTCATCAGTGAGTTTTTTATTCTACTGGTTTAATCCCTGACTTCTGTTAGGAGAATTCTTAGTTCTAGAGAACTGGACTTTAAAAATTAAATGCCCCTTTAGGGATCTGAATTCTGTACTTGGCCCATGACCTAGACTACACATACTTATAGGCAATTTAGGAAAACATTAATTATGTTATAGGACAATATGATAATTCAGTTGAACCTTGAACAACATAGTGTGAACTGAACAGATCCACTTATATGCAGGGTTTTTTTCAGTAAATACGTTCTGTAGTACTACAAGATCCGCCTTTGGTTGAACCTGCAGTTATGGAACTGTCATATACGAGGGCTGACTATAAAGTGATAAATAAATTTTCCACTGCGTGGGGGGAGTCCATGCCCCTAAACCTCTCCACCCAATCCCGTTGTTCAAGGGTCAACTGTATATTTAAATTTTTTAAAGTGCTTGATTTTGTGCCAACAGTTCTGGGAATTTACCCTAAGAAAATAGTAAGGTATGCATGTCAAGATTATGAGCACAATGAGCTCATAATTTCTGGCATCTTTGACTATTTAGGGGTATATAATTTAGGGCTGAGTAGGAGGTTTTTGAGATGCTCCAAGCATACCTTGTTTTTTAATCAAAACCATGTGATACCACTATAAAAATAGATGACACAGTCTCTTGGAATGTGTTTGTTTTTGTTTTTTTTTTTTGCCTCTCACTGTTGTGGCCTCTCCCGTTGCGGAGCACAGGCTCCGGACGCGCAGGCTCAGCAGCCATGGCTCACGGGCGCAGCCGCTCCGCGGCATGTGGGATCTTCCCGGACCGGGGCACGAACCCGCGTCCCCTGCATTGGCAGGCGGACTCCCAACCACTGCGCCACCAGGGAAGCCCTGGAATGTGTGTTTAATAAGATATGCTGCTTAAAATCCAGAACTAGTTTTCTTCTGTGAATATGTATTTGATGCCATATCATCCAGTTTTTTTCAGCTTTAGAAATTATACTTCAGGGAAAAAAAGGTTTTGGCATTTTCAGGCTTAACATTTATAGTTTCCATAATTTTGCATTTCCCACGGAGTCTGGCATGTAGTTATTTGTAATTTCTGCTAAGGCATAAATATAAATATTGGATGCTGAGAGGCCAGGAAGCAGGTAGAGCCAGTCCCTTGGCTAGTCCAAGCCAAGGGCAGTCCTGGGCTGAGGCCAAACACCACCTGGCTTCTTGGTTCCAGAGGTTAATGTCCCACAGCCAGAAACTCTCCCCAACTGATTAAAAGAAAAAAAAAAAAGTGGTTCTTGGTGAAGAATAACTATCCAGTAAAATTTTGAATCTGGTGAATGCTGAAAACATAGCCAATGTGATTTGAGCACAGTCTCTGGAAAGGAACCCTTTGATACTAAAAGAAAGAGGAATTCAAGTGAAAGCAGTGAAGCAGTGCAAACATTCAGTACTCATAAAGTAGAGACTATCAGTGATCTATCTTAACTTACAGTCAGCTTTTTAAAAGGCTTTCTGAAGATACAAGGACTAAAAATGCCTTTTTTTTTTTTCTGTCACAGAGAACATTGCTTCTCCCTCTGCAAATTCTCTAAAATTAGGAACCAATGACTCTGAGATGCCTATCAAATCTCCTTACCTAAATCTTAAGGTAGGCGAGCTGCAGCATATGGAGCTCAGTTAAGCAATGTCTTCATTTAATTTGCCCTCTACTCAACTTATTTACAGCCAACTCTCAGCATTTTAGCCCTTTATAAGAGTATAAAGATTCTCTTCTTTCCTTTCTTCTTGCTCTTTTTTAAAAAATTTATTTGAAACTTTTAAGTATCTGATTTGGGGAAATGTTGATACGTTTTTTCAAGTCATCTAATGAAGAAGCAATGATTTCTTTTTGTTTTCTCCTTGCTTGCTACAATCAAACTATTTTTCTTTGAAATGGAATCCTTTCAACTGAGTTGTTTACAACAAAATTATAATAAAAGGTGTGTTATTGCTATTCCCTTCCATATCAAATAATGACAATACATTTTGATTTTGGGTTAGGATTGGCTTCCAGAAATTTCATAAGGCTTGCTAACCCTCACAAACAGCCCCCTCATTATATTATACTGAAAGAGTCTGGCTCTTGGAAAAGATATTTAACATAGTATAATTTATTTCATTATTCCAGAGTGTATAACCCCACAAAGGTTGCAGTAAAAATGTATAAAAATTACCTTGTAATAATCATAAAGATAGAACTCTGTACTTTTATGGGTCTGGTACATCTACCACCTCTATACTTTGTCTTACATCGTGAATACAAAATCACTCCAAAATCAAATTGCTTCACTTGGTTTTGATTACAATGACTTTAATTATGATAAAGAATGTGTCCTGTAGGCAAACTGCTTCTAAAATAAGGCATTGTAAAGGCTAAGCATTGAAAAGTATTATATCTGTGTTTTGCATAAGGTTCTATAATTAACATGCTGTTTTCAACATATTTGACTTTGCTTGTAACACAAAATATTGCAATATGTGAATCCAAGCAGAAACATAGAATAGGTGGGACAAATAGAAAAGGTAGTAAGATGATGGATTTAAACCCAATATTCCAATATTTACATTAAATTTAAAAGTAAATATTGCAATTAAAAGACAAAGGTTGCCAGACTGAATAGCAAAAATAAAGCTTAAGTGTATGTCACTTAAAAAAGACTAACTTTAAAAGTAAGAACACAGGGCTCCCCTGGTGGCGCAGCGGTTAAGAATCCACCTGCCAGTGCAGGGGACGTGGGTTTGAGCCCTGGTCCAGGAAGATCCCACATGCCGTGGAGCAACTAAGCCCGTGTGCCACAACTACTGAGCCTGCGCTCTAGAGCCCGCGAGCCACAACTACTGAGCCCACACGCCACAACTACTGAAGTCCGCATGCCTATAGCCTGTGCTCTGCAACAAGAGGAGACAGTGCAATGAGAAGCCCGTGCACCACAATGAAGAGTAGCCCCTGCTCACCGCAGCTAGAGAAGGCCTGTGCACGGCAATGAAGACCCAACACAGCCAAAAATAAATAAATAAAATTAATTAATTAAAAAAAATTTTTTTAAAAAGAACACAAATAATTTTTAGGTAAAGTATACCCCCATATTTTCACATGTCATAGTATCAGATAAAGGAAACAATCTCCAAGGATCATTAGAGAAAAAGGTGGATGCTTCATATTGAAAAAGACGTATATACACCAGAATGATATAATAATTCTGAATTTGTTTGCACTTCAATTTATAGCCTTAAAAAACACTATAGGATTGACAAAACTAAGATCCAATTATAGTGGGAGTTTTTAACATACTTCTCTTGAAAAATAATGGCACAAACAGACAACATACGTAGTAAACATCTAGATGATTTTAACAGCACAGTTAACAAACTGGACCTTATAAACTGCTCCACCTAACAACTGCAAAGTATGTATTCTTTTCAAATGACATGGGACATTGCCCCAAGTGACCACATGCTGGGGTTTAAAGCAAATCAAAACAAATGTCAAGGGACTGAAATCATACCAACTGTACTCTTTGACCGTTGTGAAGTTACGCTAGAAGTTAATAACGAATAGATAACAAGAAACTCCTTCTAGAGAAAGGAGAAAAATTGAGGGAGATGGAACAAGAAGCCAGAGAGATGGGCAGGATCCAGGTCATGGGAAGACTTAAGCTGTCCTAAGGTATTCATATCCTAACAGCACTGGGAAAGCATTAAAGGAATTTATCTCAGGATTGATATAATCAAATTTGCATTTTGAAAAGGTCATTCTGGTTGTGACTATGGTGATGGGAGGTGAGGAGAGTTAGCCTGGGTGAAGAATGGTGTGGAGCAAGGAAGCTCTAGAGGCAAGGAGGCCAATTAGGGGGTGCTTGCAATATTATAGATGAGGCTTGTTTTCTGAACTAGAACAGTGGAATGGGAATTGAGGCTGGAAATAAGTGGAAAGATTAGAGAAATATTAGGTGGCAGGATAGGCACTGTTAGCATTTGTTGGTGACAAGAAATGACTCCCAGATTCTTGTCTTGGTTAATGCTGGGGTGTGCTGCTTAATACAGAACACGGGAGGTGGGAGGGCAGGAAACTGGAGATAACAACTACAAGACATCCAAGGGGATCCAATCATCACTTAAGTTCAGAACAGTGTTCTGAACCTAAAATATACGTTGGAGATTTTAAGTGGTAAATAAAGCCATGTGAGTAGATGAGATTGTACAAAGAGGTGCTTATGTTAAGAAAGCTTATGTTAGAACAAAAAGAATGGAAAGCTTATGTTAGAACAAAAAGAATGGAAACTTTTAAACTTCTGATATGGACTATCATTTGGGAAAAAATAAAATATTTTTCCTTATAGCTAGACTTTAAAAAATACCATTAATATAATGTACTTACTCTACGGTTTATTTATATAATTTTAAGGAATAACACCTAAAGCTAATGTACTCAACACTATTAATCAACACCATCTACTAAGATTAACAAGAGACATATAAAATGAGTGGCCCCGATGGTCCAGATTATGTCAGAGGCCATGTCAGTAAGCATACCAATCCACATAATTATGGCTTGTCACTAATTGTGCTCTGTAATTTGACTGTAGAAATGGAAGTTAATTAGTTGAGGTGATTTAAGTTAGAGGGTTTCAGGGTTGCTCTTCTGGATAAGAACAAGTGAATTAAAAACATCATGTGTTGACAGAGACAGGTTGATATAAGAGAGGATGAGTGGTCTCCAGGATGGACCAGAAAGAAAGTAAAACCGAAGCTGTTAAGATACTGTAGGTTTCATCCAAATTCAGTATATTTTTAAAAAAATAGATGTGTGTCCTTTAAAAGCTTTTTTAAAAAATAATTTGCCTAGTAGCTCTCAAAACAAGACATTTGGATGGGCTACCCAAGCCCTTGCAGATAAACCAAGAATTATGTGGCTGCTACTGCTGACACTTTAACCAGGCTTCTGCTTACCTCTGGATAAATGTGGCTGTTCGGTTCCAAATTTTTAGTCTGAGATTTGGTGCATACTCAAGGAAGCTTTCTCAATGAGTGGTACACTCTGTCTCAACCTCCCTTTCATAAGTAGTAAGGCAATGTAGCAGGAAGTGCATTGGCATTTCTCTTCCATAAACCTTGCAAGCATCAGGTTCACATTCCTTCCTCTGACATAATGGCTGCAACAAAAATAAACTCTTGCTGGGCTCTCACATGAGGAACTAGAAGAAAAAGGAGTGCTTAGGTCTGAAAGTACTGATGAGGTTGAAAATCTCTCCTTTGAAAGAATATCTGAGGCAAGGTTCGTGTAAGGAACTCCATCAGAACACTCTGGGACCAGGCTTCAACTTACCACGCAGTTTATATGATTCTGAACTTACTCCCAAGTTCTGCCTTATTCTCTGAGCCTCAATCTCTCACTAGTAGCGTAGACTTGAACTTGAGTCCTGTTCTTATTCTCCTTGTCCAGGGAGTAGAATCCTCCCATGCATAATTTCCAGATTCCTGGGCTGGAGTTCCCCTATTTATAGATTTCCCCGGTACAACTCTCAGCATGTCAACTTGGACATTTGATGCTGCTTCTCTTTCAGCCTCACAAGGACGTGCCCTGATCGTTTGTGTGAACACACTCTTCTTGATGTTAGGTTTCACTACGATGCTTGTTATTAGTCTTCACTGAGACCAATTTGTTGTTTACACTTCCTGATGTTCATGTCCTCCTCCTGCTATCTGGGTTTTTCTTTCCATCTCTGTCCCAAGCCTATTTCCACTTCCCAGTGTCTTCTAAGCTTTGCCACCTCACTGCTGCCAAGTGGGCTATTCTTAGCCCTTTCCACTGGACCCCAGATGCCTCTCATCTGAATACACACTAACATTTCCAGAGCTGAATCAGCACTGGAGTCCCTGTCTGAAGTGGAATGACTGTTCAACAGGTATCTAGACTCATGAGTCAGCTCACAATCAGCTGAATAATAGGGCTCAAAACTAAGACACTGAACAGTAGACATTAGGGGCAAAGGCTTTCTTTTTTTTTAAATGTGTATGATGTGATCAGCTGATTATGTTATCAGAGCAACAAACTATAATAAAACATAGCCAAAAAACTAACAGGACCCTTTCACAGACTATTAGAGCAGAAAGAACTTCTAAAATTATCTAGATCAATTCCCTGTCTCCTGCTCCAGTGTTCCTTTAATGATTACACAGCAATCATTGTTTTGCATACTAATGAAGGAAATATGATAAGCAATGAAGAAAGTATTTTGTTAGTATAAGTTAACTAATCAATTGAAATATTGACTTATTTCCCTCACACCATTTATTGTGGTGAAATTATCATGCATCACCATGTTATATTTTTATGTAGCAAAGTTCCTGTTTCTTCTTGCCCAAAGCTGGAATATTAATATCTGATCTTTTCTAATCCTGGCTCCCCCATTGCTTAACTGTTTGACCTTGGGAACGTTGCTTCACTACTCTGGGCTTCTGTACTCATCATTTGCAAGATAAGGATAACGACAGTGCCATTTTATAGAATTGCTAACAAGGATTAACTATGTGTTAATACACGTTAAAACATTTCAAAGAGTGCCTGGAACAGTGAGCACTAACAAAGTGTCAGCTAATTAATAACTAACATATTCAATTTTTATATTAATAACTAACATATTCAATTTTTGAAACTGACACCTTTTTTTTTAACTCATTGCCACTGATGGAGAGAAAGTCTTTCTACAGCTAGAGGTCAAAAGTTTAAAAGTGTTAAAACATTAGGGAGTTAACATATTGGTGTGAATAAGTTTTAGTCAAAGTGAAAATGAGGGCTTTAGACAATTTGCAGTTTCAGTGGTGAATGGAGTTCAAAGGTGGCTGAGGCACTTAAAAAAATGAAAGGAAATATAAGAGTGGGGAAAGCTTCCAAAAGAAGATGCAGGAGGCTTGGGCAAACTTCAAAGACTTTCCAGTTTGTTGGAGGAGGTCATGGAGAGGACAGGACTGCTAGTTGACCCGGGCTTCTCCCCCCTTCCGTGTCCTTGAAATGTACATTCTGCCCTCTGTGGGCACACTGGGAGCTGTTTCAGTGACATAGGCTTGAGAGAGTAAGGGGTTGTTGAGACCATTTGGATGGAATACGTGACTGAACCCTGTTAAGACCTCTGTATAAAGTTTTAAGATTCTGGGGGTCATGTGCAGAGATCTACTCATCTTGCAGCACCCAAGACGAGCCTCGCATGTAAGTTCCCTTGCTTATTAGCACTGCCACCTACCAATCTGGAGCACTCTGCCTTTTTCTTGAGCCTCTCCTTGCCCTCCTTGTAGGGGGGCCAGTTTGTGAACCAACACAGCTTTATCCATTGCTGCTGCAGGAATAAACCCAGAGATGTGATCGAGGTCCTCTTTTCTTGCTTGTTTGTGCAGACACACACCAAGCCTGCAACTGTGGTCCTGCCCTGGACTGAGGGGGCTGCATTAGGCACTCAGCCCAGCTGTGAACTGCCTGGGCAGCAAATACTAAGAAAACTGGCAGCAAGACGGATGTGGGGCTGAGCCAAGGACATCTGCATTGTGTGCAGCTTGCCTGGGGCTAAAAACTAGGTGCAGGAATGGTGAGAGTAGGTCGTAGATGGGGCCAAATGATCATGCTTGACTGGAAAGCAGAGATGTCCCAGACGCCAGGGCCAGGCTGTTCCCAGGGAGATCTGTTTGGGGCATGCATACCTCTTCTCTGTGGTGAGTATGTTCCAACTTGTGCTGGGATTTCTGAATTGGACTAATCCCTGCTTCACTTTGTATCTTTAAACTGTTCCAACTCTGGGACAGCTCATACGTTTATACTTTCTAAGTAAAATATATTTCTCCATTAAGAGAAAAGACATCCTGTTTTTCAAGTTTTATGATTTGTGTTTACATCTTATATGCTTGATGAATATGTACAAATTTTCTCCCCAACTCTTCATGATTTATAGACTTCTCTCTGAACTCCTCCCAATCATTAAAAGTTGATTTTTGGATATTTCAAAATACAGGGAAAAAATCATCAAAAAATCATATAACAAACATCCACCGCTTCGCATTCAGCTCTATTAAATTCTAACATTTTGTCAAAATTGATTCAGATCTTGTTTGATAAAATCAAAACATTACAGAAACAGTTGAAACTTCCTCAGTACGCCACTACAACTGTTCTTCCATCTTAAATGTAGTTCTCTTTCCATGCATACTTGTGTATTACTATTGCATATGTATACAAAATAACATTATGTATCATGCTTTTAATATTTTTATATATATAGTATGCAATTTGCTTTTTTTTTTTTTTTTTTGCGGTATGCGGACCTCTCACTGTTGCGGCCTCTCCTGTGGCAGAGCACAGGCTTCGGACGCACAGGCCCAGCGGCCATGGCTCACGGGCCCAGCCGCTCCGCGGCATGTGGGATCTTCCCAGACCGGAGCACAAACCCGTGTCCCCTGCATCGGCAGGCGGACTCTCAACCACTGCGCCACCAGGGAAGCCCCTGCAATTCGCTTTTTATACTAACATTATGTTTTTGAGATTACTCATTTTTATACATTGTCATGGTAATTAACCCTAGCTTCTATAACAAACAATACACAGCATAATAAGCTAAAAGTTTACTCCTCCCTCATGTAAGGTCCAATGTTGTTTACTCATTTAAATTCTGAGTAGATTTCCTCCAGGTACTGACTCAGGGATCTGAGCCTCTTCCATCCTGTGGCTCCTCTATCTTAGACTTCTGTTTTTCTAGCCTCTTTGAAGCGGGAGGAAGAGGAAAAGAAAGGAAAGCACACTAGATATTTAATCATCTTGGCCAAAAAGTAACCCATAACATTCTTCTTGACATTGTATTGCTTGGGACATGTCACAGTCACTCCTGAGTTACGAAAAACAACAACAAACGGTTTCAGAGCATTAGTTAGAAAGTGCTGCCATTAATTGTCTGCTTTAATTTGTGGAGATTTGTCTGCTGTTTATCAGTGTACTATACAAGCCAGGAATAGGCATCGGTTAGTTTTGCAATATGTTTACTCTCTCTGATTAACAAGACAATTCATTAAGATTTTTCTATTCATTCTTATGGCCCTTTCTTATCTTTTTTATTCATTCCATTCTTCATTTATTTGACATATTTTTGATCTCCTACAATGTATCAATACCAGGATTTCTTGCTATATACTATCACAATATTTTTCCTAGAGGACACAACCTAGCAGGGAAAAAATATATCCAGCTAACTATAGAGCTATGGCAAAAATATTCAAATAGAGGTTTTAACCAAATACTACAGCAGCTGGAGGAGTACTAGGGAGAATTACATCTTGCTATTCTCCAGGATGAGATGGGCAGAAAAGCACTGCAGTGATAGAATCCAGCATGTAAAAGTCTTGCTGCTGTTTATACAGAAAATGGGAACTGTTCATCATTAATTAAATATCAAGTACATGGTAATGGAGGAGGAGTTCAATGAAGGAAAAAACAATATAAATAATATAGGCAAAAGATAGGGTCGTGATTCCCTATGTCCCCGAATGTAGCATGTTGCCTTCCATAAAATATGAACCAGGCTGAAAAAGCCAAGATTCTTTTAAAATGCTTCATATTTTGCCCTATAAAAATTCATATTATTGGGTATTGAGTGAAAAGCCAAGCCTATTATCTCTATTATTTTTTCTACATCATTACAAATGTTCAAGCTCTTTTAATAATGACTTAATAGCAATTTTTGGAAAACCATGATCATTTGAATTGATTGTTAAAATGACATAATGACACATAGTGAATTATAAAATTGCTTAACAATTTTCTTAAAAAAAGGAAAATCAAATCCAGAAATGTTCTTTACCATCCCCTAGGTGACAAAATTTCTATTATGCAGACAATTTAATGAACAAAATGATGTTCCTTGGTCGATATGATGTGAGAGTAGAATCAGTTTTTAAACTAGGTGCTAAAATATCCAACTTGCTATTATTAGAAAATTTAATTCTTAGTAAACAGCATAGACTGTTTTAAAAGCAGTTTGAGTAGCACCAAAATTAGTACTATTTTTTAACTGAAGAAAGGATAATGAGATGTTTGGAAAGAGTGATGATTGGAGTTAAATGACCTGGAATGGAATTCTAGGTCTGTAAGTTACTAGATGCCTTCTGCATATCATATAGTTGCTATATATCTTACTATTTCTCATCTTAAAAACAGAGTTTTGGGTCGGATTGTTAAACTCCCTGCTGGTGTTAGCATCCAACGAGTCTAAAGGAGTGTTTGACATCATGCTCTAAATATGACATAACTGTCAGAGAAAAGTTTCATGACTCTGGCAACTACTTAATATTATGCACACCTTCCATAATACTTTCATAAGTATGATGCTTTGCTGATGGTTGCATTATTCATGCATTTACTCAAACTCTTGGGAAAATAAAAAATGAACATTTTCTTAAGTGAATACTGCATACAGTATTAATTCAGGGAAATATTGAGGAAATATGAGATAGCCTTTTAGGAGAATTGTACTTTGAAAACCACTGTAGGAAACCACATAAGGGCTAAATACAAAGAAATAAATAAGAAACAACTGGAAGCAAAAAGGAATATGAATAAATAAAATAGGAAAGAGTATCTATAAATAGCAAAAATAAAAAACTTTAAAATCTAATAATGTATTCCTTACACAGACACACACACGTGCACACACATACACACTGACTTCTCTTTGGCTATTAACTCTGTGGAATATTGGCAAGATACTTAACTTCTTGATGACTTAATACCTTTGTGATTATTTCATGCATAGCACCTGACTAAACTCTAAATCAAACGTTTGCACGCTGCTATATTAACACTGCTTTAGGGCCCTGTGTATATTCATCATAGATTGCTAATGAGAGGTTAAAATAAGGTTGGAATAACTACTTATTCTCTCTCAGAACTGAAATAATTAATTTGTTGTTAAGTTCAGATTTTAATTATTGACTTCTTCAAAATGGAATCTCTTACCACTTTCCCTATTTTTTACCCATACCTTTATTTTTCCTGTTATAAATATAAGTTGCCTTTTCCTCTTTAACAAAGAACCACTTTTCATGTAATCAATTATTGAATTTTTTCTTTTTTTTTTTTTTTTTTGCCGTACGCGGGCCTCTCACTGTTGTGGCCTCTCTCGTTGCGGAGCACAGGCTCCGGATGCGCAGGCCCAGCGGCCACAGCTAACGGGCCCAGCCGCTCCGCGGTATGTGGGATCCTCCCAGACCGGGGCACGAACCCGTGTTCCCTGCATCGGCAGGCGGACTCTCAACCACTGTGCCACCAGGGAAGCCCAATTATTGAATTTTTATTGTTTCTAGTTTTTAGCAATGAAACAAATGCCACAACAAGATAATGTGCTAATACTGGATATTTACAATTTTAGAATATGAATTTTCTTCATCTTTTGGCTCTTTACTGTCAATTTATAAAATTTATATACATCACTAACTTTTAAAAAGGAAAATTTATTTTCTCTGAAAAGAAAATTTTAAGACTTTCCATTCTGATATTGGTTTAGCTTTAAAATATTAATTAGATTGAATCAAACTAATTTGAAACAGACCTCAAAATTCACTAATTTTGGGGAAAAAAATGCATTTCTCATCTGACTAATGAAAGATTGGTTGTGGCCTCATGTTGGTTAGCAGTAACTGATACTGTTAATCATTTCTTTTTCCTTGACATACTTTCCTATCTTGGCTCTCAAGACACCAAATTCTTCTGGTTTTCTTCCTACCTGCTGTTGCTTCTTAGTTTCTTTTTCTAGTTCCTTTCCATCTACCTCAAACTCAAAAGATTGAAAAGCCCCAGGGGACCTTGAATTTCTTCCTTTTCTTCAACATTTTCACAATGTTGGTGAAATTATGCAATCCACGGCATTAAATGTCATCTTAGTTTGCTAAGATTGCCGTAACAAAATATCACAGACTGGGTGACTTAAACAACAGAAATTTATTTTTTCATGGTTATGGACCTGGAAGTTCCAGATCAAGGTGTTTGCAAGTTTAGTTTCTCCTGAAGCCCCTCTCCTTGGCTTGCAGATGGCTGACTCCTTGCTGTGTCCTCACCTGGCCTTTGTGTGTGAACTCCTGGTGTCTCCTCCTCTTCTTATAAGGACACCAGTCCTATTAGGTTAGGGCCCCACTTTTATAAACTCATTTAACGTTGATTTACTCTTTAAAGTACTGGGCCTATCTCCAAATACAGTCCCATTGAGGGTAGGGCCACAACATAAAAATGTTGGGGGAGCACACAATTAAGTCCGTAACAAATATTGTCTACATGTTGATGGCTTTCAACTTTACACATCCAGCCAAGACTTCTTCCTTGACATGAAGTCATCCAAATAGATGAAAGTTAGCCTGTCCCAAACTGACTTAGGACACAAACCCCCATTCCCAAACTGTCCTTCAACACAGTCCCTGTCTCGGACAATGAGAACTCTTCTATCCGCTCAGCTCAGAGACTTTGGAGTCATCCTTAATTCCTCTCTTTCCCTCACACACCATATCCAGTCAGCAAGTTCTGTTAACTCTAGCTTCAAAATGTATCTAGAATATAACCACTTCTCATCACCACCACCCCTATCATAATTTTTTCACCTGGATTAGTGATATAACTCCTTCCCCCCCTACTCTCCAGAAGCCTGTATTCCAGAGTAGCTAGAGTGATTTTGTTAAAAAGCAAGTCGGACTGTGTTATTCCCCACATCATATTCTTCCACAGGCTTTCCATCTTACTCAGAATATATCCTGTAACTAACCCACCTCCGGTTGCTTTTCCTGCCTCTCACTGTGCTCTAGCAACACTGGCCTCCTGAAACACACCAGACACGCTTCCACTTCAGGATCTTTACACTTTCTGTTCTCTGTTGGAAAGGATTGTCCTCACTAGATCTACATGGCTCACTCTGTCTCTATCTGTAGCTCTTTACTCAAATGTCATCTTTTCAATGCAGTCTGCCTGCCGACCATTTCTAACATTTCAGCAAACACATCCCTTCTCAGGTTTTCATTCCCTGGTTTACAATTTTTTTCTCCTGTAACTGTCTAAATATACAGTGTACTTTACATATTTGCTTATGGTCCATTTCCCTCACCAGAATATAAACTCCATGATGGCAAGGGTGTATTTTTATCTGTTTTGTTCAGAGCTGTATACTCAGTATTTAGGATAGTACTTGGATCATATTAGACATTAGATAAATATTGTTGAATTTATTTATCCAGTCATTCAGCAAATATTTATTGTATACATATTTTGTGTCAGACAAAATTCTAGTTAAGGGATATGCATTGGTGAATTAAAGAAAAAGCTTCTTTTCCTCATAGAGCTTTGATTGAGTGGCTTTATTGTAAGAATGGATATCATAGTGTTGAACACAGAAATCCCAGCCACAATACTGGGTCATGTGGGCATACAGGAAATGCTGAAACCACTAGTGATAGCAGATATCATGATGAACTTGGAAGTGGAAGGCATTCATGGCAGCCCACAGTATGGTTGTATTTTTAGCTTCTCTGCAGGTGCGTAGATCTTCAATCATATGCGGTCTTATCTCAGGTGTCCTACCCTCATTATTACTCAACTACTACCTTAGTTACTGCTTGTCTTCTGGGGAAATTCTTCAATATCTGTTCACCAACTTTTGGATATTTCACTGTCTATGCTCCACCTTTTCTCCATCAGAAGCACTGTAGCATAGTAGTTGATAATACTGGCTTTAGATTTTGACTTTGTGAGCTTGAACCCTGGCTCTGTCATACCTAAGCTGTGTGACCAACAGCAAGTTGCTTTTCGCATCTGTTCTTCCTTTAAAGAAATCTGAAATGAAGACAATGTCGCCAGAGTTTAAAGATGTTAGGTATAAATGACTTAATAAAAGACTTACAGCAGTGATAGACATGTAGTAAGCATTAAATAAATTGTAGCTTCTTTTAATTCATAATTTTTTTTTTTTTTTTTTTGCGGTTCGCGGGCGTCCCACTGCCGCGGCCTCTCCCGCCGTGCAGCACAGGCTCCGGACGCGCAGGCCCAGCGGCCATGACTCACGGGCCCAGCCGCTCCGCTGTATGCGGGATGCCCCCCAACCGGGGCACAAACCCGTGTCCCCTGCACCGGCAGGCGGACTCCCAACCACTGCACCACACGGGAAGCCCAATTCATAATTTTTAAAAGAAGTATGGCTTATTCAAAATATCTGTTCCTTCTTATTTCATCACAACCAGTCAACGTCATGGCACCTCCTCTAACTCATAAATGTTTAATTTCTGTACTTTTTGCCTATAGCTTCAGAATAATTGCTTAACAATTGCTTTCAATTTCACTGCATTTAACTGAAAAATTAAGGAATAACTTAGTTTATTGGTTTATTTGCATATCACTTAATTTTGTCTTAATTTCCTCTTTTTTGTATTGATGTTTTGTTTTGCTGTAGTATTCCTTAGGTAATGCTTGCCAAAAGGATCTGTAGGGGGCAAACTTTTCTCAGTCCTTTTATGTCTAAAAATGGCTTTATATTGTCAACACAACTGAATGCTAGTTTGTGAGAGTACAGAATTAGCACTTGAAAATCATTTTCACTCAGAATTTTAAAAACATTGCTTCATTGATTTCTGGTACTAAATTTGTTGATAATAATTTCAGATGTACAGGTTAATAAACTTTGTTTTTCTCTTGTTAAATAAAGAATTTCTGGTACTAAATATGCTGATAAGAATGACAAATTATTTTCTTTTCCATGAAAATAATATGGTTTTTCTTAAGACAATCTTGAATTTATCCAAGATGCTCTGAAAATATACAAGAATATACTGATTAATGCTGTTTAACATTTAATGAGCTTGTTCAATTATAAAACTAGTAACTTTTGTCACTTCTGGGACATTGTTATTTCTTTTACTATTTGTTCTTCTTTTCCTCTGTTCTTTCCTTATGTAACTTCTGAATCTCTTTTCAGTGACTCTTTGTCTTTTTGCAATGCAATCTTGATAATTACTTGATTCTATTATCTGACTCACTAATAAAATCTTCAGTTGTGTCATTCGTCTATCAAATTTTCTTTTAAAATTTGCAATTACATTTCAAATGCCTAGAGCCCCAGTTTTTTATTTTTGTTGTTATTATGGACCTTTGTTTTTGCCTAACAGTTTATTCATTTTATTGGGTATTCTGTCTATACTTAAATCTTTTTCAAGCTATTATATTTGCTTTAAAGTAGTTTTACTTTCCATTAGGATTTAGTTTTCTGCTTGTGGAATTTATTCCTTTTACTTCATGACGTTGCTTTCCTTAAAGATTGGCTGACCTTTGATTATCTAGCCACAGTTATATGTGAGGGTCCATATTAAATAGTATTTCATTTCTTAAACCCACATTAGAACCATTCCATGTCTATGGTTAATACATTTCTGATTATAGGAAGTGAAGGAGCCCTGCAACTTCCAGATACTCCACCCCATATTTATTCAGCTTTAGCAGAGAGTACAAGTGACTTTTGACTGAAGAAAACATTTTGTTGCTTAAAATGTTGGATGATTTAGATTTTATCTCCAAGAGGGAGAGTGGTTTTGTAAATTTGGCTTCTTCACTCAGAAAATGATTAATTCTTTAATTAACAAATTACACTGTCTCTGTATCATTCTAAGATCAGTCCAAATGTCTAGGTTTTCCCAATTTTCCTTCAAATTCCTCTTAAAATAATTGGAAGAATTTTGATAACAACAAAATAAAAATATGTTAGTAATGTTTTGATCTCCATTTAGTAATGGTGAGTGTATTTAATATGGGGCAGAAAAATACAGTTTTATTTCCCAACCATATCTCCTTTCCTTTTCTGGTCTCATTCCTGTTCTTCCTCCCCTTCCTCCCTTCATTCTTCCTCCCGTTACTCCACTCATCTCACCACAATGTTCAGTTCTCCCCGAAATACCACCAGTTCCTTTATTGCCATAAACTGTGTAACCTGAAGCCTTTGCTTGTGTTTTCCACCTGCCCCAACTTCTCCCATGCGCTTAACTCAGTGAATTCAAGGTCTAGCAGAAAGTTTCAATTCTCTAACACTACAGGGTAGTATGGAATGCTCTTTTCTCATTTATAGTAATTCACATGGGAAGTCTTGTTTACCTTGTTAGTTTTTATCTTTTATTGTTTTATAATTTTTTTAAATTTTATTTATTTTTGGCTATGTTGGGTCTTCGTTGCTGCCCATGGGCTTTCTCTAGTTGCAGCGAGCAGGGGTTGCTCTTCATTGCGGTGCGCAAGCTTCTCATTGTGGTGGCTTCTCTTGTTGCAGATCACCGGCTGTAGGCATGGGGGCTTCAGTAGCTGTGGCGTACAGGCTCAGTAGTTGTGGCTCGCGGGCTCTAGAGCGCAGGTTCAGTAGTTGTGGTGCACGGGCTTAGTTGATCTGCAGCATGTGGGATCTTCCTGGACCAGGAATCGAACCCATGTCCCCTGCATTGGCAGGCGGATTCTTAACCACTGCGCCACCAGGGAAGCCCTTGTTTTATAATTCTAAAAATATTTTTGAGTAAATGAATGAGCCCTAAGGCTATATGTTTAGATAGAAAACTGTTCACCTGGGTAATAGCCTGGCTTTTGTCCTTCAGTTAATTCCAGGTACTAAAAATTTAGTCTATGAAATAAGTAAGATGAAAAGTATAAATAGTTCCTACTAAAAAAATAACAACAGAATCTCTACATATTAACAGAGTTATGAATGGCAACATTTTAAATGACTGTCTAAAGCAGTATCTCCTTGGTAGCAACCTGAATAGTCATTCTGTTTGATTTTCTTCTACCCAGAGGTCCACATTGGTCAGCCAGATGTCACAACATGCCAAGCACTTCCAGTTTTTAGAGTGACTCTTTACAACATTCCACTTGGGGAGCATAGGTCTGTTGTGCTTAAAGAAAAAAATATCTCTAATTCTGGCTTGTTCTAAAAATGTAAATCACTCATGTCGTAGGATAAACCCTAAATGCACTTAATTACATATGAGAATTTGCAAAAATCATGTAATTATATCAATAGAGGTTAAAAAAGTATTTTATAGTGGTAATTTTTTTTATAATTAATAGTGTACTGGTAAAGAGTATAGATTGTCTTTAGACTACATAAATTTGAATTCTGTCTTTAACATTTCATTGTTTGATCTTGGATGTATTAATGAACTTTCTGTGTCTCAGTGACTTCATCTGTAAAACAGAACTAATTATAGTATCACTACCTTATAAGGTATTATAAACACTAAAAATGTCAAGTGTTTAAAATAGGATTGGTAAGTAATAAGCCTATAGAAATGTTAACTCTTCTTACTAAAACATATAAAATTAGTATTTTTAATAAAAGCAATAACTTGGAACAACTTTATTAGTAAGATTGTATATTTTTTCTTTCTTTCTTTCTTTTTTTGCGGTACGCGGGCCTCTCACTGCTGTGGCCTCTCCCGTTGCGGAGCACAGGCTCCGGACGCGCAGGCTCAGCAGCCATGACTCACGGGCCCAGCCGCTCCGCGGCATGTGGGATCTTCCCGGACCGGGGCACGAACCCGCGTCCACTCCATCGGCAGGCGGACTCTCAACCACTGCGCCACCAGGGAAGCCCCAGACTGTATATTTTTAAACAAGAAATCTAATATTTATTTGGGAGGAATTCTGTTTAAAACAAGAAGAGAATACCCTTGTAGTCACTCAAAATATTGGAAATAGAAGAAATATTGGAAATAGTAGAAATATTGAAAATAGTAATTTGAGAAGAAATTAAAAAGAAGTATAAATATAAGAAAAGAATAAAATATGAATTTATTTTCGATAAAATAATTTTAAAATTGTTATAGCATGATGATTAAAAGTAAAATGAAAAAGAGATAAAAATGTACCTGGCTGTATTACATGATATCAATTTTAATCTCAGAAGTCCACATTATGATATATGTATGAATAAGAAGGGTGAAAAATACAAAGTAAAAAAAAAGACATTTTTCATATTATCAGCTAAAGGTCTGTTAAATAACTGGCTATTAATATAGCCTGAAACAGAAGACCTTTTTATAAGAAAATAATAAACTTTTAGAGAATAAATACATATGCAAAAAAAATGAAATGAAACTATTTCCATTAGCACAGATAAAAATACTAAAGTTAATTAGTAGAGTTACTGTAATAACAAAGTTACACAGGTTTTATACTCTTAATAAATTAATACAGTACTTAATCTACAAAATAAAGTGTGAAAGCATAACAAAGGATATGTATTTCAAAAATAGTGTGGCTACCTTACCAAAATTCAAACCTTACTAATAGTGATTGTAATAAAAATATATAGTGAATGAAAGTTTGTACCCTTTCACCAGTTGTAAGATGAGCAAGATCTGGGAATCTAACGTATATCATGGTGATTATAGTTAATAATTATTGTATTGTATATTTGAAATCTGCTAAGAGAGTAGATCTTAAGTGTTCTTAAGTGATCTTCAGTGCTTTACAAAGTATTCAGATCCATTTACATGCCTCCTGAAAGTGTATGAGCATCTCTAACCAATAGTTGACATTCTTAAATTGTTCATATCTGATACGTTTGAAATGGCATATCATTGTTTTAATTTGCAATTCCTCATTTAGAGGAATTTACACACATACACACAAAAGTAACTATGTGAGGTGATGGATATGTTAATTTGGTTGTGGTAAGCATTTCACAGTGTATACATATATTATTAATTATTATATATAATTGAATGTGATATATATATAACTAAGTTTATATATTATATATGATACATATATCATATATCATTCATATAAGATACTATATATATATATATATATATATATATAATATTAGGTTAAATCAGAAACCCTGATCAATTAAACAGAATACAAATTCCACAGATTCAGAAAATTGCATATTGTATGACTGTTAGTATTACAAACTATCCTTAAGATAGATTGTGGTAATTTATCCTGCCTCCAAAGTGTATGAAATTATATTTCTCTACAGCATTCATGATGCTTGAGGTTAAATCCTTTTAAAATAACAAACTAGTGAATAAAACTGGTACTTCATATTTTTTAAAATATTGTATTAATTTGATTACTACTGAGGTTGAAAATTTTTAATATAACTTTTGGAAACTTTCTTTTGTGAGATGCCTGTTACAATCATTTGCACATTTACTTATTAGGTTTATTTATTTCTCTTATTGATGTGTATCAATATTTTAAAAAATATAAATTATAAATATATCTTCCAAGTTTGTCATTTATTAGTTTTAATTAGCTTTTATAAAATATTTCAAATACCTAGAAATGTAGAGAGAGTAGAATAATAACACCAATTAATCAAAACATATCATGTTTTTTTTCTTGGATAAAGTATTATAGATTCAGTTGAAGTATGTTTTATATCCTAAAACCTAGTACCCTTCCTATCATTGTTGTCTATTTTTACAATAGAACTCTGTCTATTTTTCTATCTATCTATTATCTACCTATCTCAAATCTATATCTATACACATAAAATAATATATATGCTGATTTTTGCACTTAAATATTTTAAACTTTACTTAATGTTATCACACTCATTTCATTCCATACTAGCTCTTTTTATTGTTTTGTTTTTGCATAATGTTTTATATTGAGATTTATCTGTGTAAAAGCATATAGATATTTATATATTTTGAGTGTTGCATTCCATTATGTTAACTATAGCTTATTTATTTATTCCCAACCGATAAATAAATATTTAGGTCGTTGCCAGTTTTACACTATTAAAAGCAACGCTGCGATCAGCATTCTTAGACTGCACGAGCATATCTTTATGGTGTGTTCCTAGTGGTAGAAATTCTGGGTCAAATGGCATGTGTGTCTTTGACTTTATCAGATATGCACAGATTGCTTTACAAAGTATTCAGATCCATTTATATGCCTCCTGAAAGTATATGAGCATCTTTAACCAATATTTGACATTCTTAAATTGTTCATATCTGATACTTTTGAAATGGCATATCATTGTTTCAATTTGCAATTCCTCATTTAGAGTGGCTATTTGTCTTTATTTTCTTTCTCTTTTATTTACTTGTGGGAGATTTTTCCTTTTTGATAAATTCTTCATACTAATCTTTAGGCAGTTAAATTTGCTGAAAACACCTTCTTTCAGTGTGTGACTTGACTTTTCACTATATTAATAGGGTCTTTGATTTAAAGGTTACATTTTTATGTGATTATCGCTATTAACTTTTCCCTTCATAGTTTATACTTTCGTTTATCTTTAAATCTTTCTCTACACCAAAATCATAAATATATTTCCTATACAGGTTTCCTAAAGTTTTGAAGTTTTGATTTATGTTTGAATTATGTATCCACCTGTAATACATTTTCATGCATGAAATTAGGTAAAAACCTACTTTTTTCCCTTTTATAGACAATAAATTGTCACCATAGCATTTATTGAATAGCTCATTCTTTCCCAGTTTTCCTAAAATAGAGGAATATTTTTATGCTCTTTATTTGGTTGTGCTATTTTGTTTTTTACTATCTCTACATGAATCCCAAACTAAACACAAACTCTTTCAATTTCAATAGCTCAATAAGTCTTGATATCTCAAAGACAAGTGCCCCCATATACTCCCTCTTTTTTTCTTGCAGATTTTATTGTCTTTTTTTTTTTTGGATGGCTTTATCATATTGAATCTTCCCAGCCACACATTTTTCACTTATCTAAGTCTTATTTTATGTCCTTCAATAATGTTATACAGATTCTCTATAAAGTTCTTACACTTTTTTCAGTTATTCCTAGATACATTAGAATTTTTTTTATTACTGTAATAGAATACGTTTTCCTATTATGGGTTTTTTTTTTTTTTTGGTAACTGCTGTGTATGAAAATACTACTAACGTGTATTTAAACGTTATTTGATTTTGATGTCAGAAGGTTAGTTTAACTCTCTTACTATATTCTTATACATTTGGAGACTTTATCGGATTTTCTCTCTAGACAAACTCACCATGTGGAAATAGGGAAAGTTTAACTTTTTCCTTTTCTATTTTTTTAAAAAAGTTTATTGTCTCATTGCAATATCATACCTCTATTATAGTGTTAATTATTCCTACTTTAATGGAAGTACCTCAAGTATTATGATTAATTACTTTACTTTTCAAGTATATGTTTTAAAAATAACTTTAAAATTATATATTCACCTCTATCAACATTTTCTCTTAATTTTTCTCCTTTTGTAAGCATACATCCAAGAGAAAAGATGTTCAATAATCATTTATTAAATGCTGAATGATTAGATTATAGGTACCTATCTTTTATTTTTATGGTTTAATTTTTTTTTTTTTTTTGTGCTGTACGCGGGCCTCTCACTGCTGTGGCCTCTCCCGTCGCGGAGCACAGGCTCCGGACGCGCAGGCCCAGCGGCCATGGCTCACGGGCCCAGCCGCTCCGCGGCATGTGGGATCTTCCCGGACCGGGGCATGAACCCGCGTCCCCTGCATCGGCAGGCGGACTCTCAACCACTGCGCCACCCAGGGAAGACTATGGTTTAATTTTGTACCTTTAAGTCTTTAACTCAAAAGTGTTAGAAAGTTCTTCTATTTATTATTTTCCAAAGATATAATTTTGCTAATATTTATTGGAAAGACTATCATTTATCCACTAATTTGAAACATTAATTTTATTACATACTTAATTTTTGTATACCGAAGTCAATTTCTGGGGAATGGAAGATAGCTAGGGTGGGCATTTATTTCATCCTCACTCATGGGAAGGAAGCTGCTTTGTAGTATTTCTAAACAATTACTATCACCTTCATTCCACATATATCCAGCCTGATATATCCATTCACATAAGATTTTAAGCCAACTGTAGGACAGGTAATAATAGATTAATTATGACTGCAGAGTCTCATACTTGTTGAGCACAAAATAGATGCTCAATAAATTTGATTGAAGCAAGACTGAATGAAGGTAAACTTTAGTTATATTCTTAAACAATAAATAAAAATGTTTATTATATAATTTTTAACAAAATTTCTATTAATCCTCCCCTTAAAGTGTGCCATCTACATTAAAGCTACACAGTATTTCTGATACAGCTTATCAAAACCAGCTTTAGCCTGTACATAATTTGTCTGGACTCAGTATTTACGAGAATAAATAAACAAGCGAGACTAAGTGAAACCAGCATTTTCAAGTTTGATCCCAATTCAAAGTAGCAATTCCAAGCTGCTTACTCTAAATTCTTATCAGTAAGCATATTCACTAAGAATATTCGTAACATTTGTAACGTTTCTTGATCTTGAGACACTTCCATCCTAGCTGGATGATAATTTTTTGTTTCAGTAAGAGTTAGCAGGAGAGGATAATAGGATGACCAATGGCTCTCAGGAGCAGCTTTCACAGAAAAAAAAAAAAGGAAATTGAATTGATTCTTGAAGGGGTGAAGGTCTTATTTAAGAGGATTGGTTTGGGGATAAAACAAGCAACTTCATAAGTGGAACTTCATAAGAGGAAATAAGTGTTGGCTTTTTCAAGCCATAGCAAATCCTGCACTATTTCTGGATCTGTGATGTTTAAAATTTAAAAAATTTTTTTAGTTATTTCTCGGTATTATTTTGAATTTATTCTTTCCCATTTGGTCCTGAAAATTATTCAAGGCAGCTTACACACTATATATATTTGTGCAACATATCTGTTTTTCAATTAGTGACAAAGGAAAATTAAATTTAGAATTCTAAGGCATCAGGGAGAAATATAATATATCAATATGCAGGTCATTAAGATCTTACATAATGATTAAAGCTGAATTGTACCAATAATTCTAAGATTCCCAGTGACCAAAGCAAACAGGGAAGTGAGTGAATTTTAGGATTCAGGAAACAAAACACTTTTCAGAGTACTAGGGTCTGGGAAAAATTTTCTCCCAGAGGTCTTCACACATATGATACTGAGTGGTACAGTGGGCTCCATCCTCAATAGTATCCCAATAACAGATGTGATCATGAGTATTTTATGACTTCTTGTAGTATCCTTCTATATAAGTGGAAGGCATAATTTAAATGCGAAATTCAGTGAAACTGATCCCAACTGGGGCATGCTAAACATTAGAATTCAAGTATGCAAAGTCACCAATAGTCTTCCTTAATTCTAGAATAAAATCTTGACCCTTTGGCAAACACTGCTAAATAAAGTCCTGGTAGTTATTAAAAATGAATTATTGGGGTTTATGACCACCTAGAAAACATAAAAAAAAATTAAGAAACATGATTAACATCGGTCCCAGAAGAAATGGCCATAGTGTTTAAGGTTGTCATGAGGCTCAAATGAGAAAATGAAATTGATGTATATGTAGAATGTCAAGGTCTACACATGTGTAAACATATGTACAATTCTTTAGGGACCTTTCAAAAGTCTCCAAGTCCTGATATTTCCAACTATTTTATGTCTCCATTACATTTCTGAAATCTTGCACTAGTCTATCACCTCCTCTCTATGCTATACATTATCTGACTTTAGTTCCTTTTGCTTAGGGTATTGTGATATCCCTTCTTCTTCCTTGTTCTTTTCACTCTCTCTGGTTCCTCCTCTTGGGGTCTATGCTTAATAGCATAGAGCAGATAGGTTGATAGATTCTGGGTTGAAATGTTGATTCCACCATTTATTAGCTGTTTGGTATTAAATGAATTACATTACCTTGATTTGTTCTCAGTATCATCATCTATAAAATAATAATAATAAATAATCATAATAATATCTACCATATTTGGATTGCTACAAGGTTTAAATGAGATCATCTATGTAATGTGCATGATAACCAGCAAATAGTCCACAGCTGATGAATGTTAATCCTTTTTATCATGATTATTCTATCAGAGCATTTTAAAACCTAAATCTGACCCTGACCCTACTTAAAACTGTCAGTGATTCCCAGAAGCTTAAATTTGCATAGTGGAGTATGTAACTTTCCTTGTAGTCTGGCCTCAGCTTCCCTTTGCACACTCACCACCCTCCGTCACTACCTCCCTCCTTTTATATTCTGCTCAAGTATTTCAGGGTTCAGCTATCTAAGCAGACCATAGGCTTTGAAGTCTCATAGTTTGTCAGTCTCTTTCAAGTCATTTGGCACATGCTGTTCCCTCCTTCTGGAGTTCCCCTCCCTCCCTGCTCTGGCAAAAACCTTTCTCCTCCAGAAACCATATCTGCCTCTCTCCGGTAGAAGTAACAACCTGCCACTATATAAACTATATAGAGAAATATTGAATTTACTTATGTTTATGTCCATCCCCCCTATCAGTCTGTGAATTTCTCTAGGTCAGGAACCCTTTTTAAGTCATCTCTGAGTCCCAAAATACCCAGAACATAGACAAGAGTTAATATATACTATTAAAGAGATGAACAACCCCCTGGCAAAGGGCCTCCCACCTCACATGTGCTCAATGGCTTCTATCGAATTGCATTGACTGAATTTAATTTAATTCAAACAACTCTTTCTCCTACAGAACCCCAATCTAATAGCAAACAGAGGCTTGGGTGTTTCAGGGTCCTGTTTTGGGTTATTAATACATGCTAACACGCTGGCAATTAAAAAAAGAGGTTTTCCTCACTAGAACCTAGAAGAAAAGTGGGACTTGAGGCGAATGGCTCTAGGAAAAGGATTGCCTGCCCGAGATGCTGCCTCTGGCTTGCTTTCACCCCACCTCTCTCGCTTGGTGAGACAAGAAAGGCGGAGGGAAGAAAAGTGGGAGAGCGGGGGAGCGAGCACAAAAGTCGACCCTCTTCTCTTCCTCCTCCCATAGAGAAGGACGGCAGTAAGCCAGACGTGCTAAGACTCCTCTCAAGCGGACCTGATTCCTGGACTCTTCAAATACATCCTGAGTTTCCTTCTTCTGTGGCTCTCCCTCTCCACTCACTTTGCCCCTCACCCATCTCTCTCTCTCTCTCTCTCTCTCTCTCTCTCTCTCTCTCTCTCTCTCTCTCTCACACACACACACACACACACACACACACACACACACAGGCAACCAGAGAGAACCGCCTCGCCTCTAGACTCCCGGTTCTAAGACCACCGTGACTGTCAACGAAATATGCCAATCACAGGCAGCCTAAGCCATATCCCTGGAAACTGAGTAAAAAAATTAGGTGGAAGGCAGAAAGGAAATGAACGTAGAAACCTCCAGTGCACAAAGAAAGATCCGTATACACAAGCACGAGCAAGGAAACAGCAGGGTATCTTTTACTACACGGAGGACGCGGAGCACCACAAACAGGAACTTTAAAGGGATTGAAATCTGTTGCCTGTTCCACTAGGAATATTGTTTGCAAGGCACAAGGTGTCTTTTGGTAGTGAGCACCCTCTGCGCATGCGCAGGTCCATTCGGGAATTACTGCCCGGCCGCCGACTAAGTTGCATTCCTTGAATCTTCGCAGAAAAGACAATTCTTTAATCAGAGTTAGTAATGTGGACAGTACAAAACCGAGAGAGTTTGGGGCTTCTCTCTTTCCCTGTGATGATTGCCATGGTCTGTTGTGCACACAGGTGAGCTGCTGTTGTTGAATGTCTTTTTTTCTTGGTGTTTTTCTTTTTACATGCTTGCTGGATCATGTAGCTCGTTATTTGGGGGGTAGGTGTGCCTGTCTATTTTTATGTCTGCTCGCAGTTTGTGCTCATTCTGAATCCGGTCCCTACTTCTTCCCTTCAGCGCCAATGAGCCCAGCAACATGTCATACGTGAAAGAGACAGTGGATAGATTGCTCAAAGGTTATGACATTCGCTTGCGGCCGGACTTTGGAGGTAATGTTTCATCTTTTTTTTCAACCTGTAACCCATATCTAGTTCTCCTTTCTTGTCAAAGACAAATGTCAAAAAAAAAAAAAAAAAAAAAAAGAAGAAGAAGAAACATGTCATTTTGGTAAGCGTACCTTACGCCCTACGCTCTGGCCACACACACACACACACACACACACACACACACACACACCACGCCGGAGCCCCAGTCGCAGGTGGATGAACCCCAGGCAGAGCCGACCTTCCCCCGGCCCGACACACCCTCTGCATAGTCACTGCATCATTCGTGTGCCCACACCTGTTTTCCCAGGCTGTCCCCGGCAAGGGGGTGGAGGGCTGGGGGTAGCGGAGCCCATTCAGAATGTAGATAGCGCAGGGAAGCCCCCCGACCCTCCCCAGCCTGTGGCCACTCTGAGATTATGCCCGTAATGTGTCCCACCTCCCCGGTAGGGCCCCCCGTGGACGTCGGGATGAGGATCGATGTCGCCAGCATAGACATGGTCTCCGAAGTGAACATGGTGAGTGGCCTCGCTACTGGCCCGGCAGCCGGGCTTACGCAGATGCGAAACGGACCGGTCCCCGTGCCCTCTGCGTTTCGTTGGCGGTCACCTCGCCCCGGCCCATGGATCCCGCTCCGCGCCCGCTCCCCACTCTGGCACACACACACCCTGCTGGCCCTGGTTTGTATTTTCGACACACACACACACGGGCTACTGCGGTGTTCCGGAGGAAACGTGCTCCGCACTATTTGGGGAAGGACGGTGACTGTGGCGCCGGCAGAGCCGGTGGGGCGGAGTCAGCGGTACTTTCGCTGGGTTTCCTTCGGTGTTGAGAGGCGTAGGGCACCACCTGCCGGTGGCCGGGCGGCCTGCACGAGAGGGTCCCCGCACGGTGGTCCGCGGCCGCCTACTCCGCAGGCACGGTCCCGGCAGCCGGTGAAGCGGACCCACCCACGGCCCGCCACAAAGCACCCAAGCACACAGATGAGGTTTCATAGTGTTCCCTCCCTCTTTCCAGGCTCTAGCACACCGAGTGGCAGGAGCAACAGGCTGAGACAACGGTGTCAAAGTGCTCAAGCCAGATTCTGGGGAGAGGCTTGTATTGTTCCCACGTGAGGGTTGATGAATTTGTCTTGCTGCATCTTGCGAGTTTAAGTTCAAACCGAATGGATGGAGTTATTGCTTTGCTTTGCCTTATAAACCCAAGCATGCCGAAAAAGCCTGATGATCAAAGAGACTAGAAAAGGGAGGGGGGAGGAGAGAGCGATAGCAACATAGGGAGCATAGCGCAATCTTTTCATTGCTAAGAGTTAACATTCTTTTATTTCATTTTTCCTCCTGCCTTTCTGAAGCTGTTGCAAAATGGATTGAAATCATAGCTGTCACTATCTCTGTTGGCGCTTTCCAACCACTGTGGGGTAGCAGTTTTCTAGTTAGAGTTTCCAACTGTTGCTTCTTGTAAGGCAGGGGGAAAAGCCTGTCGCTTTTCTAGAACCAACCACCCAGGGAACAGCTAGATCTACCTGAGCAAAATGCCATTTTTATTCCACTTGCGAAAAAAAATATTGTGGCAGCAGAAATTTAGACATGCTGAATAATTTAAAGACTAAAGCCTCTGGGGGTTTTATCACTCTATATTTGTAAAGGCTATTGAATTGTCATTTCATTTCATTATTAGTGAGTCATTTTATTTTAACACGCTAAGGCTTAAGAATTTTTCTTTCTTTTTTTTTTAAGGTATGTCAGGGAAAAATACGTATATTTAAAATATATTGAGTGGGATTAGAATAAAAAGTGTGACTATTACATTTCTGTATTTTAAAGTTGCACTTTCCCCTGCTTTAAATAGCTTATTTTAAATATTATTTTAAATTAATATCTCTGATGGCTGTATTAGAAAAACAATTTTGAAATATCAATGCACAATGAATATTCTCTGACTTGGAAAAGATTTTTAATAGACTCATTTATAATATTCTGTCACATACATGTCACTACCACAAAGCACCCAAGATGAACTATTGACAAACACTGGGGAATGTAATAACATGGGCACATATACAAATCATACCCAATCCACGCCATTGCGACTGGATAAATTAGGCAATGAATTAGTTTAAGTTGTTTGTATCATGTAGATAAATGATGATAATAATTTCCTTTTCAGTCATTTATTTTGGCACCTTGTAAGTACCCACACAGATAATTTATAAAATAGGAGAAGATTCAGAAGACTCAAAAGGCAAACAGTGCCTTTGCCAGTGGTCTGCTTTTAGAGTACTACGCTTTTCAGAATTTTTAAAATGTATAATTCTGTTGACTATATTTACAAACAACTTTTCAGTTTAAAACCAAAGACAAAACCAAAACTGAATCGAATAGGGAAGTTGCTGTTTAACTAAAACAACCACCGTAACAAAAAAGCTCTGTATAATCAGTTGTTCAACTGAATTCATACAGAAGCTCAGAAAAAAAAATTATTAATTTAGTTGCTGTACCACTGGAAATAGCTCTTGATGATGGAATAATATAACCTAT